>NC_084811.1:16939241-17256574 GCF_963583255.1 Pyrus communis
CCCAAAGCTCACCTTAGACCTTGTGCTACAACAACGAGGAAGAGAAGAGTGCCTAAACGTTCATACAATTCAAGTTTGAGTTGTTGGAATGTTTAGGTGTTTCTTTGATTTCAATGTTTAAATTCAATTTTCTTTGTTTTGTAATGGAAGAGAAGAGTGCCTAAACGTTCATACAATTCAAGTTTGAGTTGTTGGAATGTTTAGGTGTTTCTTTGATTTCAAAGTTATGAGGAACTAAACCCCCCTTTAGCTAGGGGGTGATTCAAAATAAATGTTTATGCTTGCAATATGAATTGATTACTTTTGGTTGGAATTTCATAAGTTGTGGATTCAATTTGTTTAACCGTTTGAATGAATATGACGCTAGAATATAAGTGAGTTTCACCTAATAGTTACGAACTTATATTCACAAGTAGTGGAGGTTGCTTATAAACAATCGCGTTAAACGAATTCTTGGCATAAGTTTCATGCGTATTCCATAGTAACGAATGCCTCGTCAACAGTTATAATTTTCATTGAACTTAATGATCTTTGTTGAATGTCTCTATCATGCGTATTCCATAGTTAGGGAATTTGATTAAGAATAATTTGGTTGTAATGCGTATTCCATTCAATCCAACGAATCTAGGGAAATCTGAAAGTTAATTTAAGCGGACCTAATTAACTTGGAGCATTGAGTTTTGATAGGAGCATATTCATGCGACTTAATTAGCTTGTTCTCGTGCATTTATGTTGTGTTTACTTAAGTTATTTTAGTGTTTAAGGCTACTTTTGTGTATTTTCAGATTATAAGGCTAAAGTGTGCAAGAAGATGCAAATTTGAGTCTTTTGGAGCGAAAGAGGAATGAATGAGTTGAAGATTTGAAGAAACGACGAATTCTTACTCCAACGATGAATTCTTACCAAAACGAGGAATCTTACTCAAACAAGGTTTCTTACTTAAAGTAGGAAAGTTAACCCTAGGTTTCCCGTTTTGGTAACCTTTCCTAATCTTAAACATCCGTATTTTCTAGCCACTTTGAAGTCCTTGTAGGCACTTTAGGACACAAAATCAAGGCCCTAGCCCAATTACACAACCTTGCCGTGCCTTAACCCTAATTCCCTTCCCTTGCCATGCAAGGGGGGGGCACTTTTGTCCAATGTTGTGAAATTAAACCTTATTTCCCTCTCCTAACCTAACCCTAGCCGCACCCTTTAATTATTCCCTCTTTAATTTCTGATTTTATTTCCTAAATTCTAGCAACCTTTAGGTGAATTTTAGTTAATAAAAATAAAAGAGGGTTTGAATTTCTAAGCCCTAGGGTTTCCACCATTTATCATGCACCCTAAGAAACCAAACAAAAGTTTCAACCCGTGGCCACCATCCCATTTTATTTTTCTTACCTTAGCCGTGGCCCCCATTGACCATTCACCCTAATAAACATATATTCCCCATTCAGCCGCACCTTTTTACTAACCCTAAATGATAATTCATTGAACCCCTTTTTGATCCCATTCACACTAATCAAAAGCCGCAGCCACCATATAGGATTATTCTTCTTTGCCATGCATTTGGCACACCATTCACCCTAATATTCTATACCATATTCCTATTATTCTAATCAGCCGCAACTTTTGATTCCATTCCTCATTGACCCTAAATTACAACCAAGCCGCATCACCCATTCTCTCCCATTTTTCCTCCCAAAACCGTGCAGCCACCATCACCCAAAACCTTTGCCGTGCCTTCCTCCATCACTCCACAATCTTGCCGCACATCTTTACCACCCTAAACCCATTCCCAAACTAAAACAACATCCATAAATTCCCAAAAACCTCACTGCCACAGCAAGGAGAAGAGGAAAGAGGAGCTTCGACGCGCAGAAATTCAAGTGGATTCGTTGGGCGTTCTAGGTGTAATCAATCCTTTGTTCATTATGTTTAAATTAAATTTTATTTTTCTTGTTGTGAACATGAGAGGCTAAATCCCTATTTAGTTAGGGGGTGATTCGAAACCATGTTTATGCTTGCAATATGATTTGATTACTTTTGGTTGGAATTTCATGTATTGTGGATTCAATTTGTTTAACTGCTTGATTGATAACTTATTTGTGTATGTTTATTGAGAGTGCACGCTTAATTTTCATGCATGAATATGACGCTAGAATATAAGTGAATTTCACCTAATAGTTATGAACTTATATTCACAAGTAGTGGAGGTTGCTTATAAACAATCGCGTTAAATAAATTCTTGGCATAAGTTTCATGCAACCATAGTAATGAATGCCTCGTCAACACTTATAGTTTTCATGATGCTTAATGATTCTTGCTTGTATCTCTATTATGCAATTCATGTAGGGAACTTGTGGGGAATGCTTTGGGTTGTCGCATGCAATCATCCAATTCATTAACTTAAGGAAAACTTGACGGTTAATTTAAGCGGACCTAATTAACCCGGGGTGTTGAGTTTCATAATTCATCGAAAGACCAACTGAAAATCAAATTGTATGCAAGTGTGACATGTGAGGAGAAGAACCTTCTAGCTAGCATTCATCCATATTTTCATCACATTCATATTTACATTCTGCCTTTAAATTACAATCTGTGCATTTAGTTTAATTTCGTCAAAACCTCAATCCCCCTTTACTTTAGTGTCTAATTTAGTTAGAAAGTGTCTTAGTTTGCGTTTATAAGTGTTTTGTATTCTTTGAGTCTTTTGATTTGTTTTAGTGTTTTATTGTTTAGTTTTGCATTCTTTGAGTCTCGTTTAGTGTTTTTAACGTTTGTTTTAAGTTTTGAGTCAGTTTCCAAGTGATTTAGTAATCCCTCCTAATCCCCGGTCTAGAACGATCCCTACTTGCATCTTTACTACAATTGTCAAAAGAGGGTTCTAATTTGTGTGCTTAATTAGTTAGCATCAAGTTTCATAATTTATCGAAAGACCAACCGAAAATCAATCTTGTATGCAAGTGTAACATGTGTGGAGAAGAACCCCATAGCTATTCCATCATCCATATTTTCATCACATTCATCTTTACTATCTGTTTTAAATTATAATCTGTCCGTTTAATTTAATCTCGTCCAACCACAATCACCCCCCCCCTTATTTTGTTAAGTCTTAATCATTTGATTTGTCTTATTTTATGTTTTTGAGTATTTGGAGTCTTTTAAACTTGTTTTGAGTCTTTTAGTTTGTCTTAGTGTTTTAAAAGTTAGTTTTATTTATTTGAGTCAAGTATTTAGCATCCCTAGTTAATCCCCGGTTAGAACGATCCCTACTTACATCATTACTACAATTGTCACAAATAGGGTTTAGTTTGTGCGCGTATAATTACCGCATCAACCACCAAGAAAGCAATAAAAAGAATGACCAGCTAACCTTTCAAGCATTTGATCAATGAATGGTAGAGGAGAATGGTCTTTCCTTGTGGTAGTGTTGAGCTTCCTATAGTCAATACAAACTCTCCAACCTGTTTGGATACGAGTGGGCACAAGTTCATTCTCTGCATTCTTTACCACAGTGGCTACAGATTTCTTTGGTACTACTTGAACCACTGAAACCCAATGACTAACCGAAATTGGATAAATGACTCCACAATCAAGAAGCTTGATGATCTCCTTTTTCACAACTTCCATCATAGAAGGGTTGAGTCGGGGCTGAGCCTCTCGAGTTGGTTTAGCCCCCTTCTCTAAAAGTATGCGATCTATCCAATGGTTGTTTTGTACTCTTTCAAAACCCTAATCAGCTTCTCCTCCTCTAATGCCCTGAGTGTTGAAGAGACTATGACTGGCAAAGTCTCTTTATCTCCCAAGAAAACATACTTCAAATGATTCGATAACAGTTTAAGCTCAAGAGAGAGTGCCTAAATCACTGAAAGTAACAACTTATTAGTAGAAACAGGAATTGGAATTGGGATTGGAGGCTTACCAATGTGTTGTGGCAAAGACTCAAGGGAAGCCACCATCTTGACCATTTCTGCATGATGAGGCTCGGTCACATTGGTTTTGAGTCCAATTCCTTCGGTAATGGTTGTTTCAAGGACATCCCTATTTAAGAATTCGAGATATTCCTGCGCCAAAGAATCAACTACATCAATAGAAAAGCAAGAATGATCATCAATAGGATACCTTATAGCTTCAGAAATATTAAAGTCAATGACATCGCCATCAAATTCCATTGTTAATGTCCCCATGAACACATCTATCTTGGTTCAGGTTATTTTCATGAAAGGTCTTCCAAGTAAGATTGGCAATAGCGTAGAATGGGCTGAATCTTCCATCTTAAGTACATAAAAATTTGTTGGAAAGATCAAGTGGTTAACCTGCACCAAAACATCTTCCAGAACTCCTTTCGGATATGCATTAGAACGATCAGCTAATTGAATAATAACACCATCATTTTTAAGTTGTCCTAGATTCATAGATGCATAGATAGAGTAAGGCATAACATTAATGGAAGCACCTAAATCTAGCATAGCATGTTCAAACTTGGTATTGCCAATAACACAAGGGATTGTGAAACTACCTAGATTCTTGCATTTAGGTGGCAATTTTCTTGGCAAAACTGCATAAACATTTTCACTTACCCGTACAACTTCCTTGTTCGAGATTCGTCTCCTTGTTGTACAAAGCTTTTTCAAAAATTTAGCATACTTTGGAACTTGCTTTATTGCATCAAGAAGTGGGATATTGACTTGTACCTTCCTAAAGGTTTCTAAGATGTCTTTTTCATTCTCTTCTTTCTTTGATTGCATAAACTTGCGAGGAAAAGGCACATTTGGTGGAATAGGGTTAGAAGGAGTTGAATTCTGATGTGGTAGAAACTAACACACAAATTAAACCCTTTTTAGACAATTGTTGTATACATAAGTAGGGATCGTTCTAGGCCGGGGATTAGAAAGGATGCTAGTCAACACAAATTAGACTTAAAAACGCAAAACTAGACTCCAATGACTCAAAACTGACCAGACTGACTCAAAACAGTGCAAAACAAACAAATTAACTCAAAATAGGAACTAAAGGGTGATTTGGACGAATTCTAGACTTAACTTGACTCAAGATACTAAGTAACTTGCAGAAAATAAACTAATTGATACTAAATTAGGGTGAATGAAGGGGGTGAAAGGCTAGCTAGAGAGTCATTCTCCACACATGACACATATGCAACAAAAATCAATCTCCAATCACTATTCCTCTAAACCATGATTGATAATGCCCCAAGTTAACTGTGAACTGCACAAATTAACCATCAGATTTTCCTAAATTCATTGAATTGGACTCAGCGACGCAATCAAATTATTCTTATCAAGTTCCCTATATGAACTGGATGATAGAGATACATATCAAAGATTATTAAGTTCTATGAAAATCATAGCCATTGACAAGGCATTCATAACTATGAAAGGCATGATACTCCTACCAGGAATTTACTTAACACAATCATGACTAGTGATTTCCACTACTTATAAATATAAGTTCATAACTATTAGGTGAAATTCCTTATATTCTAGCATCAAATTCATGCATGCAAACTAAGTAGGTCTCCTTAATCAACATACAAGAATAAGTTATCAATCAATCAGATAAGTAAATTGCATTCACAATTTATGAAACAATAACTAGATGTAATCAATTTATATCACACATATGTTCATGGCTTTGAATTCACCTCTAGCTAAAATGAAATGAATTCACATAAGGTCCGCGACGCATAGTAGATGACATGCAGCTGCTTGTCCTACCTTTGTCCCAAAACAACCCCAATTGCATAATTTGAGGCATCACACATAAGTTCAAAAGGAAGACTCTAATCTGGTGGACCTATGATGGAGGTCGAAGTTAGCATTTCCTTGAGGTGGTTGGATGCCTTCTCACATTCGTCATTGAACACAAAATGGCACATCCTTCTGTAGGAGTCGACACAGGGGTGTTGTAATCTTCAAGAAATCTTTGATAAAACATCTATAGAATCCTGCATGTCCAAGGAACGAACGAACCTTTCTCACTAAAGTGTGAGAAGGTAAATAGTACAAGATCTATTTTTGATTTATCACCTTCAATTCCCTTTTCTGAAACTATATGACCTAAAACTATGCCTTGTTTTACCATAAAGTGACATTTTTCCCAATTTAAACAAGGTTAGTTTCAATGCATCGTTTCAAGATCAAAGTGTGATTAGCTAAACAATCATCAAAACAATCACCAAAAACACTAAATTGTCCATGAAGACTTCAATAATCTTCTCAACATAATCTAAAAATATACTAACCATGCATCTTTGAAATGTGGCTGGTGCATTACATAAACTGAATGGCATTCGACAATAAGCAAAGGTACCAAATGGACAAGTAAAAATGGTCTTTTCTTGATCGTCCGGAGCTATGACAATCTGATTATATCCAGAATACCCATCAAGAAAACAATAAAATGAATGACCAGCTAACCTTTCAAGCATTTGATTAATGAAGGGCAGAGGAAACTGATCCTTCTTTGTGGTGGCGTTGAGCTTCTTATAATCGATGCAAACTCTCCAACCTGTTTGGATATAGGTGGGCACAAGTTCATTCTCTTCATTCTTCACCATAGTGGCTCCCGATTTCTTTGGAACAACTTGAACCGGTGAGACCCACCGACTGTCCGAAATTGGGTAAATCACTCAACAACCAAGAAGCTTGATAATCTTCTTCCTCACAACTTCCATCATTGGAGGGTTAAGTTGGCATTGAGCCTCTCGAGATGGTTTAGCCCCCTCCTCCAAAAGTATGTGATGCATGCATGTTGAAGGACTTTTCCCCTTGATATCGACCAAGGTTCATCCAATCGCTGTTTTGTATTCCTTCAACACCCTCACCAATTTCTCCTCCTCTTCTGCCGTTGATAGGAGCATATTTATGGGACTTAGTTAGCGTGTTTTCTTGCATTTATGTTGTTAGTTCCTAGTTATTTTAGTATTTTAAGCTATTTTCGTGTGTTTGTAGGTCCAAAGGGCTAAAGAGGCAAAAAAGTGCATTTTGGTGCAGTTTTGGGCTTGGAATGGATGGCACGTGCATGGAGCAAGGTGGATCGATGAAATTGAAGTTCAAGAAAGGCTAAGAATCTGCTTAAGAGATGGAAGAAATTAATTCAAGACTTGGAAGACTAGGAATCAGCTACAAATAAGGAAACATGAGTCAAACTTCCTTATTTTGACTTAGTCAATCCTAATCTTTTCCTACTTATGTTCCAGCTACCAAAGGGGTTCCTAATTAATTTAGGGCACTTAAATATAAGTTCTAGAAGCCCTAATCCTAGTCAAAGAGGGATGCCGCACCAATTCTCCCTTTCCCTTTCCCTTGCCATGCAAGGCATCCCCTTTCCCTTTTCCTAGTCTTTACAGCATATCACTTACCCTTTTTCCCTTGGGATTCTGATTTTTTCCCCTTTTCTTGGAGGATTTGGAGTCTTAAACCTTTCCCAATTTAATTCCTAGCTATGCCTTTTCCTTCCCATATAAATAAAGAGGCTTGCCGCACCAAAAAGACCCTAATCCTTGACCATTCACTCCACCATCCAACCATGTAGCCATTCATCCCTCCCACACACACATCTGCACCATACATTCATCTTTCCTTCAACCAAAATCCACACAACCCTTCCACAACACACCACAGCCCAAATCCACACTCAATCACCCTTATGCCGCAGCCTAACAAGGAAGAAAGAGAGGAGGAGCAGCCTTGGACGTTTTGGCCATTCAAGTTGGATTGTTGGACATTCTTAGGTGTAATCTATCTTTTGTTTTCAATGTTTAATTTAAGTTTTCTTTGTTTTGCTGTGAACATGAGGAACTAAACTCTTTTTGGCTAGAGGAGACTTTGAAACCATGATTATATTTGCAATATGAATTGATTACCTCTAGTTGTGATTTCATAAATCATGAATGCAATTTACTTAACTATTTGATTGATAACTTATCCTTGTATGTTGATTAAGGATGCATACTTAGTTTGCATGCATGAATTTGATGCTAGAACATAAGGGAGTTTCACCTAATCGTTATAAACTTATATTCATAAGTAGTGGAGGTTGCTAGTCACAATCGTGTTAAGTGAATTCCTGGCAGGGGTATCATGTTATTCATAGTTACAAATGCCTTGTCAATGCTTATGATTTTCACAAAGCTTAATGATCTTTGATTGTATCTCTATTATGTTGTTTATGTAGGGAACTTTTGAAGAATAATTTGGTTGCTGATGCGTATTCCATCCAATTCCATGACTTAAGAAAAATCTAAGGGTTAATTAGTGCTGTTCACGGTTAATCTAGGGTGTTGAGGTTCATGGTTTATTGGAAAAGCAACAGGAAATCAATATGTATTCAAGTGTATCATGTGTGGAGAATGACCCTTTAGCTAGCCTATCACCCATTAATTCACCCAATTTCGTATTAAACTTAGTTTGTTTCTGCATTTACTTGTTTTTACTTTAAATTCGTCAAAACCAATCCCCCCCCCCCTTTAATATTTCGTGTTTTACTTAGTTAGAACTTGTTTTAGTTTGTTTCCTTTAGTGTATTAAGTCAAAGTTAAGTTAAAATTCGTCCGAAATCATTCTTAGTTTCTGTTTTGAGTCAATTTGCTTGTTTTGTGTTGTTTTAAGTCTTTTTAGTTTGTTTTGAGTTCTTTAAGTCTAGTTAAGTGTTTTTAAGCCTAGTTTTGTGTTTTTAAGTCAGTTTAGAGTAGATTAGCAATCCTTTCTAATCCCCGGCCTAGAACGATCCCTACTTACATCTTTACTACAATTGTCAATAAGAGGGTTTAATTTGAGTGCTAGTTTATATCACATCAAGTTTTTTAGTGTGGAAGAGACTATGACTGGCAAAGTCTCTTGGTCTCCCAAGAAAATGTACTTCAAATGATTTGGTAATGGTTTAAGCTTGAGGAAGGGTGCTTGAATCATTGAGGGTAACAACTTATTAGAAGAAACGGGAATTGAATTTGGGTTTTAAGGCTTACCAACATGTTGTGGCAACGATTCAAGGGTAGCCATCATCTCGACCACTTCTTCACAAAGAGGCACGGCAAGGGCATCCTTATTTCTACCGTGAGTGTGCACAATTTCTGCCCCTTGGTTTTTGAGTCTCATTCCTTTTGCAATAGTAGTTTCAAGGGCATCCCTATTTAGGTCTTAAAGATATTCCTGCGCCAACGAATTGAGTACGTCAATAGAAAAACAAGAATGATCATCAATAGGATACCTTATGGCTTCAGAAATATTGAAATAAATAATGTCGCCATCAAATTCCATTGTCAATGTCCCTTTGAACACATCTATCTTGGTGCGGATTGTTTTCATGAATGGTCTTCCAAGTAAGATCGGTAATGGAGTAGAATGGGCCAAATCTTCCATCTCAAGCACATAAAAATTGGCTAGGAAGATTAAATGATTAACCTGCACCAAAACATCTTCCAAAACTCATTTCGGATATGCATTAGAACGATCAGCTAATTGAATAATAACTCCATGGTTTTTTAGCTCTCTTAGGCTCATAGATGCATAAATAGAGTAGGGCATGACATTAATGGATGCACCTAAGTCTAACATGGCATGCTCGAATTTAGTATTGCCAATAACACAAGGGATTGTAAAACTACCTGGATCCTTGCATTTAAGGGGTAGTTTTCTTCGTAAAACCGTTGAAACATTCTCACTTACCCGTACCACTTCCTTGTTCAAGATTCATTTCCTCATTGTGCAAAGCTCTTTCAAAAACTTGGCATACTTCGGAACTTGCTTGATTGCATCAAGGAGCGGGATATTGACTTGCACTTTCCTATATGTCTCTAGAATGTCCTTTTCATTCTCTTCTTTCTTAGATTGCATAAATTTGCAAGGGAAAGGCACATTCAGTGGAATATTGTTAGGCTTAACTGAATTTGAACCTAACTTACCTGTATTAGACGACTTAGAAGGTTCAGGGGGCTGCGGCAAGGGTTGCTTTACCCTTGCCGTGGCCTTGTCTTCTTCCTCCTCCTCGAGCAGCAGCTTCTCGTCCTCCTTTTGGCTTAATTTAGATTTTTGTGGGTTGGTTCCAACCTCCTTACCATTTCTTAACGTGATTGTCTTGGCATTTCAAATCCTCCATTTGGATTTAGAATGGTTGAACTAGGTAGTTTGCCTTGTTCTCTAAACTGTCCCATGAATTTCGCCACTTGCCCCATATGATTCTTCAATTCACCCACCTCTTTGGCTTGATTTTGTAATCTCTGCATCAACGAAGTTAGTGTTTGAAAAATTTTATCGTTATCCATTGACGAATCTAAATTTGGTTGGGCAGATTGTGGTTGAGGTTATGTTGGTGCGAATGGCCTTTGAAATATCCTGGGGAATGGCTGTCTAAATCCGCCTTGTTGTTGAGTTTGTTGATGCTCCCTCCACTTCATATTTGGGTGATCTCTCCAGCCCGATTTGTACGTGTTGGAGTATGGATCATACTTTGGCTGATTGTGGCCTTGATACCCAATGACGTTGGCACTTTCCCATCCCCCCCCCCCCCCCCAAATTCTCTATCAATTGAGGGCATTGATTAGAGGGGTGTCCATGCATAGAGCACACGCCACAAGTACTATTTCCTTGCACTTTTGATCATTCCACAACCTGTGACAAAAGAATAAAGAGATTAGCTATTTGAGATTGAAGTTCTGATGCGAGATTTATACGCGCACAAATTAAACCCTCTTTTTATCAATTGTAGTATAGGTGCAAGTAGGGATCGTTCTGGACCGGGGATTAGGAGGGATTGTTAATCACTTGGATTTGACTCAAAAACGTAAAATAAAGTTTAAAACACTAAACTAGACTCAAAGAATGCAAAATTAAAGTTTAAAACACTAAGACAAACCAAAAACTCAAAATGCTTTAAAACATAAACTAAACAGATTCTAAGCACTAAAGAATAAGAAAGTAAAGGGGATTGAGTTTTAGACTAAATTAAACTAAATGCACAGATTGTAAATTAAAGCAGAATGTAAATATGAATGTGATGGAATTGAATGGATGAATGCTAGCTAAGGGGTTCATCTCCACATATGTTAAACTTACATAATAAAAAGACTTCCAATTGCATTTCAATAAATTATGAAACTCATCACCCCGGGTCAATTAGGTCCGCTTAAATTAACCGTCAAGTTTTCCTTAAGTTAATGAATTGGATGGGTTAGCGCAACGCAATTCACTACATTCTCCAAAAGTCCTTTACGTGAACAGCACAATAAAGATACAATCAAAGATCATTAAGCATTATGAAAACTATAAGTGTTGACGAGGCATTCGTTACTATGATGAGCATGAAACTCGTGCCAAGAATTCATTTAACGCGATTGTTTATAAGCAACCTCCACTACTTGTGAATATAAGTTCATAACGATTAGGTGAAACTCACTTATATTCTAGCGTCATATTCATGCATGAAAATTAAGCGTGCACTCTCAATAAACATACATAAATAAGTTATCAATCAAACGGTTAAACAAATTGAATCCACAACTTATGAAACGCAATTAGAAGTAATCAAATCAAAATGCAAGCATAAACATTTATTTCGAATCACCCCCTAGCTAAGGAGGAGAAGTGGAAGGGGGACTCACGGTTTTGGATTCTAAGGGGAAGTGTTTGTGTTAGTTGTGGTGTGAGAAATGGAGAGATGGAATGGGGAGTGAATGAATGAATTGTATGAATGCAATGCATGGTTTTATAGGGAGAGAATGGATGGGAGAACATGTGAATGGCAGCTAGGAATGATTAAAGAATGGAATGCTAGGTTGGAAATGCATGTGAATGCAAGGAGGAAAGCTGAAAATGCAAGGGAAGCTCACGGCACAATGTTGTTATGCTTCTTGAAATGCATGTGAGTGCAATATGAAAAGAATGACTAATTAATGTATGTAGGGTGCAGCTAGGTTGGAAAGGTGTAGATTGTGGCTGCAATTTAGGGAAAGGAAATAGGTTTAATGCATAAATAAAAGGGCAAAGTGGCTGCAATGATGAAGAAAAGCTGGAATTGGTGTGGAAGGCACGGCTAAGACTTGTTGTTTGTGTGAAGTGTGTGTGAATGCATATGAGTGCATGTTTTGTGGTGCAATGATGAAGAGTTGCATGTGGGTTAGGTTGGAATTGCATGTGGAATGGCTGGAATGAAGGGGAAGTCACGGCATTGAAGGTGTTTTGTGCTTGAAATGCATGTGAATGCATGTGAGTGCATGTGTTGGTGTTTTTTGCATGGCTTTGATGGATTGTTTGATTGGGCTAGAGGTTTTCCATGGCTCAAAGGATTTGTTTGATTGGGCTAGGCCCTTTGTTTTATGTCCCAAAGAGCATACAAGGCTTCAATTTCGTCCATCCTCTTTGCTCCATGATTAAGCTATCCAATCCATGCCCAAAAATGCTCCAAATAGCCTCAAAATGCACTTTCTTGCTCCCTAAGCCCTTAGAACCTGAAAACACACAAAAGAAGCATAAAGGACTAAAATAACTAGAGAAACATAACGTAAATGCACGAGAACAAGCCATTTAAGTCGCATGAATATGCTCCTATCAAGTTCTGAAATTGAACTTACCTCATTAACTTCTTGTTACCGTGGGGGGTCTCTCTGTCCAATTTCTTCGTATTGTTGTGCATTCAAGGCTCGATTTGCAATTAAGATCTTTGCATCAACTGGTGTTTTGTCCACCAAAGCACCTCCTGCCAACGCATCTAGCATTTGTCTCTTAATTGGAAGAAGTCATTCATAAAAATATTGAATTAGAAGCTCTTCTTTCATTTGATGTTGAGGGCGCGATGCAACAAGAGTCTTGAAACGCTCATAATACACTGGAAAGGATTCTCCTTGGCCTTGTTGAATTCCACTAATCCTCTTCCTCAAAAGAATGACTCTCGAAGTTGGGAAGAATTTCTCTAAGAACACTATCTTCATGCTTTCCCAAGAAGTGACGGTTCTAGGTACCAATTCAAAGAGCCAATCCTTAGCCTTTTCCAAAAGAGAGAATGGAAAGACTTTCATCTTCAAACTATTGCCATCCACGTTGATTAGTGTCATACTCGAGCATACTACTTCAAATTCCTTAAGATTCTTGTTTGGATCTTCCATGGACAGCCCATGGTATTTGGGAATGTGATGTAACAAACAAGACTTCAATTTCAACTTATCGGTCTTGCCTTGAGCTGCCCTAGGATATTGAATGCAGATAGGCACAACATTGTCCAATCCCGAGGCTGAAAGTTCCTTGATTGTTCGATTGTCCACAACCATGTCTTATTTCTCTTCCAATTCCTCTTCAATTTCAACTTCAAATTCAGATTCGGAACTAGTGATGCGTGATTTATGCGCACACAAATTAAACCCTCTTTTTGTCAATTGTAGTATAAGTATAAGTAGGGATCGTTCTGGACCGGGGATTAGGAGGGATTGTTAATCACTTGGATTTGACTTAAAAACGTAAAAACACAATATAAAACACTAATCTAGACTCAAAGAATGCAAAACTAAACTTTAAAACACTAAAACAAACCAAAAGACTCAAACATCACCCAAAACACTCAAAACTGCCTTAAAAACACTTTCTGGGCAGTTTTGAGCACTTTGGTGAATTTGGACGAATTTGTGTAATAAATTGAATCAAAACACTTATAAACACAAACTAAGACACTTTCTAACTAAATTGGACAATAAAGTAAAGGGGGATTAAGGTTTTGACGAAATTAAATTAAATGGACAGATTGTAATTTAAAACAGAATGTAAATATGAATTTGATGAAAATGAATGGATGGGAAGCTAGCTACGGGGTTCATCTCCATACATGTTATACTTGCATAATAAAACGATTTCCAATTGCATTTCAATAAACCATTAATTCTCAACACCCCAAGTTAACCGTGAATTGCACTAATTAACCCTCAGATTTTCCTAACGTTATTGAATTGGATGATTGCATACGACAACCCAAAACATTCCCCACAAGTTCCCTATATGAACTGCATAATAGAGATACAAGCAAGAATCATTACGTTCTTTGAAAACCATAAGCATTGACGAAGCATTCGTTACTATGAACTGCATGAAACTCTTGCCAACAATTCATTTAACGCGATTGTTTATAAGCAACCTCCACTACTTGTGAATATAAGTTTGTAACGATTAGGTGAAACTCACTTATATTCTAGCGTCATATTCATGCATGAAAATTAAGCGCGCATTCTCAATAAACATACATAAATAAGTTATCTATCAAATAGTTAAACAAATTGAATTCACAACTTATGAAACGCAATTAGAAGTAATCAAATTATAATGCAAGCATAAACATATATTTCGAATCCCCCCTAGCCAAGGGGGGTTTTAGTTCCTCATACGTACAAAACAAAGAGAATTGAAATTAAACATTGAATTCAAAGGAAAAGAAACACCTAAACATTCCAACAACTCAAACTTGAATTGTATGAACGTTTAGGCCCGCTTCTCTTCCTCTTTGTTGTAGCACAAGGTCTAAGGTGAGTTTGGCGATTATGGATGATGTAGAATGATAGGTTTTGTGGAATGTGGAAGGAAGTAATGGTGTTTGGATTGGTAGGGAATGGGTGCTGTTTTGCACGGCACAAAGGCTCTCTTTGGTGAATTTCTGAATATTGAAAGTGTGAATGAATTGTGGCTGCAATGGATGCTTATTTATAGGTGAAGAAGAGGGAATATGACAGCTAGGAACTTGGTGGAAAGCTGAAAATGCATGTGCAATGTTTTGGGAGAAAATGGGAGTGCATGTGGCTGCAATGGATTAAAGGGTGAATGCATGTGCAATGACAGCTAGGTTATGATGATGAATGCATGTGGATTAGGTTGGAAATTCATGTGGAGTGGCTGATTAGAATCTAGGGTGCATGTGGGTTGCAAAGTGAATGAATAATGAAATGGTAAAGCATGTGCAAGGTTTTGGTGTGAATGATTGAATGTGCATGTGGCTGATTTATGAAGAGTGAATGCATGTGGCTGCAAGGTGTGAATGATTATGGGTGCATGTGGCTGCAATGGATTAAAGAATGGGAGTGCATGTCGCTGCAATGGATTAGGAATCCTTCAATTCCGTCCATTCCTTTTGCTCCAAACATAAGCTATCCATTCCAAGTCCAATTTTGCTCCAAAATGCTCCAAAATGCATCTTTTTGCTTCCTTAGCCATATGAACCTAAAAACACACAAAAATGGCTTAAACTACTAAAACAACTATGAATTAACAATATAAATGCACGAAAACAAGATAAGTAAGTCGCCTAAATATGCTCCTATCAACTAGAACTAGGTAAATTGAATTCCGGCTGCTTCCTCTTCCTTCTCAAAGTTCGATCAAAATCGTCATCAAACTCCAATATATGCTCACGAACAAGTTGAGAACTTCGAGTCATAAACTAATACCTAAAACAAAGGAAAAAAACAAAACTAAATCAGAAACACAAGAAAAACGAAAACAGAAACAAAGGGGAAGATTAGCAATTTTGCTAATCCTCGGCAACGGTGCCAAAATTTGATGTGCCAAAATTGCATTCACGATTTATGAAACAATAACTGGATGTAATCAATTCATATCACACATATGTTCATGGCTTGAACTGACCTCTAGCTAAAATGAAATTAGTCCCAAATGTCTACCATAACTGAAAATCAAATTAAACCAAACATTGAACTAAAAACTAAAGACAAAATACACCTAGAAACGCTCCAGCAATCCAAAGGCCTTGGATGGCAGGTGATAGGAGCATATTTAAGCTACTTAGTTATGTTGTTTCCTTGCATTTAGTTAGTTAATTATTATTTATTACAGTCTTTTAAGCTATTTTCGTATGTTTGTAGGTCTTAATGGCAAAAGGAGCAAGAAAGTGCATTTTGGAGCCATTTGGAGGAATTTTGGGAATAGATTGGATAGCTTAACTATGGAGCAAAATGGATGGACGAAATTGAAGTTAAGAGAGGCTAGGAAATGCTACAAATCTGGAGAAATAAGTTCAAATACAAAGAAGATAAGGAAAAAGCAAGAAATAAGGAACATTATCCAACCTTATCTTATCATATCCTAACCAACCTTATCCTTTCCTAAATCTAGCATTATCCTATCTTATCTTATCCAAATCAGTTTGTGCCTTAATTCTAGCTATTTAGAAGGGATTAGTTATACATTTAAACAAATAATTCAGATTCTAAAAGCCTAATCCCTTTGTGTGCCGCATATAGGCCATTCCTTAGAGGTTTAGGAGTTGTAATCCCTTTTCTACACCTATGCCATGAGTCCTTGTCCATTTAGGTCCAGAAATCTGCCCTAAATACTCTTTCTAAAACACCTTAAATGTTCCTAATTAGGTGCCGCACCTATCCTTTCTAGAAACCCCAAATCCTTACCGTGTATTCCCTATCCCTTTCCCCCTTGGTTTCTGCCAAACCTTAATCCTTTTCCCATTGGATTGTGCAATCCTTTTCCTTCAGAAATTGTGCAAAACCTAGCCTATAAATACAACTGTTTGCCACACCATTCAATCATCCATTCACTCATTCATTCATTCATACATTCAGCCATCAAATACCACAATTCACACCACATCACCCTAGTGCCGCAAGCAAGGAAGGAAGGAGAAGAGGACTTGTGCAATCTGCCATCCAAAGGAGTGTCGTGCATGCCATTGGAGTGTGGAGCGTTTCTTGGTTCTTTCTCTATCCTTAGTTTTAGTTCAATGTTTATGTTAATTTGGTTTTCAATTATGATGAAGATGTCGAACTAATTTCTTTTTTTAGTTAGAGGTGAATTTGAACCCATGATTATATGTTTTATATGAATTGATTACATCCGGTTATTGTTTGCCTTGAATGTGATTTGCTTATCTAAGTTATTAAAACTTGTTTATGTATGTTGGTTGAGGGTCGACACTTAATTTGCATACATGAATTTGATGCTAGAGTATAAGGAAGTATCATGTAATAGTTATTCACTTATATTCACTAGTAGTGGAGGTTGCTAGTCACAATCGTGTTAAGTAAATCCTTGGTATGAGTCTCATACGTTTCATAGTGATGAATGCCTTGTCAATGCTTATGATTTTCACAAAACTTAATGACTTTTGATACGTATCTTTATTATGCGTTTCATATAAAGAACTTGAGAAAGATAATTTGGTTGTAATGCGTATTCATTCAATTCAATGGAATAAGGAAAATCTGATGGTTAATTGTGCGATGCAACTAACTTGGGGCGTTGTCATTCATACTCTAAAGGAATAATAACTGTAAATTGGTTTGTATGCATTTATCATGTGTGGAGAAGGACCCTCTAACTTGCCTTTCACCCATTTAATTCACCCAAATTCGTTTTTACAAAGTCTTTTATACAAAATTTCTGTTTTAAGTTTTAAATTCGTCAACAACAATCCCCATTTCATTTAGTCTTGTTATTTGAGTCAAAATCTGTTTTCTTTTAGTCTTTTGAGTCAAGTTAAGTTTTATTTTCGCCAAAATCACTTGTTAGGTCTAGAATTGAGTCTTTTTGAGTGTTTGTTGTTGTTTTAAGTGTTTTAAGTTAGTTTTAAGTCTATAGAGTCTAGTTTAGTGTTTTTGAGTCTTAATTGTGTTGATTAGCATCCCTAGTTAATCCCCAGTCTAGAACGATCCCTACTTGCATATATACTACAATTGTCACAAATAGGGTTTAATTTGTGTGTCAAGTTAATTTTCACATCAAATTTTGGCGCCGTTGCTGGGGATTAGCAAACGTGCTAATCCCTTTTGTTTGTGTCGTGTTAAAGTGTCTTTTGTGTGTCTTTGTGTCTTTTTGTTTATGGTTGCCATGCCCCTTTAAAGTGGTTGCTGATTTGTTTTTGTTCTTTGTTTCAGGTACTAGTTTATGACTCGTCGTTCTCAACCTATTCGTACAAACATATTGGATTTTGACGACGATTTTGAACAAACTTTGAGAATAAAGAGAAAGTAACCGGAACCTAATCCACCTAGTTCAAGTTCAGAGTCCGGATCTAAATTTGAAGAAAAAGAAAGCATGGCGGCAGACAATCGAACAATCAAAGAACTTTCGGCCTCAAGATTGGACAATGTCGTGCCTTTATGCATTCAATATCCTATGGCAGCCCAAGGCAAGACCGATGAGTTCGAATTGAAGTCTAGCTTGGTGCATCACATTCCCAAATACCATGGGCTGTCCATGGAATATCCAAACAAACATCTTAAGGAGTTTGAAGTGGTATGTTCAAGCATGACACCAATCAATGTCGATGGGAACATTTTGAAGATGAAGGCTTTTCCATTCTCTCTTTTGGAAAAGGCCAAAGATTGGCTATACGAATTGGCACCCGGAACCATCACTTCTTGGGAAAGCATGCGGGCATTCTTAGAGAAATTCTTCCCAACTTCAAGAGTGAATCTTTTGAGGAAGAAAATTAGTGGCATTCAACAAAACCAAGGGGAGTCTTTTCCAGCAAATTATGAACATTTCAAGACTCTAGTTGCATCATGCCCTCAACATCAAATGAAGGAAGAACTTTTAATTTAATATTTCTACGAAGGACTCCTTCCAATTGAGAGACAAATGCTAGATGCCTCGGCAGGGGGTGCTTTGGTTGACAAAACACTGGTGGTTGCCAAGGTTTTAATTGTAAATCGAGTCTTGAATGCACAACAATACGAAGGTGCTGGACAAAGAGACACCCCACGGCAACAACAAGTGAATAAGGTAAGTGCAATTTCTGAAATTCAATCTCAATTAGCTAATCTCACTATGCTTGTGTCTCGGGTTGTTGAAGGATCCAAAGTGCAAGGAAGTACACCAAGTGTGTGTGGTGTGTGCTCTATGCAAGGGCACCTCAATGATCAATGTCCTCAATTGATAGAGAATGGAGGATGGGAAAGCGCCAATGCCATAGGTTATCAAGGCCAAAATCCACAAAGGAATGATCCATACTCAAATACATACAATCCGGGATGGAGAGATCACCCAAATTTCAAATGGAGGGAGCCTCAACAACCTCAAACTCACGGCAATGGAGGATGATTTTGTCCACCAACTCCTGGGATATATCAAAAGCCATTCACACAATCTTAACCTCAATCACAACCTACCCAACCAAATTTAGGTTTGTCAATGAATAATGATAATGTTCTTCAATTACTAACTACCTTGTCGCAAGGCTATCAAAATTAAGCCAATGAGATGGGAGAATTGAAGAAGCAAATAGGGCAAATGGCAGAATTTACAGGCCAATTCAGAGAGGAAGGTAAATTGCCTAGTTCAACAATTGTCAATCCGAATGGAGGTTTTGAAATTGCCAAGGCAATCACGTTGAGAAGTGGTAAGGAGGTTGGAACCACCCCAAAACCATCTGAAACAAGCTTAGGGGAAGAAAAGTTGCTGCAAGAAAATAATGAACAAGGAGCAAAGGCCACGGCAAGGGTGGAACAAACCTTGTCGCAGCCCCCTATTGTCCCAAAACCGTCCAACACCACCAAGGTAAGTCCAAATTTGAATTTTTCTAGTTTTATTCCATTAAATGTGCCCTTTCCTAGCAGGTTTAGGCAATCAAAGAAAGAAGAGAATGATAAGGACATTCTGGAAACCTTTAGGAAAGTTCAAGTCAATATCCCACTCCTTGATGCAATCAAGTAAGTTCCTAAGTATGCTAAATTCTTGAAAGAGCTTTGCACAACAAGGAAGATGATTTCGAACAAAGAGGTGGTCCAAGTAAGTGAGAATGTTTCAGCGGTGTTACAAAGAAAACTACCACCTAACGGCAAAGATCCGGGTAGTTTTACAATTCCTTGTGTTATTGGCAATACTAAGTTTGAACATGCTATGCTAGACTTAGGAGTTTCAATTAATGTCATGCCTTACTAATTTATGCATCTATGAACTTAGGAGAGCTTAAAAACGATGGTGTGATTATCCAATTGGCCGATCGTTCTAATGCCTATCCAAAAGGAGTTTCGGAAGATGTTTTGGTGCAGGTTAACAATTTAATCTTTCTAGCGGACTTTTATGTGCTTGATATGGAAGATTCAACCCATTCTACAGCATTGCCGATACTACTTGGGAAACCCTTCATGAAAACAGCCCGCACCAAGATCGATGTGTTCAAAGGGACTTTAACGATGGAATTTGATGGGGAAGTTATTGATTTCAATCTTTTTGAAACTATTAAATATCCTAAAGATGATCATTCTTGTTTCTCTATTGATATATTTCATTCATTGGCGCAGGACTTTCTTGATTCGTTGGACAAAGATCCACTTGAAACAACAATTGCCAAAAGATTGGGCTTAAAACCCAATCTGGCCGTGCATAATGATGAAGTTGGCGAGATGGTGGTTATACTTGAATCATCACCACAATATCAAAGTAAGCCCCCAATCCCAATTTTAATTCATGTTTCTACCAACAAGTTGTTACCTTCAGTAATTCAGGCACCCATTCTTGAACTTAAACCATTGCCAAGTCATTTGAAGTATATCTATTTGGGAAACAAAGAAACGTTGCCCGTCATTGTTTCTTCATCACTCACGGCAATGGAGGAGGAGAAATTGGTTCGAGTGTTGAAAGAGCACAAAACAACCATGGGATGAACCTTGGCCGACATTAAGGGAATTAGCCCTACAACATGCATGCATCACATACTTCTAGAGGAGGGGGCTAAACCAACTCGAGAGGCTCAACATCGACTCAACCTCTAATGATGGAAGTTGTGAAGAAGGAGATTATCAAATTACTTGATTGTGGAGTAATTTATCCTATCTCGGATAGTCGTTGGGTTTCACTAGTTCAAGTTGTGCCAAAGAAATCTGGAATGATGGTGCTGAAGAACGCCGAGAATGAGCTTGTGCCAGCACGTATCCAAACAGGGTGGAGAGTTTGCATGGATTATAGGAAGCTCAACACCACCACTAGGAAAGATCACTTCCTTTTGCCGTTCATTGATCAAATGCTTGAAAGGTTAGCCGGTCATTCTTTTTATTGTTTTCTTGATGGTTATTCGGGATATAATCAAATTGTCATAGCTCCAGATGACTAAGAAAATACCACTTTCACGTGTCCCTTTGTTACTTTTGCCTATCATCGCATGTCATTCGGTTTATGCAATGCACCTGCCACCTTTCAAAGCTGCATGGTAAGTATATTTTCAAATTTTGTGAAGAAGATTATTGAAGTTTTTATGGATGATTTTAGTGTATTTGGTGATTCGTTTGATGATTGTTTACATAATCTCACTTTAATCTTGGAACGATGCATTGAAACTAACCTTGTTTTAAATTGGGAAAAATGTCATTTCATGGTAAAACAAGGCATAGTTCTAGGGCATATAATTTCGGCCAAGGGTATTGAGGTTGATAAATCAAAAATAGATCTTGTACACTACTTACCCTCTTCTACTTCGGTTAGATAGGTTCGTTCTTTTCTTAGACATCCAGGATCCTATAGGTGATTCATCAAGGACTTTTCCAAGATTTCCAACCCCTTTTGCTGACTTCTCCATAAAGATGTCCCATTCAAGTTCGATGAGGAATGTGAGAAGGCCTTCAAACACCTCAAAGAGATGCTCACTTCGGCCCTCATCATTGTTCCACCAGATTGGAGCCTTCCTTTTGAGCTTATGTGCAATACCTCAGATTATGCATTAGGGAGCTGTTTTAGGCCAAAGGAAGAACAAGCAGCCACATGTCATCTATTATGTATCCCGGACCTTGAATGATGCCCAATTAAACTACTCCACAACGGAAAATGAACTTTTTTTTGTTGTTTTTGCTTTAGATAAGTTTCGTTCTTATTTACTTGGCACTAAAGTTATAATTTACACTGATCATGCAGCATTGAATTATTTACTCACCAAGAAGGAGGCTAAACCAAGGCTTATTCGATGGATGCTTCTACTTCAAGAGTTCGATATCAAAATCCAGGACAAGAAAGGAAGTGAAAACGTGGTGGCTGGCCACTTGAGCCATACGGTGCATGAAGAAGATGTCGTGCCTATCCCAGAGACATTCCCAGATGAGCAGCTGCTGTCCATCGAGGTAAGTGAGCCATGGTATGCTGATTTAGTGAATTATTTGGTGTCTAAACAAGTTTCAAGCAACCTAAATAAGCACCAACATGATAAACTTAAAAAGGAGGCTTGGTTTTATGTGTAGGATGATCCTTATTTGTGGAAATATTGCTGTGATCAAATCATTCGTAGGTGTGTGCATGAATCGGAGTTTAATTCAATTTTAACTTTTTGTCACACTTATGCATGTGGAGGCCACTTTGGCACTCAAAGGACTGCACGGAAAGTACTGGAATGTGGTTTTTATTGTCCTACTATCTTTAAGAATGCTAGAACTTTTTGCATAACATGTGATCGTTGTCAAAGAACTAGAAATATAGGTCCAAAAGACCAAATGCCGCAGACACCTATCTATGGTGTCAAAATTTTTGATGTTTGGGGCATTGATTTTATGGGTCTTTTTCCTTCATTTC
The DNA here is from genome assembly GCF_963583255.1 of Pyrus communis. Classification (NCBI taxonomy): domain Eukaryota; kingdom Viridiplantae; phylum Streptophyta; class Magnoliopsida; order Rosales; family Rosaceae; genus Pyrus; species Pyrus communis. The sequence goes on from NC_084811.1 coordinate 16,961,741, forward strand.
ATGGTTTTCCTATATAATTTACTTGTGGTTGATTATGTGTCGAAATGGGTGGAAGCAAAAGCCACGCGTACTAATGATTCCAAAGTGGTTGCAGATTTTGTCAAAACTAACATATTTGCTAGATTTGGAATGCCAAGAATTCTTATAAGTGATGGAGGTTCCCATTTTTGCAATCGAACCATTGAAGCAGTGCTCAAGAAATATAACATCACACATAAGGTGGCAACACCTTATCATCCTTAAACAAGTGGGCAAGCTGAGGTTTCTAATCGAGAAATCAAGCAGATTTTGGAGAAAATCGTGGGGCCAAATCGGAAGGATTGGAGCTTGCGTTTGAATGATGCATTGTGGGCATATCATACGGCTTACAAAACACCAATTGGAATGTCCCTATTTCGGCTCATCTATGGGAAACCATGTCATCTTCCCGTTGAATTGGAGCACAAAGCACACTGGGCTGTCAAAACACTCAACATGGATATTGATGCCGCTGGAATCCATAGGAAGCTTCAATTGAATAAGTTTGAGGAGATAAGGCATGAAGCGTACGAGAACACTTTTATTTACAAGGAAAAGTCAAAGGCATTCCATGATAAGATGATTCGTAGCAAGACATTTGTTCTAGGGCAAAAAGTGCTACTCTTCAATTCCCGCCTTTGCTTGTTTCCAGGTAAGTTACGTTCTAAATGGATTGACCCGTTTTTTGTTACTAATGTATTTCCTTATGGTGCAGTCCAAATTCAAAGTTTAAAGACCGGGCAAGAGTTCAAAGTGAATAGACATCGTTTGAAGCCATACTATGAGAACTTTGAAGAGCATGTCGTGGATGGTGCATGCTTCCATGCCGTGGGCTCCAATAAAGCTTAAAATGAAGGATCGTCCTGCTGGAAGACGTTAAAGCAAGTGCTTCTTGGGAGGCAACCCATGCAAATAAAGAAGAACTAGGAAGCTCCAACACTCCATAACCAGATTTGCGTTCCTAAACCCTACTCTTTATTGCTTTTACTTTGCTATGTTTGTCATGTTTGTTAGTTGTGTTATTTGGTTGCTTGTTTGTGATTCTATGCTTAAAACATTGAGGACAATGTTTGGTTTAAGTGCACCCGAGGGGGGTAAACAGGCTGTTTTTGCATGATTTTTGTGGGATTTTATCACCTATCACTTCTAAAGTTGTTATTCACTGTTTTTAAGTGTTTTTAGTGTGTTTTGAAGTGTTTTTATGTGTCTTAAACAGAAAATCCGAAAATTTGAAAAGTAAATAAATAAATAAAAGGATGTTTAAACACCCAAAAGGAGTTGTTTTTAGAGTCGTTTGTGTTTTTATGTTTGTTTGTGTCTTAGGATACCTTCCAACACAATGATAAGGATTTGGTTTTTAATTACATGACTATTAAAGAAACTTACAAACATGGATGGAAGTTTGATATGCTCTTTGGTTTATGCTTAGTTCTAGTTGACATTTACAAATTCACATGTAATCACAAAGGAAAAAAATCAGTTTTTGCAACATGCTTGAAGGAAGAAACTCAAACTAATGCTACAACCTTGAGAGACTTGAGCCTAAACTTTATTTGGAGAGTTATTAATCTTGAATGTTTGTTTTCTAAAGTCGTTGCATGATCTCATTATTCTTTGCTTGGTTGCTACTTAAAATGCATTTTATCACTATAGTTCCAAACACTAGAACTCATGCTCATTTCATTCAAAGCATAAAATTGATTAGCATAGCAAATAACAAGATGAAGTTGTTTAGTTAAACCAAAGCCAAAAAGCCTTACCCCTTGCATATGTATTGTAGGTTTAACCCCTTTGAGCCTTATTTAGCCTATTTTCTTTGTTAACCATATTATCCTTACCTAGCCTCGAATAGAACCATCCATACCCTTATTCTTAAAAAGATAGTAAAGCATGACTTAGAGGGAATTCCTTTTGATCTAAAAAATTGCAGAAAAACAAGTGTGGGGGAAGGATTTTTCGTGGGAATCTAGAAGAATGTACGATTTGTGTGCCAAAGAAAGAAAGGGGCACGAAAGAGAAAAGGCAAAAAAAAAAAAAAAAAAAAAAAAAAAAAAAAAACGTGAAAAAGAAGAAAAAGTTGAAGAAAAGACAAAAAAGGAGTTGAAAATAAGTGAGAATGAACTCACAAGTGTTGAGTGTTGAAGAAAGGGTCCAAAAGTTTGAATATGGCCCTAAGTTTTGTGTGAATTTTCCCTTGGTGTTCAAAGTTGATTTCTGCATCAAAAGTGAATTCTAAGTGTTAATTTCATTACTTTGTTTACTATTTCTTTAAGAATTTTTGTTCATCCTTACCTTTCTTTGTTAGCCAATACCTTAGCCCCGTTACAACCCTTATACTTCTATCTTGATTGTTATGTGTTTCAATATGTGGAGTTTAAAATTGGTTTGAGCATATGGTATCCCTGGTTCTCGCGTCTAAGTAGTGGCATTCCATTCAAGAGATCATATCATATTGTTTGGGCCCAAAATAATATTGTTGGGCCGAGTGTAGGTTTGTGCTTGGCCCAAAGCTGTATCAAATACTATAGGTTGCCTGATGATCTCGAGCCATTTAGCAGGGATGGTCGAGTCCTATCGCAAGAAGGAGTAGTCCAAATAAACAAACAGGGTCGAGGAAGTCCTGGTGCAACTAGGATATCTCGACCAGCAATGAATAAAGCCCCGAAGGGGGGTGAGTTCAAAGTCCTAATGGGAGTAGGGTTGTTCGAAGCAAAGCTGGAATGGGGCAAGGACTCCCAATCCAGATAGGGGTTTAATTTGGTCTCAAGGAGTTGGTGCTATAAATACAAGAAATCATGCAACAATTAAGGACCGGGAATTCAATATACAATTGCCCTGCGCAAAACCTCTCAAACACCTTGAGATTTTTCCTTTTCTTTTTACGCTGACACACCTTCAGTTTGGATAAACAGCACTGTGGATGCAACCGGCAAACACCTTCAGTTTGGATAAACAGCACTATTGCCGTAGAATCAGCCAATCGAGGAGCACCTTCAGTTTGGATAAACAGCACTGCGTCAAGGTCGACTGATTACCTATCCAAGTCTCGGCCGAGAAGGGTTTTTGAATCCTTATTGGCAGGGGTCATCTTATCAGCCCTCTCGGCGAAGTAAGGTGTTACGAGTTACGACATTCGGCGTATCGAACGCTGAATGATTTTATGATTGGATATTCACAAGTGAGTTTTAAAGTTCGGAATTCTGACAGCCAAACCACGTTCACCATCAAGACATACATCACCTTTGAATATTTGTGTCCGTATAGTCTTATGTTGATTTGACGTGCTTATACTCTTACGAATATAATCACGGTGACTGAATCGGGCACCGACGATTTGTGAACTTCGCAGAACCAGCAGCCTTGTCTTCAGGCTCTAGAACCCAAAGACCGAGAGTGTTCCTTCTTCAGTCGTAGTCACAAGATAAAGAAGTCAGCAACGCGCTCAACGCTACAACAACGAATTTTACTCCTCGGTCGACAAGTTAGCACGCCCCGAATTCAACCGAAGAACTTAGTTAGCTTATTAGTTATTCGGCATGCGCGCCGCGTAGGCTTTGTAATTTTTAGGGTCAACACATATACATGTTAATAATTCCAGAAAGTGCCTTATTTGATTATACATATATGAGTACTAGTCTACATGTTGACATCAATCTTCTCACATATACTTAGTGTAGGGAGTGTAGTCAGAAAATCTATGTGAAAATAGAGTGTATCCAGTGAGTAATTGAGGGAATTCTCTAAGGCATGTTACTACATTCAAAATCATGTTTTAATTGATTAAATGGGAGCTAGTGAGTAATGACTATGATTAAGTATGCACTTAAGGGTAGGGATAACTAAAATTCACGTGAGTGGTGATCTTTAATATGTCATGTTGCATTGGAAATCCCTGAGGCAATTGTTGGAAGGTTTAGATTGTGTTTTGTTTATCTTGTTTATTTCGTTTTGCTTGAGGACTAGCAAAACCTAAGTGTGGTGGAATTTGATAGAAGCATATTTAAGCTACTTAGTTATTTTGTTTCCTTGCATTTAGTTAGTTAATTACTACTTATTATAGTTTTTTAAGCTATTTTCGTATGTTTGTAGGTCTGAATGGCAAAATGAGCAAGAAAGTGCATTTTGGAGCCATTTCGAGCAGTTTTGGGCATGGATTGGATAGCTTAACTATGGAGCAAAATGGATGGACGAAATTGAAGTCAAGAGAGGCTAGGAAATGCTACAAATCTGGAGAAAGAAGTTCAAATACAAAGAAGATAAGGAAAAAGCAAGAAGTAAGGAACATTATCCAACCTTATCTTATCTTATCCTAACCAACCTTATCCTTTCCTAAATCTAGCATTATCCTATCTTATCTTATCCAAATCAGTTTGTGCCTTAATTCTAGCTATTTAGAAGGGATTAATGATACATTTAAACACATAATTCAGATTCTAGAAGCCTAATCCCTTTGTGTGTTGCATATAGGCCATTCCTTGGAGGTTTAGGAGTTGTAATCCCATTTCTACACCTATGCAGTGAGTCCTTGTCCATTTAGGTCCAGAAATCTGCCCTAAATACTCTTTCTAGAAGACCTTATCTGTTCCTAATTAGGTGTCGTACCTATCCTTTCTAGAAACCCCAAATCCTTGCCGTGTATTCCCTATCCCTTACCCCCTTGGTTTCTGCCAAACCTTAATCCTTTTCCCATTGGGTTGTGCAATCTTTTTCCTACAGAAATTGTGCAAAACCTAGCCTATAAATACAAGTGTTTGCTGCACCATTCAATCATCCATTCACTCATTCATTCAGACATCAAACACCACAATTCACACCACATCACCCTAGTGTCGCAAGCAAGGAAGGAAGGAGAAGAGGACTTGTGCAATCTGTCATCCAAGGGAGTGTCGTGCATGCCATTGGAGTGTGGAGCGTTTCTTGGTTCTTTCTATCCTTAGTTTTAGTTCAATGTTTATGTTAATTTGGTTTTCAATTATGATGACCATATGGAACTAATTTCTTTTTTTAGTTAGAGGTGAATTCGAAGCCATGATTATATGTTTTATATGAATTGATTACATCCAGTTATTGTTTCTTAAGCCTTGAATGTCATTTGCTTATCTAGGTTATTAAAACTTGTTTATGTGTGTTGGTTGAAGGTCAACACTTAATTTGCATGCATGAATTTGATGCTAGAGTATAAGGGAGTTTCACATAATAGTTATTCACTTGTATTCACAAGTAGTGGAGGTTGCTAGTCACAATCGTGTTAAGTAAATCCTTGGTATGAGTCTCATGCGTTTCATAGTGATGAATGCCTTGTCAATGCTTATGATTTTCACAAAACTTAATGACTTTTGATATGTTTCTTTATTATGCGCTTCATACAAAGAACTTGAGAAAGATAATTTGGTTGTAATGCGTATTCATTCAATTCAATGGAATAAGGAAAATCTGATGGTTAGTTGTGCTATGCAACTAACTTGGGGTGTTGTCTTTCATAGTCTAAAGGCATAATAACTGGAAATTGGTTTGTATGCATATATCATGTGTGGAGAAGGACCCTCTAACTAGCCTTCCACCCATTTAATGCAACCAAATTCGTTTTTACAAAGTGTTTTATACAAAGTTTTTGTTTTAAGTTTTAAATTCATCAACAACAATCCCCCTTTCATTTAGTCTTGTTATTTGAGTCAAAATCTGTTTTCTTTTAGTCTTTTGAGTCAAGTTAAGTTTTATTTTCGCCAAAATCACTTGTTAGGTCTAGAATTGAGTCTTTTTTTAGTGTTTGTTGTTGTTTTAAGTGTTTTAAGTTAGTTTTGAGTGTATAAAGTCTAGTTTAGTGTTTTTGAGTCTTAATTGTGTTGATTAGCATCCCTAGTTAATCCCCGGTCTAGAACGATCCCTACTTGCATATATACTACAATTGTCACAAATAGGGTTTAATTTGTGTCAAGTTAATTTTCACATCAGCAGGCACGGCTCCAAACTCTCCTTCCTTGCAAGTTGCGACACTATATGTTTATTCTCTTAAAATCAAGCTCTTGTGTGTGGTGTGTTTTTTTTTATTATGTGGCACCTTTGATTGTATTTATATAGGAGCATATTTATGCGACTTTGTTAGCTTGTTTCTTTGCATTTAGTGAGTTAGTTTCAAATAATTATAGTGATTTAAGCTATTTTCGTGTGTTTGTAGGTCCAAATGGCAAAGTTGGCAAGAAAAGGCAATTTGGAGTATTTTAGAGCAATTTTGGGCTTGGAAAGGATAGCACATGCATGGAGCAAGGTGGATGGACGTTTTTGAAGGTCAAAAGAGGCTAGGAATGTGTTTAACATCTGGAAGAATTGATTCAAGACATTGAAGATAAGGAATCAGCTAAAAAGAAAAAACATTATCCAAATTTTATCCAAACCTTATCTTATCTTATCCTATCCTAATCTTTTCCTACCTTAATTCTAGCTGCAAAGATGACTCCTTTTCACATTAAATCATCTAAATATCTGGTTCTAGAAGCTCTATTCTCTGGCCTAGATTGGTGCCGCATGCCTTATCCCTTGTCCTTCTAGAAACATGCCACAACACCCCTTTCTAGAAGCCGTAGAATATGCCGCACCCTCTGCTTATTCTTCCTGGTTTCAGCCATGTAACTAATCTTTTTTCCCCTACAACTATGTCGTGTCCTATCTTTGTCCTCCAAGGAGTGGTGCGTAAAACCTAGCCTTATAAATACATAACATATCTGCCGCATAAATAGAGATTTTTAGAGAGAATTTCAAAGAGAAAAATACACATCTGCCGCAGCTTTGCAAGGATGGAAGGAGAAGAAAAGCATAGAGCCATGCCTACTACCCAAGACCTTTGGATTGCTGGAGTGTTTCTAGGTGTATTATATCCTTAGTTTTAGTCCAATGTTTGTTTTAATTTGGTTTTCAATTATGATGAACATGTGGAACTAATTTTGTTTTAGTTAGAGGTGAATTCAAAGCCATGAACATATATGTGATATGAAATGATTTCCTCCAGTTATTGTTTAGTAAAACATGTATGCGATGTACTTATCTGTTTGATTGATAACTTATTCTTGTATGTTGATTAAGGAGGCCTACTTAGTTTGCATGCATGAATTTAATGCTAAAATATAAGGGAATTTCACCTAATCATTATGAACTTATATTTATAAGTAGTGGAAATCCCTAGTCATGATTGTGTTAAGTAAATCCATGGCAGGAGTATCATGTAGTTCATAGTTACGAATGCCTTGTCAATGCTTATGATTTTCATAGAACTTAATGATCTTTGATATGTATCTCTATCAGGCAGTTCATATAGGGAACTTGATAAAAATAATTTGATTGCGTCACTGAGTCCAATTCAATGAAATTAGGAATATCTGAGAGTTAATTTGTGCAGTTCACAATTAATTTGGGGCATTGTCATTCATGGTTTATTGGAATAATAACTGGAAATCGATTTATATGCATATGTGTCATGTGTGGAGAATGACCCTCTAGCTAGCCTTTCACCCTTTAATTCACCCAATTTAGTACTCTTTACTTTGTTTCTGCAATTTACTTAGTTTTAGTTAAATTCGTCAAAACAACCTCTGAGTCTTTTTAGTTTAAATTTCGTGCAAACTTCTCTTTAGTTCATGTTTTGAGTCAATTTAGTTAGATTTTCGTCCAAATTACTCCTTAGTGCTTGTTTTGGGTTATTTGAGTCAGTTTTGTGTTATTTAAGTTAGTTTAGCTTGTTTTGAGTTGTTTGAGTCTAATTAGTGTAGATTAGCAGCCCTCCTAATCCCCGGCCTAGAACAATCCCTACTTACGTGTACTACAACTATCAAAAAAAGGGTTGTGCTATCTTATATCACATCAAGGGCACGGCACAAAAGTTGTTTTGGAGAAGGATTTGGCACTCCAATCCCACAAGGAAAAGACTAATTATAAGGCAGAAACCAGGGAGGATAAGGACTAGAATATTCGGCAGGTTCCTAGCAGAAAGGATAAAGGCCTATGCGGCACCGGTGTGGCTTCTAGAACCAAGGTTTTAGATGTCCTAATCTGAAAATAATTCCCCCATGCAGCTGGAATTTAGGTAGAATAAGATTAGGATGAGGTAAGGTAAGATAAAGTTAGTTTGGATAATGTTCCTTCCCTTTAGCTGATTCTTTATCTTCTATGTCTTGAATTAGTTTCTCCAGCTCTTTAGCACATTCCTAGCCTCATTTGAACTTCAAAAACGTCCATCCATATCACTACATGCATGTGCTATCCATTTCAAGTCCAAAACTGCTCTAAAACGCTCCAAAATGACCTACAAACACACGAAAATGGCTTAAAACACTCTAATAAATAAAAACTAACTTACTAAATGCAAAGAAACAAGCTAACAAAGTCACATAAATATGCTCCTATCAAATTCGAACCAACCTTAAATAATTAGGGTGGTGTAGGAGCCTTAGAAGGTTGCAGCAATGATTGTTCTTCCTTTGTCGTGGCCTTATTCAACTATTCTTCTTCAGGCAGTAACTGTTCGTCCACTTTGTGGCTTCGTTTGGACGTTTTTGGATTGGTTCCAATCTCTTTGCCATTTCACAAGGTAATAGCCTTAGCAGTTTCAAAACCTGTTGGTACTAGGAAGCTTTCCTTGTTCTCTAAATTGTCCCATGAATTCTGCCATCTGCCCCATTTGATTCTTCATTTCGCCCATCTCTTTGGCTTGATTTTGTAAACCCTGAGTCAAAAAAGTTAGTGCTTGAAGAATTTTATCATTATCCAGTGACGAACCTGAATTTGGTTGGGAAGGTTGTGGGGGCGGCGATGGTGGTGCAAATGGCCTTTGATAGAGCCCAAGAGGTGGCTATCTATATCCACCTTGCTGTTGAGACGCTTTGAATGATACCCAGAGCTTTTGCATCCTTCATATACATCGAGGTGGTTTCTTCATCATCATCCTCCTCTTCTTCACTTTCTTCTATCTTCTTTTTCTTTTACGAGTTAGGGGCCTAATCCTTTTCAACACCATTTTTCATAGTCCATGAGACTTGAATATGGTCACCATCTTAATTCTCTATAACTTGTAGTTCTCACCTGAGAAAATCCATGTTCTAACTTCTAAACTTATATATCCAGCCATTACAAGCTCAGATGTATTGGAAACAACTCGTTTCAAATGATAATTGATCTCTAACGAACTTCACCAGGCTTCAGATGAGCTTAAATATAGCTCAATTGATCCAACGTCAATGACGTTTCAATTTCATAGTTCACACCCAGATTCAATGACTGAACATGGCTCTGAGGCTATGCTAGTGTTTCCTAAAATTGAGCTATGTATCTCAGTAAGAATGGAAATCGAAGAAGATGAAGAATTTAAAGGAAATCAGATAGAAATGAATGCTTTCTCTCTCTACAAATCACAGAGGAATGTTCTCAATACATTGTTTCTTTCATGTTGCAATACTGTACAAGAGTTAGTTACACAGTTGGGATTCCTTCTTTTACATCAAATTGATCTCAGCCGCATGTCTAGCTATATTCTAGGATGACACATGACATTCATAGCCTTACATGTTTGAGGCTTACACTTGTCATTCTTAAACTCAAGTGAATACACAATTAAACATAAGGCTCATTTTACTAATGCTAATTTAATAATTGCTTATAATTCAACATTCTATACCGTAAAAAAATAGTTACATAACCATCAAAATTTTAGGTTTTTTCTTAAACACTATCGCGGCTTGGGTTTTTATCTTTGGAAATGTGGGGTTTTCTCTGTATGAGATTCTAGTCAAAATGCTCGGGAGTGTGAATTTTATATAGATTGTGGTGGAAAATGAGTGAGGAACGGGAGATGGCAAAATTTTATGAGTTCTTTTGATGAAGTCTTTTGTTTGACCTAGGAGGAACAAGAAGAGGTGAGGTGTTCACAAACCAAGGGTGGGTGTAACTTGCAAGCCTTCAAACAAACTATGTTTAAATCATGGGGTAAGATGGAGAGGTCGGAGTCAAGGTTTGGAAAATTCGTAGAGATTTTTGGGTGCAAATCCATAAATTGCCACTTAATTATATGAACGCTAAAACAGGGAGAATGGTTGGGAATAGTCTTTAAGGCAATTTAGTGGTTGCAGAGGGATTAGACGGGGACTGTATTGGATAATATCTCGGGGGTAAGGGTGCCACTAGACGTGGTGAAATCCTTGAGACGTTTTATGAAAATGAAACCTAAGTATGACGGGGAAAGAGTCATAACAAGAGTCCGAAGCGTTTTGGTGAAAAGAAAGAAACCAAGAAGAGCTTCCAAAGCAAAGGAGGGTAACGCTATGATACGGGCCGGTATCAAAAGGAAAAATTTGGTAAATGAGGGTTTGTGATGCTCGTCAAGGTACGTGTATCTAGCAGGCTAATAGGGAGGCGATTGAGAAGTTAAAGGATACCGCTTCATCACCTACGAAGCTGAAAGAAACAAAAAAGGATTGCGACAGACGAAAGTTTAATTATTTCAGATGGCAGATTTAATAAAGAGAAATTGGCAGAAGTTTTAAGAAAGAGAAGGGAAGAGGAAGAGAAGACCTCGAAATCAATGGGACAGCCAGCATGCGATGCAGCACAAAAGTCGGAAGTGGATATGGGAAAGGCAGTTGCTGACAAAAATAAGTTGAATGAGAATAACTTAATTGGTAGAGTTAAATGGGAAGGACAATGGTGGATCAAAGGCACCATTGGATACAAGAGACAGAAAGAACAATATCTATATCATTGCAAGTGGACTCGAATTGTTGCGTGATAAATAAAAAGGGGAGGGAAGAAATGGAAGAGGAGGAGAAGGAGGAGGTAGAGGTTTCTATTGTGGGAGAGAAACAAAAGAGGGAAAGTATGGAAGAGTCAAATATAAAGCAATTTCAAAGGTGCGGACCAAATATGGTCCGTTCGATCAAATCTGAACAGTTGAAAACAATTCCATCAAAACGAGCTTACAATAAAACCGGGTTATGAATCACCTGTTAATTCAGCCACCCACTTTCACTGCTCTCTCTCGGCTCCTCCCTACTTCTCTTCAACCAAAAGAGTTACAAGTATCTCTAATCTCTAATATTAGAAAGCCAGAAGTTAAGTTTGGTGTCTCAAGGCTTCATCAAAAAGATTTGGACTAAAAAAGCCCCCCAAACGAAGAAAATTACAACTACCAACATCCAAAGGGTTATAATTTGAAAGGGCATTTTGGTACAAAAACGTATTAGATAATTAAAGGAAAAAAGATAAAATAAATAAATAGAAGATAAAAACCTACGACTTCACAAGAGAGAAAAGAACGTTGTGTTCTTTGAAACTGCTCTGAGCAGTTGCGTTTGGTTTATGGGAAATTTTGAAATAGGTCCAATTTTATAGACCACCTTTTGAAATAGATCTAATTTTTAGTGACTTTTGACTTTTGAAATAAATTCAATTTTTAGTTACTTTGGACCCATATCAAAAGACCCCATGGTTTATCTCTTTCTTTCGTCACGCAAAAACTGATTCGTTGGTTTCTCAGGTATTTTTCTTCACTTTTCTCTCTTCTTTGGTATTTTTTTGGTGTTTAATTTTTCTTTTCTCTATCATGAGCTTTAATTTTAGCTTCCAAGGAACTATTGATTATGTTAATTAGACCTGACAGTTTCTGACACGACACGAAAATAACGGGTTTCAAGTCAATACGATAACTAATCGGGTCATTATCGGGTGATCCGTTAAGAACCCGTTAATAATGGGTTCTTAACAGGTATACACATGGGTAACACGTAGGTAACCTGTAATATCCCACATCACCCAAGCGAGTGGATCCTATAAACCTTATTTGTATATTCTCATCTCTACCTAGTACGAGGCATTTTGGGAGCTCACTGGCTTCGGCTTCCATTGGAACTCCGAAGTTAAGCGAGTAGCGTGCGAGAGCAATCCCATGATGGGTGACCCATTGGGAAGTTCTCATGTGAGTTCCCAGAAACAAAACCGTGAGGGTGTGGTAAGGGCCCAAAGAAGACAATATTGTGCTACGTCGGAGTCGAGCCTAGGATGTGGGGGAGCCCGGGCCGGGATGTGATAATTTGGTATTAGAGCCAATCCTTGGCTGGAAGTGTGCCGACAAGGACGTCGGGCCCCTAAGGGGGTGGATTGTTACATCCCACATCGCCTAGGGGAGTGGAGCATGTAAACCTTATATGTATATTCCCATATCTACCTAGCACAAGGCCTTTTGAGAGTTCACTGGCTTCGCCTTCCATCGGAACTCTGAAGTTAAGCGAGTAGCGCGCGAGAGCAATCCCATGATGGGTGACCCACTGGGAAGTTCTGATGTGAGTTCCCAAAAACAAAACCGTGAGAGTGTGGTAGGGGCCCAATGCGAACAATATCGTACTACAGCGGAGTCAACCTCGGGATGTAGTGGGGGCCCGGGCCAGGATGTGACATACCCGTTTCGACCCGTTAAGAAAAACAATTTATTTTGATAATTTTAAAGTTTAATTACTAAAAGATTTATTATAAAATACAATAGCCGTATTAATATATACAATATATTCTATATTAAATATATAGTTTTGTATTATTATTCTATAAAAGTTTAAAAAAAAAAAAATTTAGTCATTATTTATTTTTATTATGAGAGTTCCTTATTATGATTACTAGGATAAATTTTACTTAACATGTTGTCCAAAATTAAAATAAACTAGTATAGTATTTGTATAGGCAAGAACTAAGAAGACATGCACACAAGTATGAAAAATATGAAAGAATATATAAATACTCGTGATTCATCATTATTCCTCCAAGAGTAAATAATGGTTACACTTACATTATCGTTTAGATTTTTAAAATCCTCCAAACTCTCATGAATAATGTTTTTTATTTGAGGGAAAAATTAATAATAATTATTGTAGAAGTGTAAAAAAATGTTAAAAAAAATATACAATCACTCATAGTGATAAGCTTTACAACTTTTATGAAGGGGTCAGCTTCGAAATCTAACACTATAATCCATAAACCTTAAATTTATATTTAACCGTCGATTGTCATTTACGCTTTATTCTTCTTACTGAATTTCATTTTTTAAATTTTCTTTTTTGAAGACATGATCATATGGCGGATGTAAGAAGATGAACGGTTCAGATCTTTGATATCACATTTCAATATTTATGGTTAACTGAAATATGAGTCGATGTCATATAGTTTGTAGAAACTTTATAAACATCAAGCAGTATTTTCACTAACCATAAAACTCTGAATATAATATCAACAATCCAAACCGTTCATCTTCTTGCATCCTCTAATAGATCATGTTTTCAAAAAGAAAATCTGAAAAAAACAAAATTTGATGAGAACAATGAAGCGTAAATGTAAACAACAATCAACCATTAAATTTTGATCTATGATTTATATGACTATAGTGGTGAATTTCGAAGTTAAGCTCTTCATGAAAGTTGTAAAGCTTGTCATTACGAGCGTTTATATATTTTTTACACTTCTACATTAATTAAAAAACTATTAAAGACTTTACTTAAATAACAGCCATAAGATAAATGAGAGTAAATCTGTATCGTTGGATTCTATTTCACTTATATTATTAGAACTTTTTTGGACAAAAAAAACCCCTTCTCTATTCCAATATTTTACAATTTTACCATTTAATCAATTTAGATAAGCAAAAATATACTTAAAAGAAAAATGTGTTTTTATGTTTTGGATATGACAATGTGTTTTTATGTTTTGGATGTGACAATATAGTATGTATATACTTATTTAGTATTGATGCGAACTAATTAAGCACACAAATTAAAACCCTCTTGTGACAATTGTAGTAAAGATGCAAGTAGGGATCGTTCTAGACCGGGGATTAGGAGGGATTACTAAATCACTTGGAAACTGACTCAAAAACGTAAAACAAACGTTAAAACACTAAACTAGACTCAAAGAATGCAAAACTAAACAATAAAACACTAAAAACAAATCAAAAGACTCAAAGAATACAAAACACTTATAAACACAAACTAAGACACTTTCTAAATAAATTAGACACTAAAGTAAAGGGGGATTGAGGTTTTGACGAAATTAACTAAATGCAAAGATTGTAATTAAAAGGCAGAATATAAATATGAATGTGAGGAAAATATGGATGAATGATAGCTAGAAGGTTCTTCTCCACACATGTCACACTTGCATACAATTTGATTTTCAGTTGGTCTTTCGATGAATTATGAAACTCAACACCCCGGGTTAATTAGGTCCGCTTAAATTAACCGTCAAGTTTTCCTTAAGTTAATGAATTGGATGATTGCATGCGACAACCCAAAGCATTCCCCACAAGTTCCCTACATGAATTGCATAATAGAGATACAAGCAAGAATCATTAAGCATCATGAAAACTATAAGTGTTGACGAGGCATTCGTTACTATGATTGCATGAAACTTATGCCAAGAATTTATTTAACGCGATTGTTTATAAGCAACCTCCACTACTTGTGAATATAAGTTCATAACTATTAGGTGAAATTCACTTATATTCTAGCGTCATATTCATGCATGAAAATTAAGTGTGCACTCTCAATAAACAAACATAAATGAGTTATCGATCAAACAGTTAAACAAATTGAATTCACCATTCATGAAATTCCAACCAAAAGTAATCAAATCATATTGCAAGCATAAACATGGTTTCGAATCACCCCCTAGCTAAATAGGGGTTTAGCCTCTCATGTTCACAACAAGAAAAATAAAATTGAATTTAAACATAAAGAACAAAGGATGGATTACACCTAGAACGCCCAACGACTCCACTTGAATTTCTGCGCGTCGAAGCTCCTCTTTCCTCTTCTCCTTGCTGCGGCAGTGAGGTTTTGGATGATTTGGGGTGAGTTGCTGGTTTATAGATGGGTTTAGGATAGTTTGGTGGTTCGGCAAGGTTGTGAATGTGGCTGAAAATGGCTGTGAATGCACGGATCAAGGGAGAAAGGGTGATGGTGGCTGCGGCTGTTTTAGAGAATGGGAGATTGTTGCACGGTTTTGGGAGAGAAAAATGGTAGAATCAATATGGGAGTGACGGCCAGGCTTTTTGTGTGTGAAGGTGGCTGATTAAGAGAATAGATGGATGAGATTCTAGGTTGAGTTAAAGGGTGCGGCTGAGATGGATGGGTGGATGCAAGGCTTAGAGTGAATGGGGTGTATCATGCACGGGTTTGAAGAATGGTGGCTGAATGAAATTAGGGTTGGATGGTGGGATCCACGGCCCATGGTGGAAAAATGGGAGGTGGCGGCTTATGTCAAAATTAGGTTGAAAATCCTCATGGAATCACGGCAAAGGTGAATAAATAAATGGGATGGTGGCCACGGGTTGAAAACTTTTTGGTATCTTAGGTTTTATTAATAATGGGATGCACGGCTTTAGGTTTTGGTGATAGGATGCACGGCCAAGGTGGGTAATTTTGGATGCAATGGCTGTTTTGTTTTATTATAAAAATGAAAATAAAATGGAAGGCTACGGATTAAAGGGGAGGATATGGAAAGGTGCGGCTAAGTATGTAAAACCTAGGGTTTTAAATATGTTTGGTTCCTAGCTTATTTTTATTAACGAAAATAAATTCAAAGGCTTCTAGAATTTAGGAAATAAAATCAGAAATTAAAAGGGAATAATTAAAGGGTGCGGCTAGGGCCTTGGTTTTGTGTCCTAAAGTGCCTACAAGGTCATCAAAGTGGCTAGAAAATACGGATGTTTAAGTTTAGGAAAGGTTACCAAAACGGGAAACTTAGGGTTAACTTTCCTACTTCAAGTAGGAAACCTTGTTTGAGTAGGATTCCTCGTTTTGGTAAGAATTCATCATTGGAGTAGGAATTCGTCGTTTCTTCAAGTCTTCAACTCATTCATTCCTCTTTCGCTCCAAAAGACTCCAATTTGCATCTTCTTGCGCACTTTAGCCTTATAATCTGAAAATACACAAAAGTAGCCTTAAACACTAAAATAGCTAAGTAAACACAACATAAATGCACGAGAACAAGCTAATTAAGTCGCATGAATATGCTCCTATCAAATTCCCCCACACTTAACTATTGCTAGTCCTCGAGCAAAACAAAACAACTAAAGTAAACAAGACGAAACAAAACAAACAAAACATAACCTAAACCTTCCAACGTTTGCCTCAGGGATTTCCAATGAAACATGACATGTCAAAGATCATTACTCACATAGCCCTTAGTCTTCCTTCCCCTCGAACACATACTTAATCATAGTCACCATTCACTAATTCGCATTTAATCAATTAAAACACATTTTGAATGTAGTAACATGCCTTAGAGAATTCCCTCAATTCCTCACTAGTTATGCACTCAATTTTCACTTAGATTTTCTGACTACACACCCTACACTAGTTATATGTGAGAAGATTGATGTAAACATGAAAGACTAGTACTCACATGCGTTATGACAAAGAACACAATTTCTGGAGTAATTAAACGTGTTAAGATATGATCTCATGAATGGAATGCTATTACTTAGATGCGAGAACCAGTGACACCATATGCTCATACCAAATTCAAACTCCACAATTGAAATGCACATCACTCAAGATAGAAGTCAAGGGTTGTAACGGGGCTTGGGGTGTTGGCTAACAAGGAAAGGTAGCGATAACAAAAGTTCTTTAAGCAATAGTAAGTAAAGTAATGAAATTATGACCTAGAATTCCCTTAGGATGCAGAAATCAACTTTTAGACAAATAGGGGAGATTCAAACAACTCTTAGGGCCTAATTCATTGTTTTGGGCCCTTACTTCAACAAACAATACTTTTCAACTATTTTCAACTCTTTTTTCACTTTTTTTTTTTTCTTTTCTTTTCTTTCTTCTTTTCTTTTTGTTTTTTTTTTTTTTCTAGCCGTGCCTATGGCACATAAACTCATATCAATAATCCTTCCCCCACACTTATTTCCTGCAACACATTAATCAAAAGGAATTCATTGCTTACTATGCTTCAAGAACAAAGGTAAGGATGGTCCTAATCTAAGCTAGGTGAGGATGATATGGGTTAACAAAGAACATGGCTAACACGGCTCAATGGGGTTAAACTTAAACACAAAATGAGTGAAGGGCACATGGCTGTTTGGCTTAGATGGTGGTCACTACACAACTTCATCTTGAATACGTGTTATGCAAATCAATAACATGCTTTGAATGAAATGGGCATGAGTTCTAGCATTTGGAACTAAGTGATGAAACGCCTTCTAAGTAGTAACCAAGAAAAGAATAATGAGATCATGCAACCACTTTAGAAAACAATGATGCACAGATTATTACTCTCCAAATAAACGTTTAGGCTCAAGTCTCACTGGGATGTAGCGTTAGTTTGAGTTCATTCCTTCAAGCATGTTACAAAAACTGATTTTTATCATTTGTGATTACATGTGAATTCGTAAACTATAACTACAACTAAGCATAAACCAAAGAGTCTATCAAACGTCCATCCATGTTTGTAACTTTCTTAACCATCATGCAATTAAAAACCAAATCCTCATCATTGTGTTGGAAGGTAACCTACGACACAAACAAACACACAAAAACAACTCTTTTTGGGTTTTTCAAAGCAATTTTTCAAATTTTTATGGGATTTTCGGATTTTTAAGTCAACATACTCTAAAACACTCTAAAATAGCTTAAAAACACTTAAAAACAGTGGGAAACAAGTTTAGACATGTTAGGTGGTAATTCCCTACGAATTTCATGCAAAAATATCTCAAAACAGAATGTTACCCCCCCACACTTAAACTAAACATTGTCCTCAATGTTTTAGACACAATTAAACACATTACACATAACATAAAGTAAGCAACAAAGGAAAGGGTTTAGGGACGCAAATCTGAGTGTGGAGCGATTCCCAAGTTCTTCCTTTGTTGATTGCATGGGTTGCCTCCCACGAAGCGCTTGCTTTAACGTCTTCCAGCCGGACGAAACCTTCTTTTAATCTCCACTAGGGCTCACGGCATGGAATGGGATCTTCTCCACAACATGCCCTTCAACACTTCCATAATACGGCTCAATGAATGGGCGGGGATAATAATCCTCCCTGATGGTGGTGTTTCGGTTCCGACAATCCATATAAATGCTCCCACCACCTTTATATCGGTTGGTCACCTGCACCAACGAAGGTAACAACCTATTAGTTGAAGTAGGAATTGAGATTGGAATTGAAGACTTACAAACATAGTGTGGTGAGGGCTCAAAAATGGCAGCCCTTTCAACAATGTTACTATGGCTACTTTCGGCCATATTGGGTGGTTGTAGACCAATCACTCCAAGTTCTTCTCCAGCGGTGGTTCTTGATACATCCTTCGTGATAAATGTGGATCCTTTCGGCCCTTTGTCCTTATGCACATCTACGACAAAACAAGAATGACTATCGTTAGGATTTTTAATAGAGTCATAAACATTAAATTTAATTATATCACCACCAAACTCCATTGTTAGTGCTCCCTTGGCCACATCGATCTTTGTTTGAGCTGTTTTCATGAACGGACGGCCTAGCAAGAGTGGCAATGATGGAGCATCGTTCGAATCCTCCATTTCTAAGACATAAAAATCTGCAGGAAATATGAGATGATTGACCTGCACTAAAACATCCTCAAGGACTCCCTTGGGATAAACATTAGAACGATCGGCCAACTGAATTATAACGCCATCTTGTTTTAACTCACCAAGGTTCATAGATGCATAAATGGAATATGGCATGACATTAATAGAAGCACCTAAATCTAACATGCATTGTTTAAATCTCGTGTTTCCAATTGTGCATGGGATAGTAAAGCTCCCTGGATCCTTACATTTTGGAGGCAACTTTCGTTGCAAAACCGCCGATACATTTTCACTTACTTTCACAACTTCTTTGTTTGCAATTCTTTTCCTAGTTGTGCATAACTCTTTTAAAAACTTTGCATACCTGGGCACTTGCTTAATGGCATCAAGTAAAGGAATGTTTACTTGGACTTTCCGAAACGTCTCCAAAATGTCTTTTTCCTGCTCCTCCTTCTTTGTTTGCATGAACCTACTAGGAAAAGGCACATTGAAAGGAAAAACATTAGTAGGAACCGAATTTGACACATTCTTACCCTTTTTGGCCGAATTAGACAATTTGGAGTCATTTGAAGCTTGTGGCAAAGGTGTTTCCACCTTTGCCGTGGGTTGGCTTGCTTCATCCTCTTCAATTCTCCGTCTTTCATCCTCTTCGGGGCTTGATGGTGATGGTTTGGATGTAATGTCAACTTCCTTGCCACTTCTCAAGGTAATTGCGTTGGCCGTTTCGAACCCTCCCTTTGGGTTTGGAATGGTGGAACTAGGGAGTTGTCCGGGATCTCGAAACTTACCTACAAACTCGGCAATCTGCCCAATTTGTTTCTCAAGTTGATCCACCCTCTTATCTTGGTTTTGCATAGCCTTCGCTTGATCTTCCTGCCCATTACACAACTTAGTTAGTATCTTAAGAAGTGCATCATTGTCAAGAGACGTACCT
Organism: Pyrus communis; assembly: GCF_963583255.1. Classification (NCBI taxonomy): domain Eukaryota; kingdom Viridiplantae; phylum Streptophyta; class Magnoliopsida; order Rosales; family Rosaceae; genus Pyrus; species Pyrus communis. Next base: position 16,981,262 of record NC_084811.1, read on the forward strand.
GAGGCACTTGGGCCGGATTGGGCTTGATTTTGGGGTGGGCCGTAGGTTTTGGGAAAGAACCCCGGGGGTTGTTGTCTAAAGCCTCCTTGTTGTGGTGGTTGCTGGGGCTCCCTCCACTTGAAATTTGGGTGGTCTCACCACCTCGGATTATACGTGTTGGAGTATGGATCATGTCTTGACTGATTTTGGCTTTGAAACCCAATGGCATTCGCACTCTCCCATCCGCCATTCTCGATGAGTTGAGGACACTTTTCGGAGACATGTCCTTGGATAGAACATACGCCACATACCACAGGTCCTTGCATCTTCATTCCCTCGGCCATCTGTGACATAATGGAAGTAAGATTAGCTAACTGTGAATGAATATCAGGTGCGGAACTTACCTCATGAACCTGCTGCCGTGGGGGTCCTCTTTGGCCTACTCCTTCATACTGTTGAGCGTTCAATGCTCGGTTAGCGATCAAGACCTTGGCATCCCTGGGAGTCTTGTCCACCAATGCTCCACCCGCCGAAGCATCAAGCATTTGACGTTCTAGAGGTAGGAGACCCTCGTAGAAATATTGCAAGAGCAACTCCTCCTTCATCTGATGCTGTGGACAAGAAGCAACAAGTGATTTAAATCGTTCATAATACGTAGGAAAAGACTCACCTTCTTCTTGCTGGATTCCGCTTATCTTTTTGCGTAGGAGGATGATGCGAGAAGTTGGAAAGAACTTCTCCAAGTACGCTCTCTTCATACTCTCCCAAGAAGTGACAGTGCCGGGAGCTAACTCATATAACCAATCTTTGGCTTTATCCATCAAAGAGAATGGAAAAGCCTTCATCTTCAAGATATTTCCGTCAACAGTGACGGGAGTCATACTAGAGCAAACTACTTCAAATTCTTTCAAATGTTTGTTAGGATCTTCCATGGACAAGCCATGGTATTTAGGAATATGATGAAGCAAACTTGACTTTAATTCAAACTCATCCGTCTTACCTTGGGCAGCCGTGGGGTATTGAATGCACAAGGGTGCGGCATTATCCAAACCTGAGGCGGAAAGCTCCTTGAGTGTACGGTTGTCCACCGCCATGACTTGTGGTTCCTCAAAGATCCTTGCCGTGGGTTCTTCCTCCTCCTCTAGAACTTGTTCTTCGAGGTCAGGTTCTGGGCTTTGTGGATCTGGTTCGTGTTGCTTCCTCGTCCGTCTCAAAGTCCTCTCAAAATCGCTGTCAAAGTCCGAGATATGCTCACGAATCGGTTGAGAACTCCGAGTCATACACTAGTACCTAAAACAAGGAAAACAAAACAAGGTCAGAGACTTAACAAAAATAAATTAAACAGAAAATAACAATCCAAGGGATTAGCAAAGTTGCTAATCCCCGGCAACGGCGCCAAAAATTTGATGCGAACTAATTAAGCACACAAATTAAAACCCTCTTGTGACAATTGTAGTAAAGATGCAAGTAGGGATCGTTCTAGACCGGGGATTAGGAGGGATTACTAAATCACTTGGAAACTGACTCAAAAACGTAAAACAAACGTTAAAACACTAAACTAGACTCAAAGAATGCAAAACTAAACAATAAAACACTAAAAACAAATCAAAAGACTCAAAGAATACAAAACACTTATAAACACAAACTAAGACACTTTCTAAATAAATTAGACACTAAAGTAAAGGGGGATTGAGGTTTTGACGAAATTAACTAAATGCAAAGATTGTAATTAAAAGGCAGAATATAAATATGAATGTGAGGAAAATATGGATGAATGATAGCTAGAAGGTTCTTCTCCACACATGTCACACTTGCATACAATTTGATTTTCAGTTGGTCTTTCGATGAATTATGAAACTCAACACCCCGGGTTAATTAGGTCCGCTTAAATTAACCGTCAAGTTTTCCTTAAGTTAATGAATTGGATGATTGCATGCGACAACCCAAAGCATTCCCCACAAGTTCCCTACATGAATTGCATAATAGAGATACAAGCAAGAATCATTAAGCATCATGAAAACTATAAGTGTTGACGAGGCATTCGTTACTATGATTGCATGAAACTTATGCCAAGAATTTATTTAACGCGATTGTTTATAAGCAACCTCCACTACTTGTGAATATAAGTTCATAACTATTAGGTGAAATTCACTTATATTCTAGCGTCATATTCATGCATGAAAATTAAGTGTGCACTCTCAATAAACAAACATAAATGAGTTATCGATCAAACAGTTAAACAAATTGAATTCACCATTCATGAAATTCCAACCAAAAGTAATCAAATCATATTGCAAGCATAAACATGGTTTCGAATCACCCCCTAGCTAAATAGGGGTTTAGCCTCTCATGTTCACAACAAGAAAAATAAAATTGAATTTAAACATAAAGAACAAAGGATGGATTACACCTAGAACGCCCAACGACTCCACTTGAATTTCTGCGCGTCGAAGCTCCTCTTTCCTCTTCTCCTTGCTGCGGCAGTGAGGTTTTGGATGATTTGGGGTGAGTTGCTGGTTTATAGATGGGTTTAGGATAGTTTGGTGGTTCGGCAAGGTTGTGAATGTGGCTGAAAATGGCTGTGAATGCACGGATCAAGGGAGAAAGGGTGATGGTGGCTGCGGCTGTTTTAGAGAATGGGAGATTGTTGCACGGTTTTGGGAGAGAAAAATGGTAGAATCAATATGGGAGTGACGGCCAGGCTTTTTGTGTGTGAAGGTGGCTGATTAAGAGAATAGATGGATGAGATTCTAGGTTGAGTTAAAGGGTGCGGCTGAGATGGATGGGTGGATGCAAGGCTTAGAGTGAATGGGGTGTATCATGCACGGGTTTGAAGAATGGTGGCTGAATGAAATTAGGGTTGGATGGTGGGATCCACGGCCCATGGTGGAAAAATGGGAGGTGGCGGCTTATGTCAAAATTAGGTTGAAAATCCTCATGGAATCACGGCAAAGGTGAATAAATAAATGGGATGGTGGCCACGGGTTGAAAACTTTTTGGTATCTTAGGTTTTATTAATAATGGGATGCACGGCTTTAGGTTTTGGTGATAGGATGCACGGCCAAGGTGGGTAATTTTGGATGCAATGGCTGTTTTGTTTTATTATAAAAATGAAAATAAAATGGAAGGCTACGGATTAAAGGGGAGGATATGGAAAGGTGCGGCTAAGTATGTAAAACCTAGGGTTTTAAATATGTTTGGTTCCTAGCTTATTTTTATTAACGAAAATAAATTCAAAGGCTTCTAGAATTTAGGAAATAAAATCAGAAATTAAAAGGGAATAATTAAAGGGTGCGGCTAGGGCCTTGGTTTTGTGTCCTAAAGTGCCTACAAGGTCATCAAAGTGGCTAGAAAATACGGATGTTTAAGTTTAGGAAAGGTTACCAAAACGGGAAACTTAGGGTTAACTTTCCTACTTCAAGTAGGAAACCTTGTTTGAGTAGGATTCCTCGTTTTGGTAAGAATTCATCATTGGAGTAGGAATTCGTCGTTTCTTCAAGTCTTCAACTCATTCATTCCTCTTTCGCTCCAAAAGACTCCAATTTGCATCTTCTTGCGCACTTTAGCCTTATAATCTGAAAATACACAAAAGTAGCCTTAAACACTAAAATAGCTAAGTAAACACAACATAAATGCACGAGAACAAGCTAATTAAGTCGCATGAATATGCTCCTATCAAGTATTATGTTTTTCATTTGATTATTTATTAGTTTAAAATATATTTTTCTTAACGGGTAACGGGTCGGATTATATTACCTGTTAATATTATTGGATCATTTTACCCGTTTATTTTAACGGGTGTTGCACGACACGATCCGTTAAAATATGGGGTATGACACGAAAAAAACAAGAACACGAAAAACACAACACGAATGCCAGATCTAATGTTAATCCAATTTTTCCATTGTTCTGTTTTCATAAACTCGATGGCCGAGAAAGCCAATGGGGTGGTGGAGCAGATTGGCGGAGCAGAAGCCCAGCAGCAACCGGTGGTGAGGCCCTATCCTTTCCACGAAATCGAGCTCAAATGGTTGCGTCTTTGGGAGGAAATCAAACTTTTTCGAACCCCTGATGAGATTGATATCTCGAAGCCCAAATACTATCTTCTTGATATGTTCCCTTATCCCAGGTAAACTCTATCCCTTTTTTATTTATTTATTTTAAATTGCAAATGCAAGTAAATGTTTATGTACAACATATGAAGACCCAGTTTTATTAATAAAGTGATTGTTTAAGCAATTTGTTTGAGAAACTTAAACTTTATTAATTCGTATGCTTTAAGGAAATTCCAGGGCGAGGGTTCTATGTGTTGTTCCAGTGGATGAGGATGCCTTCTGAAAATTCCAATGCGAGGTTTCTATGGACTGATCCCGTGGATAAGTAGGCGATGTAAAGGTACGATTTAATTTTGACGATGGAGTTCGTTTCTGTTTTCTGGAGTTTGTTTCATGTTTATGAGTGTTAACCGAAAAGGTTTTTGCAGCCATGATGATGGCATATGACGTGTAATGTACTCTGTTGGTCAGATGAGAAAGGTTTCATTTGATGCCAACATTATAGTTCATCTACCCTAACATCTTTCCAAATGTTATTGATCCTGCAGTTCTGGAAGCCACTTTTAATTACATCCCCTTAGCCATTGTTCGCTTTCTTTGTTTGATGATTTTTTTTGTCCTAATATCCATTAACTACCTCATGTGAAGGGAGCCACGGACGGACGGAAGGAAAGTTCACGTCAGCTGCAGGATTGGCTGGCTCCCGATGATAACAGACTGGCACCTGGCATGTCTACGGAAATGGAGCACAAGCAAGCATGTGATGATAGTGATGAGGACCTCGATGTGCCTCCTGGTTTTGGTTGATGAGTTTCCATGCATTTCAGTTTTCACGGTTACTATACAACCATCAAATTTCGGAGACAATGCAGTCCAGGATAAATCTGTGGTAACCGCTTAATGAATTTTATATTGAGTTATTACAATGGGAAAGTTCTCTATAATTCATTGATAGAATGCGCTATGTTAACATATGTTGCGTGTGGGAATCTGGCCTAGGGTATTTAGTGTGTTCAAAATTATTAGCTTTCTTAAAATTTTGTATACCGTGCGTAGTGCGTTGTAACGTTAAAAAAGCCTCTCGCACATACAAGGCACCTGCAAAAAGGCTAGTTTGAAGAAGAAAAAGATGATCCAATTCTCAAATTCTTCAAGTCTCGCACTTCAACCCAAGACCCTAAGCGGGAAGGCAAGCTCTCTGTACAGACGACGCCCATGACTTTGAGTATGGCATCCATGCCCGCGACTACGACAACCACACGTCACCTCGCTCAACGGCTGGATTGACGTTTTAGGTCACGTACTAATCCACGGCTGGATGGACATGCTGCTCCTCCTTCCTTTAAGGTCTTAGGCTCTTCCTCCGTTAGCCTAATTGAGGACGGTTACGCAAAATTCCAACGCGATCTCTGGAGAAAGGTTGGGTTTCTTGCATTGATCCCATGAACCCTGACGTGGTTTTTGCCATTTTTGCATATTGTAATTGGAATTGGACTTGTTTTCTTAATTTCGTTAATTCCCATGACCTTTGTGTTGGGCTTTTGTTATTGGGAAATTTTATTTGAACCCATATAACTTTTTTCTGCTCCTAACTTACTCTCTATACCTATATTATTTTTAATTAAAAAATTAATATCTCTTTAATCCCAAACTTACTACCAAAACTACCCTCACAAACTCAATTCAAAATGTAAATTTATCTTTACACCCATTTAGAAAATAAAATTCTAAATTGAATAGTTTGGTGAAGTTTCTACTTGTTTAAGGGAATGAAAGTTTTCTAGAGTTCGATTTGTGTGGACAAGTCAAATAATTAGGTGAATTTTCTACTTGTTTATGAATCTTGTGAGACCACCACAAATTACGATAACAAAAAATGCGCTAAACATTCCAATCTAACAACAGGCCTCATCACTTTTGGCTTCCTAATGAACTAATTTTCAGTACCTATGTCATTCCTTTTTTTTTTCTTTTTTTCTTTTTTTTTTAAAGCAAAGGCATGAGTTTGTATTAATAGAGATTAAAAAAAAAAAAAAAAAAAAAAACAGTAGCAGATTACAGAGTCCGGGATAAATCCTGCAACACTAATCGCTACAATCAGCCAACAATATGCTCATTTACTTTTGTGAGTGTTACTGTTATGATCGCAGAGAGCTACACAATCATCATCTTTTCTCTTTTTAGTAATTTTCCCCCTATTTTTACTCTATCAAATCATAAGCAATTAGACTCTTAAGGGTAATGACCACACACAAAGCATAGCAAACCCAAAAACCCATCTTCTCAACTTTCAATGTTGATGGCCGTGAATTGAAACCCAAAAACTTATCTTTTCAACTCATAAAAAAATTGAAATCAAACGAATATTTATTTATTTTTTGCATAAATCGATTCATACCTTAGTTGGAGGATTTAAAACTTCAAAATCACTATTATCCATCAATAAAAAGCTTGTTTTTAGCTCTTAGATATTGAGTGTGGGTTTGTTGATAACTTTTATTTTTATTGTTAATTTCATCTTACACTTGATGGTAATTATGCAATAGGATTAAAAAGACAACTCACATTTAAATTTTAAGTTGGGTGTAGAAAGAGGTTACATAGATTTAAATAAAATTTCCCTTATTTTTGGGGAAGTGTTATTGGCACTCCAAAAATCTCATTCTACACTCCTCACAAGTGTATTTTTCTTTCCTAATATATGATGTAACTCCTGATAATCAATTTCAGGTCTTTGAGAAAAACCTTGTGCAATGAGTCGTGCTTTATATCTTGCAATCTCGTTTTTCTTATTGTGTTTTCTTGTGAATACCCATTTGTAACCCACAAGGTTTACACCAGGCGGAGTTTGGACTACTGGTCCAAAAACATTCCGCCTTTCCAAGGAATTTAATTCTGCCTAGATTGCATCTTTCCACTTAGGCCAATCCTGTCTCTGTTTGCATTCATCAACAGAGCGAGGCTCAATATCATCACTTAATATGATTTCAGTGGCTACTGTGAATGCGAACATATGATCGATGATTATTTCATTTCGATCCCACAATTCATTTGTACATGCATAATTTATGGAGATTTCTTTACTTTCATGTACCTCTGTTTCTTCAGGGACATGTGTCTCATTAGGGACAATTTGTTTTTCTGACAGTACAAAATCATGAATTGTGGATTTGTCATACTCTTCTTGAATGATTTCATTTGGATTTAGTTGTGCCCTTGTCTTTCTCTTTCGAGGGGCTAAATCTTTTGAACCTGGAGGTCTACCACGCTTCAAGCGTGCACCAGATGAATCATTCGCTGCCACGTTATTTTGTCCAACAGGGACATCAATTCTTGCAGGTGCGTTTGCAGTTGGTATATGTGATTTTGTCACTTTCATAGTATCATTAAATGCATCTGACATTTGATTGGTAATACTTTGAAGATGACCAATTCTTTTCACTTCATTTTCAAATTTCGAGGATCAAAATGAGACAAGGTGGGAGCAACCCATGTCAACTCTTTCCGTTCTTCTGGAACAGTCTTTTCTCCCCCTAACAACGAGAAGATTGTCTCATCAAAGTGATAATCAGCAAAACAAGCTATAAACATATCACCTGTCAAGGGTTCCAAATATCTAATGATAGATGGTGAATCAAAACCCACGTAAATTCCCAGTTGACGCTGGGGTCCCATTTTAGTGCGTTGCGGTGGTGCAATAGGTACATAAACAGCACAACCAAAAACTCGTAAATGTGAAATGTTTGGTTGATGTCCAAACATGAGTTATACTGAGGAGTATTGGTGGTTGACTATAGGTCTCAATCGAACCAATGATGTAGCATGTAAAATGGCATGTCCCCATGCAGAAATTGGCAATTTTGTTTTCATAAGCAGAGTGCGGACTATTAACTAAAGCCGCTTAATCAATATTTTTGCTAAACCATTTTGAGTTTGGACATGAGGAATAGGGTGTTCAACATCGATGCCCAATGTCATGCAGTAATCATCAAGGTTTAAGACGTAAATTCACCAGCGTTATCAAGTCGGATTGACTTAATAGGGTAATCTGGGAACTGTGCTCGTAATTTAGTTATCTGAGCAAGAAGTCTCGCAAAAGCTATATTCCGAGTAGACAAGAGATAAACATGTGACCATCTGGTAGATGCATTAACCAAAACCATAAACTATCGAAATGGTCCACAAGATGGTTGAATAGGCCCACAAATATCCCCTTGAATTCTTTGCAGAAATGATAGGGATTCAACATCAACCTTTAGTTGTGATGGTCTAATTACCAACTTCCCTTGAGAACAAGCATTGCAAAGGTTATCATTTGAGATAGCAATGTGTCTGCTTAATAATGGATGTCCATTAGAGTTGGTAATGATCCTACGCATCATGGTAGATCCTGGGTGACCTAGACAGTCATGCCAAAGCATGTAAACTTTTGAATCAATGAACTTCTGGTTCATGACATTATGTGATTCAATTGTCTTTATGTATGTATGATACAATCCACTCGACAAACCATGCAACTTCTCTAATACGCTTCTGGGTATCATTGGAGGTAATGCATAGATACTCCACATTTTCTGCACATTTCATTTCAATGTGGTATCCATTTAAACGTATGTCTTTGAAACTCAACAAATTTCGAGTGGATCGAGTAGCGTACAATGCATTCTGTATGGACAATATTGTTCCATTTGGTAACATAATTTGGGCTTTCCCTAAGCCTTCAATTACTTCTGAAGGTCCTGATATTGTTGTTACCCTTACTTTTGTAAGCATCAATCTTGAGAAATACTTTCGATCTCAAAGTATTGTATGCGTAGTTGCGCAGTCTGCAAGACAAATATCTTTGTCATTTCTCATGTTTTGAGAATGACCATAGTTTTTATCCATGCTCTTTGAGTAAGAGAATCAGAGTTAAAAGCAAGTTATAACAGGAAATTTACATGCCACTTTTATTGAATCTGAAATGCTAGTTTTAAACTACAAGTTCAACATAATAAAAGTACATAAACGATTCAGTTGGACCGATATACTTCATTTCCCCTTTCCACAATAAAATCTGAAACATTTAGGTGGGTTGTGTTCAACTGCCCTGATAAGTCGCACACTGGATTAGGTGTATCCATTAGTCTAGTTTGGTCGAGGAAATTAGTCTCGACACCCTTCTCCTTGTGGGAGGCTTGATACAGATCCACCAGATGTTTTGGGGTACGACAAGTACGTGCCCAATGCCCATTGCCACCACACCTATGGCAGGCTCCTTCAGAGTTCCTGGGAGCATTGTTCATATGAGCTTGACTTTTGCGTCGATTCACATTTTTAAAGCTCGTACCTGAATTATGCCTTAGAACCTGGTTGTGAAACTGAACTCCATGGTTTTTGCCTTTCCTGTTCCACCGATCTCGCTTGTGGCCACGTCCTCGTTTATGATTATCACCACCATAGGATGTGGCGTTCACCTCGAGGGAAGCAACATTCACTTCTGGGAATGGTGCAGATCCAGTAGGTCGAGAATGATGATTTTTTATTAGGAGTTCATTGTTTTGTTCAGCAACCAGGAGTACAGAGATCAGTTGGTTGTATTCAGTGTAGCATCGCGCTCTATACTACTGCTGGAGGAGCATGTTAAAGGCATGAAATGTGCTGAAAGTCTTTTCCAGCATATCTTCCTCAATAATGGTATCCCCACAGAGCTTCATCTGAGAAGTAATTCTGAACAACGCAGAATTGTACTCAACCACCGACTTGAAATCCTAAATCCTTAGGTGAGTCCACTTATAGCGAGCTCTTGGAAGAATCACCGTTGACTGGTGATTGTATCTAATTCTCAAAGCCTTCCAGAGAGCTAACGGATTTTCAACCGTTAAGTACTCACTCTTTAGTCCCTCATCAAGATGACGACGAATAAAGATCATGCCCTTCGCCCACTCTTTAGAGGATGAGTTGTTCTCTTCCCTGATGGTATCTCCAAGATTTCCTGCTCTAGATGGATCTTGGTGTCCAGTACCTAGGTAAGGTAATTCTTCTCGGTAATGTCCAGGGCAGCATAATCAAGTTTTGCTAAGTTCGCCATTTTTCTTTTCTGAAAGAAAAATGAGATATTTAAGAATTTGCAATAATATGTATTCTTGGAGGAATATAGTATTAGAACTTCTTGTTCTTACGAATTTTTTTCATTTTGATCTTTAGGCCAAAATAATAAGCAGTCGAAACTTCTGGCTCGAGATTTTCAAGATGAATGAGGAGGGCGATTGTACCGCACCATTCTCATTGAAATAATATAACATAGAATGGACGATTATTCCGCACCACTCAAGTAGCAGGAAAATTTAAATACGCAGAGCAGTGAGGGTGATTATATGATGTGAGATTTATACGCACACAAATTAAACCCTCTTTTTTTGTCAATTTGTAGTATAAGTGTAAGTAGGGATCGTTCTGGACCGGGGATTAGGAGGGATTGTTAATCACTTGGATTTGACTCAAAAACGTAAAAACACAATATAAAACACTATACTAGACTCAAAGAATTCAAAAATACTTTAAAACATAAACTAAACAGATTCTACGCATTAAAGAACAAGAAAGTAAAGGGGGGTTTAGGACTTGACGAAAATTGAAATAACGAAACAAGTTAATAAACTAGACAGAATGTAAATATGAATATGATGAAAGTATGGATGAATGGATGCTAGCCAAGGGGTTCATCTCCACACATGTTACACTTGCATAATAAAATGATTTCCAATTGCGTTTCAATAAATCATTAATTCTCAACACTCCAAGTTAATTAGATCCGCTTAAATTAACCTTCAAATCTTCCTAACGTTATTGAATTGGATGATTGCATACGACAACCCAAAACATTCCCCACAAGTCCCCTACATGATTGCATAATAGAGATACAAGCAAGAATCATTACGCTCTATGAAGATTATAAGTTTTGACGAGGCATTCGTTACTATGGAATACGCATGAAACTTATGCCAAGAATTCGTTTAACGCGATTGTTTATAAGCAACCTCCACTACTTGTGAATATAAGTTCGTAACTATTAGGTGAAACTCACTTGTATTCTAGCGTCATATTCATGCATGAAAATTAAGTGTGCACTCTCAATAAACATACATAAATAAGTTATCAATCAAACGGTTAAACAAATTGAATCCACAACTTATGAAACGCAATTAGAAGTAATCAAATCAAAATGCAAACATAAACATATATTTCGAATCACCCCCTAGCTAAGGGGGGTTTAGTTCCTCATACGTATAAAACAAAGAGAATTGAAATTAAACATTGAAATCAAAGAAACGCCTAAACATTCCAACAACTCAAACTTGAATTGTATGAACGTTTAGACCCTCTTATCTTCCTCTTTATTGTAGCACAAGGTCTAAGGAATGTTGTTGGTGTGTTGAATGGATTGGGGAAGTATGGAAGTGGATGAGGAGTGGTGTAATTGGAAGAGGATTGGTGTTTGGATTATAAGGGAAGGGGGACTCACGGCAATGAGGGAATGGAAGTGTTTATGGTGTGTTGTGTATGAAAATGAGATGTTCATGAATGAATGAATGCAAGGGTATTTATAGGAGTAGTGGAGGGAACATATGGCTATGTCATTTGTAGGTGAAGTAAGTGTGTGAGGTTGGTGAAGTAAGTGGAGGTTGTAGGTGAAGTAGGTGGATGTTGTAGGTGAAGTAGGTGGATGATATGTTAAGTGATAAGTGATAAGTGATATGATATGTGGTTATGATATGATAAGTGGTTAAGTGGTGATGATAAGTGATAAGTGATTAAGTGATATGATATGTGGTGATGATAAGTGATAAGTGCATGTGGGTTAACTAATGAAGGAAATGCATGTGCAATGACAATGTGTTAGAATGGATGTGTGTTATGCATGGCATGATTGGGATTAGGAAAGGTTTAAATGTCCTGAAACTAAAGAGAACAAGGTTCCAACACTTTGGCTCCAATTAGGTCTTCAATTTCGTCCAACACTTTGGCTTCAAGCATAAGCTATCCGTCCTTAGCCCAAAAGTGCTCCAAAAGTCTCCAAAATGCATCTTTTTGCTCCTTTAGCCCTTTGGACCTACAAACACACGAAAATAGCTTAAAGTACTAAAATAACTAAAGAAACATAACGTAAATGTACGAGAACAAGTCATTTAAGTCGCATAAATATGCTCCTACCATTATACTATTCGACCTAAAATTGCAATGAAATTAAACTGCAGACAAATTTAAATATGCAGGGTAGGGTGGGTGATTATATCGCTCCACCTAAAATTTGCAATAAAATTAGATCTGTAGTCCAAGATAGGCGATGATACCACATCATCTTGGATCGCAGTAAGAATAAATTTGCAGTTCAAGATGGGCGATTGTACCGCATCATCTTGGATTGCAGTAAAATTAACATAAATAAATATTGGGTTAGCAATCAATATCTACACCAAACAAGAAATCAAAGATATATGTAACTGTTAGTTTGAGAACTAGAAGCATACATGGAGCAAATAGTTCGTCACAAGGGTATACAGCGCAATTGAGGCAGAGAAAGAAGATGAACAGTAAAAACCTTAAGGGAAACATTTTTTTCTTTCTTTCGTGCGGCGAAGAGAAATGAGAGAATGATTATATTTTAGAAACTCGTACTGATAACGTGTTATAAATATGTAAAAGTTAGAGAGATAACCTTTTTAGTGATAGGTGCGAGGTAGATATAAAGTACCACACCATAAATATAACTTAAGTGGATGACAAATAAAAGACGGAGGAATAGATGATGTTATTGATCTTTCTTTCTTTCAGTCTGTATGTTTTTCTGTGTATTGAAAGCATATGGAGTGCTCTATTTATAGAGCAACTCCAATACTGATGCATTAATTATACATTGAAAATTTACAGTACTTCCTTTGACAACACAACCTCCATGCATTTCCAAATTCCACATTCATATGCCAAGGTTTTCGTTCATCTACCAAGGATTTCAATATTACTGTGCCAAGGTTACTGTGGGCATTCATTACCCACTAACATTTTCAACAAACGCCACTTTTTTTGAAGCCCAAATTTGATTTAATTTGATAAAGTTCAAATTCCAACACAACTCTCACATAACAGCAGTCCATTTCGTTATTCCTTCATACTTTCTTTATAGTTCTTCCTAAAAATTCACACTTATCTCCGACTATTATTTCTACAAAACTCACACAAAACACATCAAACTCACCAATTTAATATAAAATCATGACCAAATAATAAGTAAAAGAGGTATAAAACATGCATATAATATTACCCTAACAAGGAGACCAAAATTTTAACTAAATTTACAAACCAAATAATGTGTTGTCAATAAGAATTAAACATGTTAATCAATGCTTAAGTGATAATCCAATCATCAACAACCTAATTATTTGATTTATAAAATTAATGTAAAATTTTTAATATCACTAACATTATCCAAAAAAAAAAAAAAAAAGAAGGTTTACTTCCTTCCCATTCGAAAAAAGCAAAAGTGTATTTTATAGTTAAGAACGTGAAATTAAAGGAAATGGGGGCAGTATTATATTCATTAAAACAAAAAAGGAAAATTCTTATATTAACATAAAATAGGGGAAATTTTTTATAAATTAACATAAAATTGGGGAAAAGAAGAAAGCAGTAAAATAAAGACAAAAAAGGAAACAAGGAAACTCATGAAATAAAAATGGAGGTGAGCTTTGAAAGGTGAGCTCTGGAAAGGAGATGGTATGATCAGGACGTCATCCTCCTTCTATTCTCTCTCTCTCTCTCTCTCTCTCTCTCTCTCTCTCTCTCTCTCTCTCTCTCTCTCTCTCTCTCTCTCTCTCTCTCTCTCTCTCTCTCTCTCTCTCTCTCTCTCTCTCTCTCTCTCTCTCTCTCTCTCTCTCTCTCTCTCTCTCTCAACCTCTTGAAGAAAATAAACAAAGTTAAAGTGCTCAAAATTCAAGGTGGGCCTCTTGGACCGAAGTTTCCAGCCCTTTGATGGCATATATAAATAAAGAATAATAATATTATTATGGGGAGAGGATCAAAAGGTCAAAGGGACTTGGTATTTATCCTCACAAAGCTTCACAGGGTTAGGGTTTTGTTTTAGCTCGGCTTCCAATTTCAGCTTCTGGGTTTTGCTTAATTTCTGGAAATTCACTGCCTTTGAGCTCTGATTCTTCATCTTCTTTGCTGGACTTCAAACTTTAGGGTTTGTTTGTTTATACAGCTTTTACTATTGGTAAGTAAGCTATCTTATGCTACTGCTTCTGGTTTTTGTGAACTTTCATTTCTTCAGTTGGTAGGTAGCTTTTGATTGGATTTCTATTTTGTGTATATGTATTTAGAGCTAAAATCTTTCTGGTAAATTGCGTAGCTAGGACTTTGAATTTTGAATTTTGGTTCGAAAAGTCTCTTGTGTTTTGAATTTTAGGAGTTTCTGAATATTGGGTTTTTGGTTATTTCAGTGGAGGGGTTGTTGAAGGTGGGTTTCTTTGGTTTTGGGATTGGTGGCGCCGCGGCGGCAGTGATGATGATGTTGATCCATGGGCAGTAGAAGAGTGAAAGTTGATGCAAATGATGGTAATAAAGTTGTGACCGACATGCCGAGCTTTGTTCCTCCAGTACCCACACCCAATCCCAGGTCAGTATTCGCTTACAGTCCTAAATTTTTACATATTTATTGTATTATATTGTTGTTATCTTTTAAGTTTAATTGGCAGTAGTATAGATCCTTGATTTTTTAATATGTTTCCTTGGGCGTTCAGTTAGTTTAGAAGCTGTGGTCTGGCAGCGGCCTCTGTGCTGCTAGAACATGAATATAATTTTGGTAGAATTGTTGTTGCCATATGCTGCTGATATTAAAATCTCATGCTTTGTCCGGTGGTTGGACAATATCCGCAAAAGGAACATAAATTAGAACTTAGAATCCTACAGTCTAACAGGTGGAATGGAATAACCACCACTTAAAACGACTAGGCCCTTTGTCTACTACTCTTTTATATTGTAACCCAAACAGCATATAAATGTTAGTATCTGAAGTTTATTCTTACCATATGCTTGAAGTTAAATAGAGTGCTAAGTTACAAGTAACCATTGGAAATTTATCAGATTGATGCATCAACAGCTCAAGTTTGTGTAAACAGTATGGGGATTTAATATGGCATAACGTCTTTCCACGGTATAAACAATGTTTGCCAATGATTTGAGGCAAGGGAGTTATAGCTTTGTTTTTTCAGTTTTTGTATGACTGAAATGATAACAAAAAATAGAGCCAACGAACAGGACAAAAGAAAATTGCAACTGGATACTATTGTTCTGTTATGGAGGAATTGATTTTCCCAATTTGATTTGAAATTATGCGACTGTTCATTGAAACAAACAGAGTAGCTGTATTATTGTTGTATCTAGTATTAATTATTAAAGTCTGTTCCGTTTTGCTTATTTTCATACAAGAATATGATAATAGTGATCCTAAAATTAAGGAACAGGGCATATGCTACTTGAGATGTTTCCATGATCTTTAATTTGGTAACCATTTCTTCATCTGTTTACATCATGATTGAAGAAGCTTCTTAACATGTTTACGTTTGACTCTTTTTTTTTGTGAAAGAGGAGGGGGGGGGTTTGGTAATTGAATTATGATTTCTGATGGTACCTTTTTGGCCTTATCATTCTGGCCAATGTATATGGATTTAGTTCCTTTTTTGTTGATTGCATTTGTCATTTTGGTAGTCATGATTCTGATGATTTGTGCTTTCAGTGGCACAGAGGGGAGCTCCATTCGTTCATCTCGGATTTCAGACTTTAGAACTCTTGAGCAAACTCTTGGATTTCGCATAGAGGATGCCGTTGACATTGGGAGAAGTATGTAACAAATATCTTGGTGTTTATCAGAAGCAAAATTCAATACTAGCAATTTTCCTATTCTTGTTTCTTTAAGTTGTTATTATGACAGTTCTTTGAATTTTAACGTGGTTGAACATATAAATTGTCTTCTGATTTTCATACTCGGTAAATGAGCTTATGGATAAGGTTTTCTTAGTGTTCTAGTCAGCTTCCGTGTTTAGTTTCCTAGTGCCTGGTTGTAGGTGTTTACTTGAATGACCTATCAGCTGAGATATACTCCTACGTTCTTGGAAGCTACTGTTCTAGTCCTGTTGTTCAATTCTTACCTTAAAACAGATCCTATTCTTCATTGGCTTTCTGAAGTGTGACTTCAGAAGCACAAGTAATTTCTGGCAGTTTTGGAGTATGATGAAGAGAAAGTGATTCTGATTCTGTTTTTTAAGTAAAAGGGGGCGTATGTAATATGTATATATGCACGTACTGTCAGATAATATTTACTTTTGTTGTGTTATGTTATCTCTTTGATTTTGACTTGTAATCACTTGATTATTGTTGATTTTTTAGGTCCAATGTTTAGTCAAAACAAGTTAAATCGCCAGGCAGTGGGAAGTAGTGATGCCCAATTTGGTGGTTTAAACAAGGTAATTTTGTATCTTCTCCCTCCCCCTCACAAAAGAACAAGAAAAATGAGAAATGAAAATGAAAACAGGATTAAAAAGATTAAACTTACAAGCATTCTGGAATTCAGTCGCTTGCATCTTTGGAAATAAACCTTTTTGTTTCTTTCATGGGATCTCAGCTTATGCCACTGCAAAAAGAGCCACAGCCAAATTTGCTCTCTGTGTCACGTAGCAATCATGAGAACTGGGGGGAGTCCAATATGGCAGATGGAAGCCCCAGGACTGATACTTCAACAGATGACACAGAAGATAAAAATCAGAAGGTAACATCTCCTGCTTCCACTTTTGCTACTTATTTTTTCATTCTTGTATCCAAGATTCAAAGTGACATATCCTTCATTTTGCCATACAAAATTATTTTGCAGCTGAGAATATTCGTTCTTCATTTGATTTTGGCTGCTTTTTATTTTTTTATTTATTTTTTTTATGGTGAAATTAAATTCAGTGTTCTTGTGCAGATTGAAGGGAATCAAATGACTGCTCTTCTAGCTTCTGATTCCAGTGACAGGTCAAAAGAAAAATCTGGGGATCAAAAGGTTTGGTAACTTAAACTAAATATACCATTAAATTATATTCTTGCATGATTATTGGATTACCTTTTACCGTGCAACCATTCTCTACAGACCTTGCGTAGACTTGCTCAAAATCGTGAAGCTGCCAGGAAAAGCAGATTACGGAAAAAAGTAGGTTACCATTCAAGTATTTGTTAGGAGTTTATTATTTTCCCCTTTATTCGTTGTTAGTGTTCCCTATCTAGTAAGAGTCATGCTTACTGTTCTTTGTGGGGAAGTAATATTATGTTATGTTTCTTCTCTCAGGCATATGTACAACAACTTGAGAGTAGTCGGCTGAAATTAACTCAGCTCGAGCAAGAGCTTCAGCGAGCCCGTCAGCAGGTTGGGTTTTGTTGTCTGTATATACTTGCATCTAATATATCATATATTTTTCATTCCTGAAATGGAAGGGCATGGGTGTCCTGTATCATATTAATGGCTTTATTTTTACAGGGAATATTCATTTCAAGCTCTGGAGATCAATCACATTCAATGAATGGAAATGGTATTTGAACCTCTTAATCTCATGTTTTCACTGGTTAATTTTTCCTGGACTTGAAATTTTGAAATTGATCGCAGAGGTGTAAATCAGCGTGCCTTAATATGCATATGTATGTTAAAGAAATTTAGTGTAAAGATGGGGTTAGGTCTTCTCTGCATTAACATTGTGATGTAGTAAGTCAAATATTTTGGGTGGATACTTCTACAGCTTCTTTGATTTTGATTGTTCTATAATTTTGGTACCCAGTCTTTTGCAATTGGTTCCAAGCATGTCATGAACATTTAAATTATGGGTCTGTTTTTCATGTTAATAACGGTGTAGTTGCTAGCATGTTGGATGATGTTGTTCTTATGTTGTGTGATCATAAGGCAATATTCTATTCCTAGACAGCTTGGAAACATAAGATTCTTATGCTGTTAGATTATGATCTGGACCACACACCAGGTTGACAATCTGGCAAGATGGCATTACGTTGCTGAACTGTCTGGCATGAGAACATATGTTTCCCACTTAACTGATATTTGATGGTAAAATATTGTTGTTTTATTCGTATTTTTATTTCATAGGTGCTTTGGCATTTGATGTGGAATATGCAAGGTGGCTAGAAGAGCACAACAGGCAAATAAATGAGTTGAGGGCTGCCGTTAATTCACATGCGGGTGACACTGAACTTCGTACTGTTATTGATAACGTCATTGCGCACTACGATGACATTTTTAGACTAAAGGGAACCGCAGCAAAAGCTGATGTTTTCCACATCTTATCAGGAATGTGGAAAACACCAGCTGAAAGGTGTTTCATGTGGATTGGCGGCTTCCGCTCATCTGAGCTCCTTAAGGTGAAAATTTGTGCTCCCTAATCTGTTGATATTTGATATGGTGATAATCCCCCTATCAACATTTATCTTCCGAAGCTTACAAAATCTATATAAAAGAAAAATTTAGACCATTTTAGTTTCTGCACAATTCCATCTCCTGGTGTATAATATGTTATTTTTAACATTTTGTTCCCTTGTTTTCTCCCAATGTGTTAACCTATTGACATGAAACTATTGTTTATGACATTTTGAGTTGGGGCTATCAGCCTAACATCATGTTTTGATATGACGGAAATGAGGCAATGTTGGATCTATGGCTTCAATTCTACATCTACTAGTTTAAGAATCACCCACACCAAACATAGCCGTGTCATATATGCTCACAAAATCATGTACATGGAAACGAGTATTTCTATGGCACGATTGCTATTAATGGAAATTCTTAGTGCCCAACTTTGAAATTAATGAGTCAGCACAATTGATGTTTCTTTTTCTGTTAAGAAAGTAATTAATGAGCTGTCAAAATTCATTTCATATATACGTGGACATAATACATTTATTCTGTCCTATCTTCTCGATTAGATCTCTGCGTCCCGTTAATCTGTTTTGACATTGGTGCAGCTTCTGGTGAGTCAATTGGAACCCTTAACGGAGCAGCAATTGGTAGGTATTTATAACCTGCAGCAATCATCCCAGCAGGCTGAAGATGCTCTGTCACAAGGGATGGAGGCATTGCAGCAATCCCTGTCTGAGACCTTGGCAAGTGGCTCACCTGCGCCTTCAGGATCATCTGGGAATGTAGCAAACTATATGGGTCAAATGGCCATGGCCATGGGAAAGCTAGGAACCCTTGATGGGTTCCTCCGCCAGGTGAATTTCCTTAATAGTTAATTCCACTAGCTTGCTTTTCCGGTGTGACGACAATTAATTGCTTCAATTACAAATAGTTAAAAATAAAAACTGAATCACGAATAGGCCGGTATTGCTGAGTGACATATCTGGAGAAATGATATCGCTTTGGTGTTGGAACCTGTAGGTTGAATGGAACCACATTGCTTTTAGTATTATACTAAAAAGATAAGCTGGTATTCTACATTTCTATTCTTCATTTTGTTTTGTTGGCCCTAAATTTCACCCATACAATATATAGTCCTTATTGATTGTTTTCAAATACGAAATGAACTGTTGTCCCTTGAGACGAAAAAACTCGGTTCTCCTTTTAAACGCAATTATACCATCTTTGTCTTACAAGAAGTTTGTTGCACGGAAGGCATGTTTAACAAGATTTGTTCACAAACTTGGTGATTTGGCCTAAGATAGGTTGCAATGTCTGTCTCAAAGGACTTCCTTTTAGTCTTGCCTAAAACATCTGAAACGTTAATTGTTATTTTTGTTTCTTTATGTACATGCATCTAGGGCACCCGGGCTACATGCTAAAATAACCTTGTCCTTCTATGAATGTAATTAATACGTTATTTTTGTAGTTTGTCAGTGTTCAGTATTTCTGCGCCTTATTTGTTTCATTCTCGTTTTGTCAATTACCAGGCTGATAATCTTCGGCAACAAACATTGCAACAAATGCATCGTATACTGACGACTCGGCAATCAGCTCGTGCACTCCTTGCAATAAACGATTATTTTTCACGTCTTCGAGCCCTCAGTTCTCTATGGCTTGCCAGGCCTAGGGAGTGATAGGCATTAGATTCCTTTATCTGAAGTTCATCAATAAGGTTGGCTAGTCTCGGAACTCAAATTAGCACCATGAACCGAGGGCCATATGATTAGATGATAGATGGACTTCAGCTATCTGGGCATCAATATCCTTCACAAACCTGGTTAAGGTGCGCGGAAGTCAAATTATTGTTCATAGTGTCCATCAAAGTTATCGGTGGTTGTTACATATGTTTGCGTAGATGATGTATTCTGTCCAAAACTGTAGTATGAATAATCTGGAAATGGTAGTTATGTAATAGAAGTGAGGGAATAGAATAGTGCTATTATTATAGGTTACAGATTGTCAATTTGTATACCAAAAATCAGATGATGTCAGAGTGAAAATGGTTTGCATTTTCTTTAGCTTTGACATGTACATATGTTGTCTCAATATTATTGGCTATATTATTTCACTGGTCTGCCATTCTGGGTGTTACGTGTACCATTCACTGCGCGTGTGAATTTGTCCGAATTTACTAAATAATGTCCTTGGCAGTTGGCGATTTGTGAGGTTTTGCGCCTCAGGTAGCAGTTTTTCGTGTGTTTGTGGGATGGAGTCGGAATCTTTGAACGAATTAGCTGCTGTGTTATGAAACTTGTTGGATTATGATGCCGTATGAATGGCAAGAATCGAGTTTTGAATTACAAGAGTGATTTTTGCATACCCTTTTTCGATCTTTGCACTCGCCTTAATTTAGCTGTAAAAAGAAGATTATATGTCAATTCAATGGAGGAGGAGAATGCTTTTGGGGCATAGCTGCCTATCGGATACTTATGACACGGCAAACGCAGCGATGGATGGTGGAAATGTTTGCTTTGTTATAGGTTCCGACGACGGTGCGCTCAGAAGCAGATGTGGAGTGGCGTTTGAAGATGTATTTTTTCTTTCTTGTAATAACATTTCGCTATTCCTTTTCGAGTAGGCCGGGAGGTGCTATCTCCTTCGACATCCAAAGTCGTACCAAGAGCGCCAAACTGCGAGAGCCATCCATGATCCATGATCCATATTCTACGGCTGCAGCTTGTTACAAAACAAAACCAAACCAAAAAAGCATGCAGAAGAAATGAGAGGGGAAATGTTCAACGAGGAGAGAGAGAGAGAGAGAATCTTGGAGGGAAAACTTTTCTTTTCACAACTTGATTAATACAAGGCTTTTCCCTACTGTATAAATACTCACAGTGTAACTACCTTAGGATATAATACAACCAATCTCCTAATGACACCTATCACTCAATACAAGGCTAACAGTATACTTCAACTTGTCTTCCTAACATTTCCCCTCAAGCTTATGTTGGGAATTCCCTAACATAAGATTGGAACAATGATCACTAAACAGAGAAGAACATAGCCCTTTCATGAAGATATATGCATATTGATGTTTAGAAGCAACAAATTGCAAAGTAATTGTGCCTTGTTGAACTCGTTCTTGCACAAAATGACAATCGATCTCAATGTGTTTGGCTTTGGAGTGTAAAACCAGATTTGTTGCAATAGCCATTGCTGAAATGTTATCATAGTGAAGGATAGGTGCAAGAGAACAAGAAATATGGAGGTCCTTGAGTACATGTTGTAGCCAAACCACTTTTGCAGTTGTGGTAGCCATTGCCCTATATTCAACTTCAGTAGAAGATCGATTGACAGTGTGTTGTTTTTTAGAACTCCATGAAATTGGATTATGTCAAAGAAAAATGACAAAACCAGTTGTAGACCTCCTATCCTTGGGATCTCCAGCTCAATCGACATCCGTATAGGCTCTCAAATCCAAAAAACCAGGTCTAAAACAGAGATCCCAACCTATAGTGCCCTTGAGATACTTGAGAATCCGCTTAACCACACCAAAATGTGATTCCAAAGGAGCTTGCATAAACTGACAAACTTGATTAATAGAGTAGGCAATATCAGGCCGAGTGAAAGTCAAGTATTGTAAGGCACTAACAATACTTCTATAGGTTTTCGGGTCCACATAAGGAGGACTACTATGATTCAGCAATTTGTGAATAGGGTGACAAGGGGTGACACAAGGCTTACATTCGAGCATGGATGTTTTGTGCAGTAAGTCCTTCACATACTTTGACTGATGAACAAAAAGACCCTACAATTGGTACTCAATTTCCAAGCCAAGGAAATAACGTAGATGCCCCAAGTATTTCATATCAAATTATGTAGTTAACAGTTGAATCACAGATTGAACACCAATATCACTATCATCAGTGAGGATGATATCATCCACATAGAGTAACAACACAACAGTAGATTTCCCATCATGTTTGATGAACAAAGAGGAATTTGCATAAGAAGACTTGAACCCCAAAGTGAATAAGAACTTAGTAAACATGTCATTCCAAGCCCTTGGGGCTTGTTTCAAACCATAAAGAGACTTTTGAAGTTTACACATAAACTCTGGATGAGCTTTATCAATGAATCCTTATGGTTGACTCATGTACACTTCTTCGTCCAAAAAACCATGCAAAATGCATTTTTAACATCCAATTGTTTAAACTTCCAACCATGAGTAGTAGCCAAGGACAATATCAATCGAACTGTAGTAGGTTTGACAACTAGCCTAAAGATTTCATAGTAATCCGAACCTCCAGCTTGTAGTAGGTTTGACAACTAGCCTAAAGATTTCATAGTAATCCGAACCTGCAGCTTGAAAGAACCCTTTTGCTACAAGTTTGGCCTTATACTTGGCCATAGAACCATCATGATGCCTTTTGACCTTATAAACCCATTTGCAACCCACTAGATTTTTGTTTGGTGGAAGGGGAACAAGAGTCCAAGTTTGTTGTTGAATAAGGGTTGCCATTTCTTCATTCATAACTTGTTGCCATTCACCAGATTTAGAAGCAACACTAAAAGATTGAGGTTCTATGATACTATCACTCTTAACTTGAGCCTTAAAAGTCTTATTCTTCTTAAAAATCCCAAACTTGGAACGTGTCTGCTTAAGATGTGAATTATGAGATGCAATAGGCACAAGTTTCAGATCATTAGCTTGAGAAGTGACAGTAGATGGATGTAGTTCAATATCTGTTGGAGACATAGAAGCTGGCCTTGAAGAAGTAGTTGTACTTGTGGAAGAAGGGACAAGGTCACCATCTGAGCAAGGACTGAGATTGAGTAATTAGAGAGGCTACAGTGGAATTGTGCTCAAAGACCTGAGGAAGAGGGATAGGTATGACTGAATGAGTGAAGGTGTTGTGATGAACTATAGGAGAAGCAACATGTGACTGAGAGACTTGATGGTTATTGTGAGGTTTGACACCAGGAAAACTGCCTTCATCAAATAAGACATGTTTGGATACTATTAACTTGTGACTATGAAGAGAATTGCGAATGTAACCTTTGTACTAAGATGCATAACCCCAGGAAAATGCATTCAGTTGTTTTTGGTTCAAGTTATAAGGTTTCATAGATGGGTAGCAGGCACATCCAAACACCTTCAAGTGGTATAACTTTAGTGGAGAGTTATATAAAGCCTAAAATGGTGATTGCATGCCTAAGACAGAAGTGGGCATCTTATTGATTAAGTAGGTAGCAGTGGCACAACTGTGATACCAAAAAACAGAAGGCAAAGAGGCTTGTTGAAGGAGGGTGAGAGCAGTTTCAACTACATGTTTGTTTTTCCTTTCAGCTAGGCCATTTTGAGCTGGTGTATCTTTGATGGATAATGCCTTTGGTTGGAAGAAAATTCTAAAACAAATGACTAATGTACTCTCCACCACAATCATTCTGTAAGATTTTAATATGAGCATTGAATTGATGATTCACAACAAAAGCATGAAACTGCACAAATACTCTAAACACACCAGCTTTATTCATTAATGGGAAAATCCAAGTATAACGAGTACACTCATCAATGAATGACACATAATAATTATACCCTTCTATCGACATAGTAGGAGAGGGACTCCACACATAAGTATGTATGACTTCAAAAGGTATTACAGACTTTGAAGCATGAGAAGGAAATGGTAGATAAGTAAACTTGCCTTGCAAGCGAGGTTTACAAATGTGGAAAGATGAGTTACCACTGAAAGGAATGGATGACTTACTAAGTGCTATTTGTACAATGGAATTAGTTGGATGACCCAACCTAGAATGTCACACTGTAGATGACACTTTTTGACCTATATAAACTGCTGGATTTGAGTATAGGAAGAGGGTACACGACATTATTACTTTTGTGCCGCACATAAGCCTATATATATGTATATTTTCTGCCACAAAAACCACCACCCTCTACCATCAGATCACCAAACCATCAACCACAGCTCAAGAGCCTAAATTCAGAAAATCCCTATTGTGCCACAACAAGGAAGGAAGGAGGAGCCACCTGGAGCCGTGCTTGCCATTCAACGCGTTGGATTGTTAGAGCGTTTCTAGGTGTATTCTATTCTTTGTTTTCAATGTTTAAATTTAATTATCTTTGTTTTGCGAACATGAGGAACTAAATTCGTTTTAGTTAGAGGTGAGTTCAAAACCATGAATATATATGTGATATGAATTGATTACATCCAGTTATTGATTCGTAAAACATGAATGCGATTTACTTATCTATTTGATCGATAACTTATTCTTGTATGTTGATTAAGGAGGCCTACTTAGTTTGCATGCATGAATTTGATGCTAAAATATAAGGGAGTTTCACCTAATAGTTATGAACTTATATTTACAAGTAGTGAAGGTTGCTAGTCTCAATTGTGTTAAGTAAATCCATGGCAGGAGTATCATGCAGTTCATAGTTACGAATGCCTTGTCAATGCTTATGATTTTCATAGAACTTAATGATCTTTGATATGTATCTCTATTATGCAGTTCATGTAGGGAACTATTGAAGAATAATGTGGTTGCCGATGTGTTCTTCATCCAATTCAATGAAATTAGGAAAATCTGAGAGTTGATTTGTGCAGTTAATGGTTAATTTGGGGCATTGTCATTCATGGTTTATAGGAATAATAACTGGAAATCGATTTGTGTTGCATATGTGTCATGTGTGGAGAAGGACCCTCTAGCTAGCTTATCACCCATCCATTCACCCCAATTTCATGCAACTTAGTTTAAGTTTACAATCTGCTTGTTTTTACCTTAATTTCGTCCAAAATCCAATCCCTCTTTACTTGGTTGTGTGTTTTAGTTAGAATCTGCCTAATTTTGTGTCTTTTAGTATTTTGAGTCAAGTTAAAGTTAGAATTCGTTCAAAGTAATCCCTAGTGTCTAGTTCGAGTCAGTTTCATTGTCTTGTGCTGTTTTGAGTCATTCTAGTTTGTTTTGAGTCATAAGAGTCTAGTTTTCTGTTATTGAGTCTAGTTTAGTGATTTGGAGTTTAAATTGAGTAGATTAGCATCCCTTCTAATCCCCGGCCTAGAACGATCCCTACTTACACATACTACAATTATAGGGTTTTAATTTTAGTGTTAGAATATTTCATATCAAATTTCGGCGTCGTTGCCGGGGATTAGTAAAACTACTAATCCCTCTGTTTGTTTGTTTATTTTTCTTTTGATATTTGATTTAGTTTTATTTCTTTGATTTCAGGTACTCGAGAAGCAAGACATGGCAATTGCTAATCTTCAAGCTCAAATGGCGAATCTTACTTCTCAGTTGTCACAGTATGCCGAAGGGTCCACAATGCAAAGTGTCCCTACATTTGGTGCCTCTTATAGGCAAGAATATCAAGCAAATCAACGTCCACAAAGAGGTTGGGAGAATGTCAATACCTGGGGTTATCAAGATCATAATCAATCAGGGAACTATTTGTTTTCCAACATGTACAATTCAGATTGGAGTGATCATTCAAACTCTATGTGGTGGGAATCTCAACAAGTTCAACACGAAGGATATTGGCAGCCATATGAGGAGTTCTATTCAAGTCCTGTGCAACCACCACAACCTCATATACAATATGCCCAACCAAACTCAGGTTCATCAATAGATTGTGATCAAATTCTTGATGAATTAATTTCTTTGGAGCAGGGCTCACAAAATCAAGCCAATGAGGCTCAACAAGGAGAATATTGGTGGCCATATAAGGAGTTCTATGCAACGCCTATGCAGCCACCACAGTCTGCCCCGCAACAATTCCAACCGAATTCAGGTTAATTAATAGATTGTGCTTAAATTCTTGATGTACTAACTTCTTTGATGCAGGAATTACAAAATCAAGCCTAAGTGACGAGCGAATTGAAGAATCAAATGGGAGAGATCGCGGAATTCATGGGGAAAATGCAAGAACAAAGTGAACTATCCGACTCAACTGTTGAAATTGCTGAAGCTATCACCTTGGAAAGTGGCATGGAGGTTGAAGATGAACCCAAGACGTCCAAACCAAGCCAAAACATAGATGAACAACTGCTGCTCGATGAAGAGGAGGATAACAAGGCCGCGGCAAGGGAAGAACCACCCTTGCCGTAGCCTCATATGCCTTCGATGCCATCCAATACAACCAAGGTAAGCCCAAATTCAATTTGTCTTGACCCCATTCCACCAAATGTCCCTATTCCTTGCAGGATCATGCAATCCAAGGAAGAAGAGGGTGAGAAAGGCATCTTCGAAACCTTTCCAAAGAATCAAGAGCAAGAAATGGCTGGGGAATGTCTAGAATTCATCAAAGAGGATATACTTGAGACAACAATTCCCAAAGAAGTTGGATTTTATGACACGGGACAAGTCATAACTCTCAAAACACCAAATATGGCTGAATTTTCTAGTCCTATAACTTTCGAAGGGGTGTTTATTCTTGAGTTCATGTCGGAGCACACAGGTAAGCCACCTTACCGAATTTCAATTTTGTTATATACTAATATGTTGTTAATGATTTAGGCACCCACTATAGAATTTAAACCATTACTGGATCATCTCAAGTATCACCTCCCATTCAAAGATCAATTCCATGCCATGGGACCTAGGGGAGCTTAAAAGGAGGTATCGTCCGGCTGGAAGACGTTAAAGCAAGCGCTTCTTGGGAGGCAACCCATGCGTTCAAATAAAGAAGACCTAGGAATCTCTAGCTCCACAACCAGATTTGCGTTCCTAAACCCTACTCTTTATTGCTTTTACTTTACCATGATTGTCATGTTTGTTAGTTGTGTTGTTTGATTGTTTGCATGTGAGTCTTTGTTTGAAACATTGAGGACAATGTTTGGTTTAAGTGTTGGGGGGGGGGGTAAACAAAGTGTTTTTCATGAAAATTCGTTGGATTTTATCACTTATCACTTCTAAAGTTGTTACTCACTGTTTTTAAGTGTTTTTAGTGTGTTTTGAGGTGTTGTAATGTGTCTTAAACAGAAAATCCGAAAACTTGAAAAAAAAAAAATCGAAAAAGAGTGTTTAAAAAACCCAAAAAGAGTCGTTTTTGTTTTTATGTTTGTTTGTGTCTTAGGGTACCTTCCAACACAATGATGAGGATTTGGTTTTTAATTGCATGACTGTTAAAGAAAGTTACAAACATGGATGGAAGTTTGATATGCTCTTTGGTTTATGATTAGTTGTAGTTGTCATTTACGAATTCACATGTAATCACAAAAAGGAAAAAAATCAGTTTTTGTAACATGCTTGAAGGAAGAAACTCAAACTAATGCTACAATCCTAAGAGACTTGAGCCTAAACTTTATTTGGAAAGTTATTAATTTTGATTTTTTTATTTTCTAAAGTCATTGCATGATCTCATTATTTCTTTGCTTGGTTGCTACTTAGAATGCGTTTCCATCATTATAGATCCAAATACTAGAACTCATGCCCGTTTCATTCAAAGCATAAAATTGAGTGCATAACAAATAACAAGATGAAGTTATTTAGTTAAAACCAGAGCCAAAAAGCCTTACCCTTTGTATGTGTATTGTAGGTTTAACCCCTTTGAGCCTTAGTTAGCCTATTTTCTTTGTTAGCCACATTATCCTTACCTAGCCTAGAATAGGACTATTCATACCCTTGTTCTTAAAGAATAGTGGAGCATGAGTTAGAGGGAATTCCTTTGATCTACAACTTGTAGGAAAACAAGTGTGGGGGAAGGTTTTTCGTTGGAAACCTATGACGTTGTACGTTTAGTGTGCCAAAGGAAGAAAAGGGCACGAAAGAAAAAAGGAAAACAAAAATAAAAAAAAAGAAGAAGAAAAAGTTGAGAAAAGAAAGAAAAAGAGTTGAGAAATAAGTGAGATTGAACTCACAAGTATTGGTTGTTGAAGAAAGGGTCCAAAAGTTTGAATCTGGCCCTAAGTGTTGTGTGAATCTCCTATGGTGTTTATAGTTGATTTCTGCATTCAAAAGTGAATTCTAAGTGTTTATTTCATTATTTTGCTTACTATCGCTTTAATAACTTTTGTTTAACTTTACCTTTCTTTGTTAGCCAATACCTTAGCCCCGTTACAACCCTTAAACTTCTGTCTTAAATGTTATGTGTTTCAATATGTGGAGTTTAGAATTGGTACGAGCATATGGTATCCTTGTTTCTCGCGTCTAAGTAGTGGCATTCCGTTCATGAGATCATATACATGTTGATAATTCCAGAAAGTGCCTTCTTTGTTATAACATATGTGACTGCTAATCTACATGTTTACATCAATCTTCTCACATATACCTAGCGTAGGGAGTGTAGTTAAAAATCTGTGTGAAAATAGAGAGTATATCTGGTGAGGAAGTGAGGGATTCTCTAAGGAATGTTACTACATTCAAAATGTTGTTTTAATTGATTAAATGCGAGTTAGTGAGTGGTGACTGCTGTTAAGTATATGCTCGAGGTTAGGGATAGCTAAAATTTGTGGAAGTAGTGATTTTTAACATGTCATGTTGCATTGAAAATCTCTGAGGCAATTGTTGGAAGGTTTAGGTTGTGTTTGAGTTAAACTGGTTGCATTTTACCCCATTTTGTGTTACTGTGCAGTTATATGTACTTTAGGATCACTTTGAAAGCAAAAGATGTGAAAATATGCCCTTTTTGGAGCTGATCTTTATTAAAACGTGGAGAGAAGTTTAATGGCCTGTTCTGGAGCCCAAATAAAGTTGTTACTTGTTTTGAAGTCCAAATAAAGAATCCAAGATGAATCTGGCTTGTTAGAAGATCAGGAACATAATGGAAATGAATTGGGATATCTAGCCTGATTTAGAGGTGCCAAATAAGGCAAAAACGTGCAAAATAAAGGCTAAGTTGCTAGGATCACTTTGGAATATCTTCCAGCCTTTTTTACCCCATAACGTGCAAAATTGGGATATCTAGACTGATTATAAGGATCTATTTTCCCTCCCTTTTTTTATTCACTCTTAGAAAACCCTAGCCGTTCTGTACACTTTCACCACTACTAAAGACTCGTCGCAGAAGGCTGTTCTTGAAGAAGTTCTACATCAGAATTGCTTCAAGGGTTTCCTTTCCGAAATTTATTTTCACTCATGTTGTGTATTTTTGTTTTAATTTATGTGAACATGATGTGTAACTAAGTTCATAGCTTGGGATTTCGATGTAGCCTTGCAAAACTGATCCATGTTTTTAAGTTAAAGTATTCAGTTTATCAATCTGCTTCCTATTTCATTCTGAATCGATTGTTAAATTTGGTTGTTGATTTTAATGTTTGATCACCATTAGGGTTAACTATAGATCATTTAATCAAGATTATAGTAAACATCATGCTTAGTCTTGGTAGACATGTGAATGAATGAAGAGAATGCTATGCAAACATCTTGCCATGTATTTTCTTTGGTTCTTTAACGTTTTCTTGCATGCTAAAGACTCTTAATTAGGAACTGAAGTTGAACATTCCAATTAGGTTGCAGATTAAGAGAATTTGATCAAAACCACACATCATATGGCTAATCATATATATGTAAAACGAACTGAGGAAATAGGTTGGTAGTTGAATACATCATAACTTTATAAACGTGGAATTGGGTTTGTAATGGTGAATTCAAATCCCTGGCCTCATCTCCATTGTTTCTACACCAATATATTTTTCGCTACTACATTCCTGCATTTTAATTTAATTAAGTTTACAGCACAAAAACTACTCTCAATTGGTTACTTTCATTCTTTAGTTAGGGTTCTTTCAATGTTTGTAATTTATAGAGGTCCAATCAGTCCCTGTGGTTCGACACCCTTACTTGTGCCATTGTACTAACCATATTTTTGCACTAGGAAGGAACACAATAAAATTATGGCGCCGTTGCCAGGGATTGATTTTAGTCCCCTATAATTGCTTGGTTTTTGTTTAAAACCCTATCTATTTTCATTTAAAGTTTAGATTCCTTTATTCCATTTTATTTTTGTTTTTCAGGTAGTATATGTCAGATAAACTTGCTAAGATAGGCCAAAGACTTGAACGGTTAAAAGGAAACATCTTTGAGAGCTTTGTATCAACTAGTGCTCTGATTAACCGTGAAGAAGTAGATGAGAGTTCTTCTAGATCAGCAAGTGTAGGTGCTTATTCTGAGCACTCTAATTTAGACGGAGAAGAAGAGATAACTGACAATAATGATGACAATCGAGCTTTGGAGGATTATGCTCAACCGATTATACCAAATTCACCTTCATGCATCTTGCTGCCTCTTGAAGCTAGAAACTATGATCTTAAATCTTCACAGTTTCACATGTTTCCTTCTTTTTATGGTTTACCTAACGAAATCAGTTAGCCCATATTAAAGAATTCTATAAAGTTGTGAGTGGTTTACCTTTGAGGGGAGTGAATGAAGCAAATATGAGGATGAGGGTCTTTCCTTATACATTAAAAGATAAGGCTAAGGGTTGGCTAATGACTTTAGCACTTGGTTCGCTCACCACTTGGGATGCCGTAGCTAAGAAATTTTTAGAGAAGTTTTTTTCTACTCAAAAGACAGCCACTTTAAGAGCGCAAATCTTTAACTTTAAGTAGGATGATGGAGAACTTTTCAATGAATGTTGGGAGCGCTTCAAAGGCCTTTTGCTGTAATGTCAACATCATGGGTTACCTCCCTACTTACAAATGCAACATTTTTATGATGGTTAACCCAAACATGTCAATCAATTGTTGATAGTTGGGGCTTGAAGAAAAAGAATGCGCAAGAGTCATATAACATCTATGAGATGTTGGGATTTAATGCTCAACACAAAGATACAAGAGATAAACGAGCTGGAGTGTATGAAATGAGTTCTAATAATGATCTTGCATTGCAAGTGGCAAGTTTGGAAAAGAAGCTTGATCCTATGCTCAATATGGTGCCCAAGATAGCTGAGGTGTGGGCCATTTGCAACATACCATGTCATCCTACTTATCAATGCTCAGCTAGTGAGGCTTATCGGGAATTCGTCCAAGTGGAAGTCAATCTCATGAACTTTTACAATCAAAGGCCAAGGAATGACACATACTCTAATACATATAACCCTAGTTGGAGAGATTATCCCAACCTCTCATGGAAGAATAACAATCAGTTTCAAAACTTCCAACCAAAGCTTGCCTCTACACTTGAAGTTACGGTCAAAATGCTTGCTCAAAACACCGTTCAATTCCAACAAACTACCAATAATATGCTTTAACAACATTCAATTGCTCTAACAAAAATGGAGACATAATTAGGTCAGATTGCAGATGCTTTGAGTCAAAGAGAGGCCGGAAAGTTTTTGAGCCAACCGATGATACTTCAAAGGAACCAAGAGTAGGCCAAAGCAATTACTACACTTAGAAGCGGTAAGGTTATTAATAATGGAGTTGGCAATGAAGTCACTAATGAATCTGATCATTTGAATGCAGGTGCCATTCAAGAAAAGATTGAGAAATGGAATGATGATCCAAGCAAGGCCACTTCTTCATTTGATGCTCCAAATCTTCACAAGGCTAAAAAACCTTATACTCTTCCCATCCCATTGATAGGAGCATATTTAGGTGACTTACTTAGCTTGTTTTCGTGCATTTATGTTGTTAATTCATAGTTGTTTTAGTAGTTTAAGCCATTTTCGTGTGTTTTTAGGTTCATATGGCTAAGGAAGCAAAAAGGTGCATTTTGGAGCCTTTTGGAGCAAAATTGGGCTTGGAATGGATAGCTTATGCTTGGAGCAAAAGGAATGGATGAAATTGAAGACCTAAAAGAGTTAGGATTCCTAATCACAAGAGGATTCCTAATCAAATGAGGAATCCTAGTCAAAAAAGGTTTCCTACTTGAAGTAGGAAAGTTAAACCAAGGTTTCCTATTTTGGTTTAACCTTTCCTAATCCTTAAAGACTCCATGTTTCAGCAACATTAAGGACTTCTATCTATTCTAGGACACAAAACAAAGTTTCCTTGCAACATAAATTCCTTGTTGTGTATCCCCTTAGTGTTTCCCTTCCTTGCCGTGCAAGGGAGGGCCTTCATTCCTATTCTAAAGCATCCAAACACGTTCCTTTTTCATATCAAACTCAGCCATAACTCACATACCCTTTTCCATTCCAAAGTCCTTGCCTAATTTCAGAAATAAATGACATTCCCCTTCTCACAATTGAATGCCGCAGGTTCCCTTCCCTTTTCCTTCAATTTCTGACTTTGTGTTTCCTTTTCTTTAAGGATTTGGAGTTAATTACTTTCCTAAACTAAGTAATAAAGCCTTAGGATTCTTTCTTCCTTATAAAAAGCCCTATGCCGTACCCTTATAAAACCTAATCACCCTTCCATACAACCTGCCTTCATTCACTCAGAAAACCAACCTTTGCCGCAGCCTTCCATCCAACTTTCCACCATTCCCCTACTTCCAAACCTTCATCTAAACCTCCATACACCACCCATAACCCTTGCCGCACCACCCTACCTTCCTAAATCCATTCAAAACCCAGAAAATCATCCACAAAACCATCCTAGACTCTTGTGCCATGACTTAGCAAGGAAGAGGAGAAGGAAGACGAAGCCTTGGACGTTTATGCATTCGAGTTGGAGTGTTGGAATGTTTTTAGGTGTAATCTATCTTTTATTTTCAATGTTTAATTCTATTCTCCTTTGTTTTGTTATGAACATGAGAGGCTAAACTCGTTTTAGCCTAGGGCTGCTTTGAAACCATGATTACGTTTATAATATGAGTTGATAAATTCCAGTTGTGATTTCATAAATTTTGAATGCAATTTACTTAACCGTTTGATGGATAACTTATTCTTGTATGTTGATTAGGGAGGCCTACTTAATTTGCATGCTTGAATTTGGTGCTAGAATAGAAGGGTGTTACACATAATCGTTACAAACTTATATTCACAAGTAGTTAAGGTCGTTTTCACAATCATTTTAAGTTAATTCCTAGCATGAGTATCATGATGTCATAGTTACAAGTGCTTTGTCAATACTTATGATTTCCATTGAACGTAATGATCTTTGATTGTATCTCTATTATGATGTCATGTAGGGGACTTTTGAAGAATGCTTTGGGTTGTCGTATGATGTCATCCAATCCAATAACTTAAGGGAAATCTGAGGGTTAATTAATGATGTCACGATTAATCTGGGGTGTTGAGGTTCATGGTTTATCGGAAAAGCAACTGGAAATCAATTTATGTTTGAATGTATCATGTGTGGAGAAGTATCCCTTGGCTATTTCATCATCCATTGGTTTTTCTTAATTTCGTCAAAAATCTGTTTTAAGTTTTTAATTCACTTGTTTTTCTTTTAAATTCGTCCAAAATCAAATCCCCTTTACTTACTTGTTCCAAATCTGTCCAAAAGTGTCTTTTTGAGTCTTTTGAGTCAAAACTAATTGTATTTTCGTCCAAATTGAGTCCTAGAGTCTAAATTGAGTCTTTTTTTATTGTTTTGAGTAGTTTTGAGTCTTTTAAGTTTGTTTTGAGTCATACAAGTTTAGTTAAGAGTCTTTTGAGTTGTTTAAGTGTTTTAAAGCATATTTTTACATCTTTGAGTCTATTTTCATTAGATTAGCAATCCCTCCTAATCCCCGGCCTAGAACGATCCCTACTTATATCTATACTAGAATTGTCAAAAAGAGGGTTTAATTTGTGTGCTATCTTTTATCACATCACCCATTTCCTGGAAGACTTGCCAAAAGCAAGCAGGATAAGTCATTCAAAGAAATTCTTGATATTTTAAGTAAAGTGAATGTTAATTTACCTTTGCTTGATGTCATTAGGAATATGCTAGCGTATGGGAATTCTTCAAGGAGCTGAACAACTATAAGAGAAAGTATAGACCTAATGAGAAAGTGATGGTGTTTGAAAATGTGAGTGCTGTGCTTCAAAGAAAGCTCCCACCAAAACTCACGAATCCGAGTAGTTTTTCTATCAATATCACCATTGGAGACAAGCTAGTAGAAAAGGCTATGCTCGATTTGGGTGCTAGCATCAATTTAATGACCTATTCGTTGTACCTTCAATTAGGTTTGGGGGATTTGAAGGCAACAACTATTTCATTACAACTTGTTGATCAATTAGTGAAATATCCAAGAGGTATTGATAGGAGCATATTCATGCGACTTAAATGGCTTGTTCTCGTGCATTTACATTATGTTTCTCTCGTTATTTTAGTCCTTTATGCTTCTTTTGTGTGTTTTCAGGTTCTAAGGGCCTAGGGAGCAAGAAAGTGCATTTTGAGGCCATTTGGAGCATTTTTGGGCATGGATTGGATAGCTTATCCATGGAGCCAAGAGGATGGACGAATTTGAAGGCCTTGTATGCACTTGAAGACACAAAACAATGGCCCTAACCCAATCACATTCACCTTGCCTTGGGCTTAACACAAACACCATTCCTTGCCATGCAAGGGGGAGCAATTTGGGTCCATTTCATGTACTTAAACCCTAGCCCAATCCACAATCACTTCAAAGCCATGCAAAACCTTTCAACACCCTTTAATCATCCCCCTTTAAGTTATGATTTTATTTCCTAACCCTACATGCATTATTTATTGCATCTTCACATGCATTCACACACACTTTACACATTCAAACACTAGCCAAACCGTGAGCTCCCATTCCTTTATGCCATTTTCAGATTTCCACCCACTAACCTAGTCATCAACACATGCACTTCCACCTTTCATCCACAATGATTCATGATTCATTCACTTTGCATCCTTTAATTCAATCACATACTTTCCCATTGTATAATACATCCACATGCATCTTTAACCAACAAACATTACAACCACATGCACTCCCATTCACTCAATGCCGTGGCTTCCCTTTGCACCCACATGCACCCTTTTCTCCACATTCCAAACCTTGTGCCGTGTATCCCCTTCATCATTCCAGCATTCCACCTAATTCACATGCCTTCATTCATTCTTTATTCCACTTACACTCATCATCACACACCTTAGCAATCAACACATGCAATCACATGCATCACAACCACAAAGAACCATCCTGAAAACACATTGCCGTGTATCCCCTTCATCAATTCCAGCATCTTCACATGTCTTCTAGCTTTCCCTTTCATTTCCACCACTCATTCTTCATCATTTCAGCCACCTACATGCATTAATTATTAAACTCTTCATCATTGCATTCAGAAAATGAGCAAGAAAGCTTCTCAATGCCGTGTATCCCCTTCACCATTTCAGCACATTCCAACACCTTCACATGCAATTCCAGTTTTCACATGTTTTCCTAACTGATTTTCCATCATTAATTAGCCACTTGCATCTTAAACAAACAGCCATATGTTCCCTCCACTACTCCTATAAATACCCTTGCATTCATTCATTCAAGATCATCTCATTTTCATACACAACACACCACAAACACTTCCATCTTCTCCCTAGCCGTGAGTCTCTCCATTTTCTGCACCATTCCCTTCCCTTTCTCCTCCATTTCTTCCATTTCCATATCCCCCCAATCCATTCAACACACCAACAACATCCCTTAGTCCTTGTGCTACAACGAAGACGAAGAGAAGAGGGCCTAAACGTTCATACAATTCACGTTTGAGTTGTTGGAATGTTTATGCGTTTCTTTGATTTCAATGTTTAAATTCAATTCTCTTTGTTTTGTAATATGAGGAATGGAAGAGAAGAGTGCCTAAACGTTCATACAATTCAAGTTTGAGTTGTTGGAATGTTTAGGTGTTTCTTTGATTTCAAAGTTATGAGGAACTAAACCCTTTTTGGCTAGGGGTGATTTCAATACCATGATTATTTATGTGATATGAATTAATGAATTCCGGTTATGAACTCTTGATTCGTGAATGCAATTGGCTTAACTATTTGATGATTAACTTATTTGTGTTTGTTGATTGAGGGTCGACACTTAATTAGCATGCATGAATATGTGGCTAAAGTTTAAGAAGGTTTCACATAATCGTTACTAACTTATACTTGAAAGTAGTGAAGGTCGCTTGTCACGATCGCGTTAAGTTTAATTCTTAGCATGAGTAACATGATGTCATAGTTACAAATGCTTTGTCAATGCTTATGGTTTTCATTATTCTTAATGATCTTCGATTGTATCTCTATTATGATGACATGTAGGGAACTTTTGAGAATGTTTTGGGTTGTCGAATGATGCCATCCAATCCAATAATATAAGGAAAATCTGAGGGTTAACTAGTGATGTCACGGTTAATTTGGGGCATTGTCGTTCATAATTCAATGAAGGAATAACTGGAAATTGATTCATATGCATAAATATCATGTGTAGAGAAAGAACCCTTAGCTAGCTTCCCATCCATTCATTTCCGTCAAATCCATATTTACAATTTGTTTTGTTTCCAAGTATTCATTTTAGTTTAAATTTGTCCAAATCCAATTCCCCCCTATTTCGTTGAAGTCTTAGTCTTAATCTTTCTTATTTTTAGTTTTGCTTTCTTCGAGCATTAAATAGTATTTTATATTGTGTTTTTATGTTTTTAAGTCAATTTAGAAGGTTTTAGCAAGCCCTCCTAATCCTCGGTCTAGAACGATCCCTCACTTATCCATTCTACTACAATTGTCAAACGAGGGTTTAATTTGAGTGTCAAGTAATTCTCGCATCAAATTTTGGCGCCGTTGCCGGGGATTAGCAACTTTGCTAATCCTTTGTCTTTATTTTTATATTTTTTTTTGTTTTTCGTGCATTCTTATTTCAGATTCTTAGTTTGTTTGTTTCCTTGTTTTTTTTAGGTACTGTGTATGACTCGTAGCTCTCGGCTTATTATAGAGAACATCTCCGACTTTGACGGTGATTTTGAACGCACTTTGAGGAGAACGAGGAGTCAACAAGAGCCACCACAACCTCCACCACAACCTGGGCTTGAAGAAGACGACGTAGGTGTAGAAGAAAAGCCCACGGATCAGATTTTTGAAGAAGAACAAGCCATGGCAGCAGATAATAGAACCATCAAGGAGCTTTCGGCCTCAGGTTTGGATAATGCATTGCCTCTTTGTATCCAATACCCCACGGCTGCAGAGGGGAAGACTGAGGAATTTGAACTCAAATCCAGTTTGTTACACCATATTCCGAAGTTCCATGGCTTGTCTATGGAAGACCCCAACAAACACTTGAAGGAGTTCGAGGTGGTTTGTTCGAGCATGACCCCCGTCAATGTGGATGGGAGTATATTGAAGATGAAGGCCTTTCCATTTTCACTTATGGACAAGGCCAAAGATTGGCTCTACGAACTAGCCCCGGGAACTGTGACTTCGTGGGAGAGTATGAAGCGTGCTTTCTTGGAGAAATTCTTCCCTACTTCGAGAGTGATTCTCCTACGGAAGAAAATTAGTGGTATTCAACAGAATCATGGTGAGACATTCCCGGCTTATTATGAGCGCTTCAAGGGCCTTGTAGCTTCATGTCCTCAACATCAAATGAAGGAGGAACTTCTCCTTCAATATTTCTATGAGGGCCTCCTTCCTATCGAACGTCAAATGCTTGATGCATCAGCGGGAGGAGCATTGGTGGACAAAACACCAAGGGATGCCAAGATTCTCATAGCCAACCGAGCGCTCAACGCTCAACAATATGAAGGAGTGGGTCAAAGGGAAGCCCCACGACAACAAAGTGTAAATGAGGTAAGTGCTATTTCTGAAATTCAATCACAACTTGCTAATCTTACTTCTCTTGTTTCTCAGGTTGTGATTGGTCCAAAAGCACAAGAACACCAAGTTTGTGGCGTGTGCTCAATTCAAGGGCATCCATCCGACAAGTGCCCTCAACTAATCGAGAATGGTGGGTGGGAATCTGCCAATGCAATTGGTTTCCAAGGACAAAATCAAAACAACCCATACTCGAACACTTACAATGCCGGATGGAGGGACCATCCAAACTTCAAATGGAGGGAGCCACAACAAGCTGCCCAACAAGGAGGATTTAGGCCAAACCCCCCTGGTTTTTATTCCAAGCCGTATGCACCCCAACAACCCCAACAACCTTCGGCATCATCTCATTCAGGTACGTCCTTGGAAAGTGATCAAGCTATGCAATTACTAACCTCTATTTCGCAGGGGTTGCAAAATCAAAACAACCGGATAGCAAATAACGAGAAGGAGATGACGGATATGAAGAAACAAATAGGGCAGATTTCTGAGTTCCTTGGACAAATTAGAGAGCAAGGAAAGCTTCCTAGCTCAACCACAGTCAATCCAAAGGGAGGATTCGAATCCGCCAAGGCCATCACGCTAAGGGGTGGAAAAGAAGTTGGGACCGAGCCAAACAATCCCAAATCTGCCCAGAAAGTAGATGAAGAGACGACACAACCTGAGGCAGATCACCCTAACTCGGCCAAATCAGGTAATTTAAGTTCAAATTCATGTACTTCACGTCCTAATCTGCCCAATGTACCTTTTCCTCGCAGGTTCATGCAAGAAAAAAAGGAAGAAAGCGAGAAGGACATTCTTGAAACGTTCCGGAAGGTTCAAGTGAACATACCGCTTCTCGATGCAATCAAACAGGTTCCAAAGTATGCTAAATTCCTCAAGGACCTATGCAATACAAAGAGAAGAAGGGCAAACAAAGAGGTAGTGAAGGTAAGCGAGAATGTGTCCGCTGTTTTGCAACGTAAACTGCCTACCAAGTGCAAAGACCCCGGTAGTTTCACGATTCCTTGTGTGATTGGACATAATCGTTTTGAACATGCCATGCTTGATTTAGGTGCATCCATAAATGTCATGCCTTATTCTATTTATGCATCTATGAATTTGGGTGAATTAAAACAAGATGGTGTAATTATACAATTGGCCGATCGTTCTAACGCGTATCCAAAAGGAGTTTTGGAAGATGTGCTTGTGCAGGTGAACCATTTAATTTTTCCGGCTGATTTCTACGTCCTAGACATGGAGGATTCAGCCCATTCTACATCTTTGCCGATTCTCCTTGGTAGGCCATTCATGAAGACGGCCCGAACGAAGATTGATGTATA
This sequence comes from Pyrus communis, assembly GCF_963583255.1. Classification (NCBI taxonomy): domain Eukaryota; kingdom Viridiplantae; phylum Streptophyta; class Magnoliopsida; order Rosales; family Rosaceae; genus Pyrus; species Pyrus communis. The sequence goes on from NC_084811.1 coordinate 17,020,677, forward strand.
CAAAGGCACCTTGACAATGGAATTCGATGGGGAAGTGATTGATTTTAATATTTCTGAAACTATGAGATATCCCGTTGATGACCATTCTTGTTTTTCCATTGATGTTATCGATTCTTTGGCGCAGGTATACCTTGAAGAATTGAACGAGGACGCCCTGGAAACAACCATCACTAAGGCTATAGAGCGCAAAAATGAAGGATTTGGGCCAATGCAAGGCCACGGCAAGGAGGAGGAATTCTTTGCAATGGGTTCTAGTGAAGAAATAATTGAGGTTGTGGCAGCCCTTGAGTCATTGCCACAACAATATGGTAAGGTTCCACTCTCACTTTCAAATTCAGTTTCCACTAAGATGCTACCTTCTGTTGTCAGGCACCATCGCTTGAACTTAAGCTGTTGCCGGACCATTTGATGTGTTTTTGGGAAAAGGCGAAACATTGCCAGTCATCATTTCATCAAGTCTCACGGCAATGGAGGAGGAGAAGCTTGTGAGGGTGCTGCGAGAGCACAAAACGGCCATAGGGTGGACTTTGGCCGACATTAAAGGAATAAGCCCTACCACATGCATGCACCGTATACTTCTTGAGGAGGGGGCTAAACCAACTCGAGAGGCTCAACGCCGTCTCAACCCTCCGATGATGGAAGTGGTGAAGAAGGAAATAATCAAGCTTTTGGATTGCGGAGTGATCTACCCTATCTCCGATAGCCGTTGGGTCTCTCCAGTTCAAGTCGTTCCCAAGAAGTCCGGAGTAACTGTTATCAAGAATGATGAGAATGAGCTCGTGCCTACACGCATTCAGACTGGATGGCGAGTATGTATCGATTACCGGAAGCTAAATGCCATGACTAGGAAAGATCACTTTCCTTTGCCATTCATCGACCAGATGCTCGAAAGGTTAGCCGGTCATGCTTTTTACTGTTTTCTTGATGGATACTCTGGATATAACCAAATTGTGATAGCCCCGGATGATCAAGAGAAGACCACATTCACATGTCCCTTTGGAACATTTGCTTATCGTCGCATGCCATTTGGCTTATGCAACGCACCGGCCACTTTCCAAAGGTGTATGGTAAGTATATTTTCTGATTTTGTTGAAAAGATCATTGAGGTTTTCATGGATGATTTCAGTGTATTTGGGAGTTCATTTGATAATTGCTTGGATAATCTGACCTTAATTTTGAAACGATGTGTTGAAACTAACCTTGTCTTGAATTGGGAGAAATGTCACTTTATGGTGAAACAAGGTATAGTTTTAGGACATATTGTTTCAGAAAAAGGAATTGAAGTAGATAAATCGAAAATAGACCTTGTACGTCACTTACCCTCTCCTACTTCGGTTAGAGAGGTACGTTCGTTTCTTGGCCATACAGGGTTCTATAGGCGTTTTATCAAGGACTTCTCCAAGATGTCCAACCCTCTTTGCCGATTGCTTCAAAAAGATGTGCCATTCAAGTTTGATGAAGAGTGTAATTCGGCATTTAACCAACTCAAGGAGAAGCTAGTCTCGGCCCCCATTATTGTACCTCCAGATTGGAGCCTTCCGTTCGAGCTCATGTGCGATGCATCCGACTATGCATTAGGAGCTGTTCTACGACAAAGAAGAGACAAGCGGCCGCATGTCATATACTATGCCTCTCGGACTCTCAATGATGCCCAATTGAACTACTCCATGACGGAAAAAGAACTTCTAGCTGTGGTTTTTGGTTTAGATAAATTCCGTTCATATTTAATTGGTACTAAAGTAATCGTTTATTCTGATCATGTAGCTTTGAGGTACTTGCTCACGAAAAAGGAAGCAAAGCCGAGGCTTATCCGTTGGATTCTTCTTCTTCAAGAATTTGATATTGAAATCCGGGATAAAAAAGGAAGCGAGAATGTAGTGGCTGACCATTTAAGCTGAATGATCCATGAGGAGCATGAACATGCCGTGCCTATCCCTGAAACTTTTCCCGATGAGCAGCTGCTATCCATTGAGGTAAGTGAACCATGGTATGCAGATTTAGTGAATTACTTGGTGGCTAAACAATTTCCAAATGAACTAAACAAACACCAACGTGATAAGCTTAAAAATGATGCACGTTTTTATGTTTGGGATGACCCTTATTTGTGGAAGTATTGCTCAGATCAAATTGTACGTAGATGTGTGCATGATTCTGAATTTCACTCAATTCTAAGCTTTTGTCACACATATGCATGTGGTGGTCATTTTGGCACACAACGCACTGCCCTCAAGGTTCTAGAGTGTGGTTTTTATTGGCCGACTATATTTAGGGATGCTAGAACCTTTTGTATGTCTTGTGATCGTTGCCAACGAATGGGTAACATAGGTACCAAGGACCAAATGCCGCAAACCCCTGTCTTTAATGTTGAAATTTTTGATGTTTGGGGCATTGATTTCATGGGCCCTTTCCCTCCATCTTATGGTTTCACTTATATCTTGCTAGCTGTTGATTATGTTTCTAAATGGGTGGAAGCAAAAGCCACCCGTATTAACGATTCTAAGGTGGTTGCAGATTTCGTGAAAACTAACATTCTTGCTAGGTTTGGAATGCCGAGAGTAATCATAAGTGATGGAGGGTCTCACTTTTGCAATCGGACCATTGAGGCGTTGCTAAGAAAGTACCATGTCAACCATAAGGTCTCCACACCTTACCATCCTCAAACAAATGGCCAAGCCGAGGTGTCTAACCGAGAAATCAAACAAATTTTGGAGAAGACCGTTGGACCAACAAGGAGGGATTGGAGCTTACGTTTAGATGATGCACTGTGGGCATATCGTACGGCGTACAAAACACCCATTGGGATGTCACCTTTTCGACTCGTCTATGGTAAGCCATGTCATTTGCCCGTAGAGTTAGAGCACAAGGCACATTGGGCCGTGAAGACTTTCAACATGGACATAGATGCAGCGGGAGTTCATAGGAAGCTCCAATTGAATGAACTTGAGGAGATTCGGAATGAAGCCTATGAGAATGCCCGGATGTACAAAGCCAAGACCAAAGCATTCCATGATAAAATGATTCGAACCAAGACCTTCACAGTTGGGCAGAAAGTGTTACTTTTCAACTCTCGCCTACGTTTGTTTCCTGGTAAGTTGCATTCTAAATGGATTGGCCCGTTTGTTGTTACTAACGTTTTACCTTATGGTGCAGTCCACATAAAAAGCTTAAGGAATGGCGTAGAATTCAAGGTGAACGGGCATCGGTTGAAGCCATATTACGAGCATGGTGTGGGGCAAGTGGTGGAAGACATTCCTTTCCATTCCGTGGGCTCAAATGAAGATTAAAAGAGGGTACTCATCCGGCTGAAAGACGTAAAAGAAAGCGCTTCGTGGGAGGCAACCCATGCATCCGAATAGAGAAGAACTTGGAAACCCCTTTAAGAGACTTATTTTTATTCCTTTCTTTTTCTTTACTGCCTTTACTTTGCTTTCTTTCTCGTATTTGTTTATTTGCTTGCTCTGTTGTGACTTTCTGCTTAAAACATTGAGGACAAAGTTTGATTTAAGTGTGGGGGGGTAAACAATTTGTATTTGCATGAATTTCGTGGGATTTATTCACCTATCACTTAGAATGTTGTTTCTTGCTGTTTTAAGCGTTTTTAGAGTGTTTTAGTGTGTTTTATAGTGTCTTGGTATAAAACTCCGAAAATTTGATAAAAATTTAAAAAAAAAATTCTTTTGAAAAACCCAAAAATATGTGTTTTTAGAGTCATTTGAGTCATTTTGGTGTTTGTTTGTGTCTTAGCGCTACTTGGGAGGCAACCCAATACAGTAAATAAAACAAAGCTTGTTCATTGATTTTTCGATAAATTACAATTGTATCTAAACATGGCAGAAAGATGGAGTCTTCACAAAGGTTGTTTGCGTGAAGCCCCACTACGAGGCGCAGAAGCGGAAGGCGCAGAAGCGGGAGGCATAGAAGCGGGAGGCATCGGAGCGGAAGCCATCGGAGCGGGAGGCATCGGAGCTAGAGCATTCCAGGCCTCAATACTTGGCCAAGCGCTGGATGACCCAAGAAAAAGCTGCCTCTGGAGGAAAGACGAGAACCTTTGACGGTCACTGTGAATCCGACCTTCAGACTCTTCCAGCTCATCAAGCTTCCTCTTCATGCCCGTCGAATAGTTGTTTGCAAGCACGTGCAAACTTCTATTCTCATACTTCAGCTGCTGGATCTCCTGCTTGAGACTTTCCACCTCTGCCATCAATGATTCCACCTGACGGGAGCGGGCAAGCAGGCGTTGGCCCATGTTGGACACAGAACTCGCACACTGAACACTAAGTGCGAGGGACTCTTGAACGGCCAACTCATCGGACCGTCCTGACAGCAGCCTACTATCTTTCGGAGTGAGGAGGTTCCTAGCTACTATTGTAGCTGTTGTGGCGTCCTGCATCACGGAGTCTTCACCTGTGAGAGGACCGTTAGAAGAAAAGAAAGAAGGGCGCCATAAGTTACCTTGAAGCGGCGCGCCCGTATCACTGCTAAGGCTCAATTCCAAGCTAAGGTTCGATGAGTTTGCCATTTTTCAAAAGTGTTCAAAGAGAAGGGATGGAGTTAAATTTCAAAGGGCCGGAGTCGATTTTCTTCAGAGTGTGTTTGTTGTGGTGATCGATAGCTCAATAAAAAAGCCAAGGCGACGCGTCCACCAATTCAAAAAGCCGGAATTTCCGGCGTAATTTAGGCGACGCTTTCTCGGCTTTTCAGAAGGCGCGTTCAACTTTGTCAAAAGATTTCTTCTTTTCAGACAACACGTGGAGGCCATCATCACAACTACACATCTTTAGCCGACAAGCGCAAAGTTCGGCGACGCTTTCTCTGCTTTTCAGAAGACGCGTGCAACTTTGTCAAAAGGAGCCGCATCTGCACTACCACGTGTCGCTCAGAAATCGAAGGGGCGCCTGCTCAGAAATCGAAGAGGCGTATTCAAAAATCGAAGAGGCGCCACTATTTCAAAAAGCCGGAGTTGCGGGATCAAAACGTTTGTCGACAAAGGTAAAAAGTACCACCACTTGCTATTATCTCTATATATGTCGACCTTCGTCTTTTATGGCAGGGCAAACCTGAAGAGAATGCCCAACTCTCCCTCACCTCTAAGGGCGCACTCCCAGCAAAGCCTTTTGAAATACTCAATTCTTTCTTCTTCCCCAAAGATGATACCAGATGCCTGGAGTACATATGACCCAGGAGGAAACAGCATAACAAATACATGTGCTGATTCATTCACCGCTTCTTCAAAAGAAAAGGTATCTCATATCATCAAGGTCAAAAGAAAAAGTATCTCATATCATGCTCTTTCCCTGTCTTTTTCTTTGTCCTTGTTCTTACTCGCATGGCAAAGTAAAAGAAGCAATCAGCCGGCACTTGGAGTCAGTCTTCCGATCTGGAGCCAACTGCCTGGAATCTATTCCTGATTGCTTACCTAGCGTTGCTCTCGAGTAGTCATCTTCAACGGTTGATACACTTCCGGAGAAGGGACCACTTCTGCAAAGGGGAGCGAGTAAGGCAAGTGAAAATGATATATTGAAGCATGTGGAGACAAACATAGGCTGAGTTATCCTCCAACCCTTTTCAATACGAATTGGAAAGATTGAACAAAGAAACAGACCAAAGGGGTAAGCTCAGACCTTCGGGGAAGACCAAAAGAACCATCCTGCTGCCCAGTTCAAGAAGTAGCACAAAGGAAAATCAACGATGGGCAGAAACCAGTTCAAGAGTAAGCCTGTGGAATCACATAGATCAAAAGCTTCAATGCAATTACCAAGGAGAAGATGGAATTTACACTCTATAACCAGATTTGCGTCTCTAAACTCTTCTCTTTGTTAATTACATTATGCCATGTTTAGTATGTTTAAGTGCTTTTTGTGTATTTACTTATGCTTTGTGTGAATCTATGCTTAAAACATTGAGGACAATGTTTGATTTAAGTGTGGGGGGGTAACTAAGTATGTTGATGCAAATTCGTTGAATTTTATCACCCATAACTTCAAGTGTTGTTCCTTGCTGTTTTAAATGTTTTTAAGGTGTTTTTAAACTGTTTTAGCGTGTTTTGTTTTATAACTCCGAAAATCACATAAAAATTTGAAAAACATTTTTTTGAAAAGCCTAAAAAGAGTGTTTTGAGTCGTTTTTGTGAGTTTGTGTCTTAGGGTACCTTCCAACACAATGATAAGGATTTGGTTTATAATTGCATGACGGTTAGAAAGAGTTATTAACATAGAGAAAAGTTTGATTTACTCTTGGTATATGCTTGGTTATGGTTATAATGTATGACTTCACATGAAATCATAAAAGAAAAAAAAAAAATTTCGTTTTTGTAACATGCTTGAAGGAAGGAACTCAAACAAACGCTACAACCCTGAGAGACTTGAGCCTATAACGTTCTTTGGAGAGTATAATCTGTGATTTCTTGTTTTCTAAAGTCGTTGCATGATCTCATTATTCTTTGCTTGGTTACTACTTAGAAGGCGTTTCATCATATAGTTCCAAATGCTAGAACTCATGCCCATTTCATTCAAAGCATGTTATTGATTTGCATAACACATATTCAAGATGAAGTTGTGTAGTTGCCACCATAGCCAAATAGCCTCACTTCCCATATTTCATATATGTTGTAAGTTGTACCCCCGTTGAGCCGTGTTAGCCATGTTCTTTGTTAACCCACTTTTTCCTCACCTAGCCTAGTTTAGGACAATCCCCACCCTTGTTCTTAAAAGATAGTGAGCATGACTTAATTGAATTCCTTTTGAGTTACATTATGAAAGAAAATAAGTGTGGGGGAGAGAATGTTTAAGTGTTTATGTTTTGAGATTCAAAAGAAAAAAAAAAAAAAAAAAAAAAAAAAAAAAGAGAGAGAAAAGAATAAGTGATTGAAGAAAGGTTCCAAAACACCAATTCTGGGCGTAAATTGTCTAAATTCTCCCTTTTTGTTCAAAAGTTGAGTTTTCATTCAAAAGTGAATTCTAAGTTGATTCAAATGCTTTGCTCACTATTTCTTTAAGAACCTTTGTTTTCCATATCCCTTCTTTGTTATCCACATACCCCAAGCCCCGTTACAACCCTTGACTTCTATTTTGAGTGTTGTGTATTTCAATTTGTGGAGTTTGAACTTGGTATGAGCTTATGGTGTCACTGGTTCTCGCGTCTAAGTAGTAGCATTCCATTCATGAGATCATATCTAAACATGCTTATTAACTCCAGAAATTGCGTTCTTTGTGATACTTATATGTGAGTGTTCATTTTCATGTTACATCAATCTTCTCACATATGACTAGATTAGGGTGTGTAGTTAGAAATTCTGAGTGAAAATCGAGTGCATATCTTGTAAGGAATTGAGCAAATTCTCTAAGGCATGTTACTACATTCAAAACATGGTTTTAAATGCTTAATTGTGAACTAGTATATGGTGACTATGATTAAGAATGTACTTAAGTGGGAAGATGACTAAAATCTGTGAGAATGATGATTTTTAACATGTCATGTGCATTGGAAATCCCTAAGACGGTTGTTGGAAGGTTTAGGTTGTGTTTTACGTGTTTAGTGTCGTTTTGTTTATTTGTTTTTATTCTGTTTTGCTCGAGGACTAGCAAAAGCTAAGTGTGGGGGTATTTGATAGGAGCATATTTATGCGACTTAAATGGCTTGTTCTCGTGCATTTACGTTATGTTTCTCTCGTTATTTTAGTCCTTTATGCTTCTTTTGTGTGTTTTCAAGTTCTAAGGGCCTAGGGAGCAAGAAAGTGCATTTTGAGGCCATTTGGAGCATTTTTGGGCATGGATTGGATAGCTTATCCATGGAGCCAAGAGGATGGACGAATTTGAAGGCCTTGTATGCACTTGAAGACACAAAACAATGGCCCTAACCCAATCACATTCACCTTGCCTTGGGCTTAACACAAACACCATTCCTTGCCATGCAAGGGGGAGCAATTTGGGTCCATTTCATGTACTTAAACCCTAGCCCAATCCACAATCACTTCAAAGCCATGCAAAACCTTTCAACACCCTTTAATCATCCCCCTTTAAGTTATGATTTTATTTCCTAACCCTACATGCATTATTTATTGCATCTTCACATGCATTCACACACACTTTACACATTCAAACACTAGCCAAACCGTGAGCTCCCATTCCTTTATGCCATTTTCAGATTTCCACCCACTAACCTAGTCATCAACACATGCACTTCCACCTTTCATCCACAATGATTCATGATTCATTCACTTTGCATCCTTTAATTCAATCACATACTTTCCCATTGTATAATACATCCACATGCATCTTTAACCAACAAACATTACAACCACATGCACTCCCATTCACTCAATGCCGTGGCTTCCCTTTGCACCCACATGCACCCTTTTCTCCACATTCCAAACCTTGTGCCGTGTATCCCCTTCATCATTCCAGCATTCCACCTAATTCACATGCCTTCATTCATTCTTTATTCCACTTACACTCATCATCACACACCTTAGCAATCAACACATGCAATCACATGCATCACAACCACAAAGAACCATCCTGAAAACACATTGCCGTGTATCCCCTTCATCAATTCCAGCATCTTCACATGTCTTCTAGCTTTCCCTTTCATTTCCACCACTCATTCTTCATCATTTCAGCCACCTACATGCATTAATTATTAAACTCTTCATCATTGCATTCAGAAAATGAGCAAGAAAGCTTCTCAATGCCGTGTATCCCCTTCACCATTTCAGCACATTCCAACACCTTCACATGCAATTCCAGTTTTCACATGTTTTCCTAACTGATTTTCCATCATTAATTAGCCACTTGCATCTTAAACAAACAGCCATATGTTCCCTCCATTACTCCTATAAATACCCTTGCATTCATTCATTCAAGATCATCTCATTTTCATACACAACACACCACAAACACTTCCATCTTCTCCCTAGCCGTGAGTCTCTCCATTTTCTGCACCATTCCCTTCCCTTTCTCCTCCATTTCTTCCATTTCCATAATCCCCCAATCCATTCAACACACCAACAACATCCCTTAGTCCTTGTGCTACAACGAAGACGAAGAGAAGAGGGCCTAAACGTTCATACAATTCACGTTTGAGTTGTTGGAATGTTTATGCGTTTCTTTGATTTCAATGTTTAAATTCAATTCTCTTTGTTTTGTAATATGAGGAATGGAAGAGAAGAGTGCCTAAACGTTCATACAATTCAAGTTTGAGTTGTTGGAATGTTTAGGTGTTTCTTTGATTTCAAAGTTATGAGGAACTAAACCCTTTTGGCTAGGGGTGATTTCAATACCATGATTATTTATGTGATATGAATTAATGAATTCCGGTTATGAACTCTTGATTCGTGAATGCAATTGGCTTAACTATTTGATGATTAACTTATTTGTGTTTGTTGATTGAGGGTCGACACTTAATTAGCATGCATGAATATGTGGCTAAAGTTTAAGAAGGTTTCACATAATCGTTAGTAACTTATACTTGAAAGTAGTGAAGGTCGCTTGTCACGATCGCGTTAAGTTTAATTCTTAGCATGAGTAACATGATGTCATAGTTACAAATGCTTTGTCAATGCTTATGGTTTTCATTATTCTTAATGATCTTCGATTGTATCTCTATTATGATGACATGTAGGGAACTTTTGAGAATGTTTTGGGTTGTCGAATGATGCCATCCAATCCAATAATATAAGGAAAATCTGAGGGTTAACTAGTGATGTCACGGTTAATTTGGGGCATTGTCGTTCATAATTCAATGAAGGAATAACTGGAAATTGATTCATATGCATAAATATCATGTGTAGAGAAAGAACCCTTAGCTAGCTTCCCATCCATTCATTTCCGTCAAATCCATATTTACAATTTGTTTTGTTTCCAAGTATTCATTTTAGTTTAAATTTGTCCAAATCCAATTCCCCCCTATTTCGTTGAAGTCTTAGTCTTAATCTTTCTTATTTTTAGTTTTGCTTTCTTCGAGCATTAAATAGTATTTTATATTGTGTTTTTATGTTTTTAAGTCAATTTAGAAGGTTTTAGCAAGCCCTCCTAATCCCCGGTCTAGAACGATCCCTCACTTATCCATTCTACTACAATTGTCAAACGAGGGTTTAATTTGAGTGTCAAGTAATTCTCGCATCAGGTATAGTGGAAGATATCGTAGTTCAAGTCGACAAACTAAATTTGCCTGCTGATTTTGTAGTGTTGGATATGGAAGAAGCTCCTATACATGATCGTGAGTTACCTATTTTGCTTGGGTGACCCTTTATGGCCACTGCAAAGACTATCATAGACATGCAAAATGGTATTCTCATCATGATTGTGCTAGGAGAAATTGTGCAATTCAAAGTGTTTGAATCTCTTTCTCACCCTTCTAGTTCACTTGATTGTTGTTCGGTTGATGTGCTTGATTCGCTTGTTTTCACTAAATTTTTGCAGGCACAATCCAGTGATCCATTGCAATCTGTTTTAAGTTAATCTTAAGATGAGTTTGACGAAGAATATGCACTCATGGAAGTGGTGGCTGCCTTGGAAGCATTAAAACTATATCCCTCAACTATTTCACCTCTTATAGAGCCATTAGAACCATCTATCACACATCTGAACCCTTCCATTGTTAAACCTCCAAAACTTGAGCTTAAATCACTTCCACCACATCTAAAATATACTTACCTAGCCGAACGTGAAACTCTTCCAGTTATCATAGCATCTGACCTCACCCCAATGGAAAAAGATAAGCTAAATAGGGTGTTAAAAAAGTTCAAATCAGCCATTGGCTGGTCTATTGCAGATATCAAGGGAATAAGCCCTACCATGTGCATGCATCAGATTTTATTGGAGGAGGGAGCAAAACCAACCCGTGAACCACAAAGAAGGCTCAATCCGCACATGAAAGAAGTAGTGAAAGCTGAAGTGTTAAAGTTGTTAGATGTGTGTATCATATACCTAATTTCTGTTAGCAAATGGGTCAGTGCTGTTTAAGTAGTGCCTAAGAGGATTAGAATCATAGTGGTAAGGAATGAGAACAAAGAGCTTGTGAAAACAAGACCCCCAGCTAGTTGGCGTGTTTACACTGATTATAGGAAATTGAATTCAGACACTTGAAAAGATTATTTTCCTATGCCTTTTATAGAACAAATGCTTGAGTGATTAGCTGGTCACTCATATTATTATTTTCTTGATGGATATTCAGGTTATAATTAAATTGCGATTGCTCCGGAAGATTAAGAAAAGACTACATTCACTTGTCCCTTTGGCACTTTTGCATGTAGGAGGATGGCTTTTGGCCTTTGCAATGCCCCAACAACATTCCAAAGATGTATGTTGGCAATATTTTCAGACATGATTGAGAGATTTATTAAGGTATTCATGGACGATTTTTCAATTTTTGGTTCTTCTTTTGATGATTGCCTTAACTATCTCTCTCTAGTGCTTCAAAGATTTCAGGAAACAAATTTGGTTCTCAATTGGGAAAAGTGTCAATTCATGGTGAAACAAGGTGTTGTGTTGTGTTATACTGACAAAGCAAAAATTGACATCATCTCAAATATGGTAGCTCCTATATCAGTGAAGGGAGTGAGAAGCTTTCTAGGACATGCTGATTTTTATCGTCGTTTCATTAAAGATTTTTCCATAATCACTCATCCATTATGCAATCTTTTGGCTAAAGATGTTGTATTTCACTTTGATAAAGATTGTATTATGCGTTTAACACCTTGAAACATGAACTAACCTTTGCTTCTATATTATGGCACCAGATTGGTCTTTACCTTTTGAATTAATGTGTGATGCCTTTGACTGTGCTATTGGTGCTATTTTAGGTCAAAGAGTGAATAAGCTCCCACATGTGATTTACTATGCAAGCTGGACATTAAACGATGCTCAACTTAATTACTCCACAACCGAAAAACAGTTGCTTGAAATATCAAGAATTTCTTTAAATAACTTATCCTGCTTGCTTTTGGCAAGTCTTCCAGGAAATGGGATGGGATGAGTGTAAGGTTTTTCAGCTTTGTGAAGATTTGGAGCTTTAAATGAAGAAGTGGCCTTGCTTGGATCATTATTCAGTTTCTCAATCTTTTCTTGAGTGGCACCTGAATTCACATGATCAGATTCATTAATGACTTCATTGCCAACTCCATTATTAATAACCTTACCACTTCTAAGTGTAGTAATTGCTTTGGCTCTTGCAATCTGACCTGATTGTGTCTCCATTTTGGTTAGAGCAGTTGAATGTTGTTGAAGCATACTATTGGTAGTTTGCTGGAATTGAAAGGTGTTTTGAGCTAGCATTTTGACCGTATCTTCAAGTGAAGTGGCAGACTTTTGTTTGAATGTATGACTAAACTTTCATTGGTTCTTATTAGTTTGTTTCAAGTATGCTTTAACCAATTTGTTTATAGAGTCTGTAGATGTTTGTAGGCGTCATCACTGTAAACCCTCAGGAGACACAACTCCTCCGACTAGGGATACCTAGAGGTTTAAAGGCTTGTTGCACATGCTCAGTGCAATCGTTTAGCCATCGAAAGTGGTATAGTTAGATTTTATTGTTTTTGTGTGTTTTTAGTTATAGTTTTGCTCGAGGACTAGCAAAAACCAGGTTTTGGGGTATTTGATAACTCATATATTTCATGCATTTATACCATTAATTTCTAGTCTTTTTGTGATGTTTTTGAGTTAAACTGGTTGCATTTTACCCCATTTTGTGTTAATGTGCAGTCACATGTACTTTAGGATCAAGTTGAAGGCAAAAGAAGTGAAAATATGCCCTTTTTGGAGCTGATCCTTATTCAAACGTGGAGAGTGATGTGAAAATTAACTTAACACACAAATTAACCCTCTTTTGACAATTGTAGCATATAAATAAGTAGGGATCGTTCTTACACCGGGGATTAGGAGGGATTGCTAAACACTCTAAACTGACTCAAATAAATAAAACTAACCTTTAAAACACTTAACTCACTTAAAAAAAACTCAAAACAAGTTCACAAGACTCAAAATAACCTAAAAACACTCAAAACTGCCTAAAAACACAAATTGGGCAGTTTTGAGCGTAAACACAAACTTGGACAAAAATTGGTTCTAACTTGACTCAAAACTCTTAAAAACACAATCTAAAACATATTTGAACCAATTAGACACTCTAAGACAATTGGGGATTTGGTTTTGGACGAAAATCAAACAAACAAAACAATAATGTAAACTAGGCAGATTTGGACGAAATTGATGGAATTAGGTGGATGGTGAGATGGCTAGGAGGTTTTTCTCCACACATGGCATACTTGCATACAACACAATCTTTAGTTGCTTATTCAATGAATTATGAACCTCAACACCCCAAGTTAATTAGGTATGCTTAAATTAACTCTCAGATTTCCCTTAGGTCATTGAATTGAATGGAATTAGCGCATTGCAATCAAATTATTCCTTAAAAGTTTTCTATATGAAAGCGCATAAAAGAAAGACAATCAAAGATCATTAGGTTCTATGGAAATCATAGGTGTTGACGAGGCATTCGTAACTATGAAAGCGCATGATACTTATGCCAAGAATTTACTTAACATAATTGTGACCAACAATCTCAACTACTGATGAATATAAGTTCCCAACAATTAGGTGAAGTTCCCTCATACCCTAGCATCATGTTTATGCATGCAAATTAAGTGTGCACTCTCAATTCATATACATAAACAAGTTTTAATTAAAACAGATAAGTAAATTAAATTCATCATTCGTGAAATCACAACTGAAAGTAATCAAATCATCATGCAAAGATAACCATGGTTTCGAAATTCCCCCTAGCCAAAAGGGGATTAGTTCCTCATGCTTGCAAAACAAAGAGTATAGAATTTAAACATTGAAATCATAAGAAAGATTACACCTAAACGCTTAGCAATTCCAAGATGGATTTGATGCACGGTTTGGCTCCTCCTCCTCTTCCTTGCTACGACACAAGATGTGTGTGGTGGAATTGGGGGTTTTGGATGGTGTTTTCTTGTTTGGAGGGATGGAGGATGGTTGATTATGGTGGTAGGGTTGCGACAGATGTGTATGGAGGTGTATGGAGGTTGAAGAATGGATGATAGGGGTTGCGGCACAAAGGTTCTGAATTGCATAAGGGGGTGGTACAAATTTGTGGCTGAAATATGTTTATATAGTCCTAGGGTTAAGTAGATTAGGGTTAGACTTAACATATTTTATGGATTAGGGCCCTAGGGTTCGGCACAAGTAAGTTAAATCCACTTAGGAGAGGGTTTGGCCCAATTAGTTTCATAAAAGGATTTGTGTAACCCAAATCCACAAGGAATTCAGCCTAACAAATCAGAATCCAAAAGGAAAAAGGTTTAGCAAATTCGTCCAAAATTGGGCCTTCTAGAAACTAGGTGTTTTGTGGCTGATTTTGGGTTTTCTAGAAGAGATAAAAGGGGGAAGGGTGTGGCACCTATTTAGGGTTAGATAAGGCTTTTAGAAATCATGTTTTTAGGTCCACTTGCAGCTAGGATTAAGGTGGAACAAGATTAGGTTAGGATAAGATAGGATGAGATAAGGTTTTGGATAATGTTTTGGATAATGTTGGATAAGGTTTTAGATAAGGTTTTGGATAGGGTTTCCTCTTTGAGCTACTTCCTTATCCACTTTGTCCTTAGCTTAGTTCCTTCCTCTTCTTATCACATTTCTAGCCTCTTAAAGTCCAAATTCGTCCATCCATGTTGGCCCATATGCAAGCTATCCACATAGTGTCCAAAATTGCTCCAAAATGCACCAAAATGCACTTTCTTGGTACTTTAACCCATAGGACCTACAAACACACGAAATTGAGTTGTAATACGACATTAACTAAGATATAATAGCACAAATGCACAAGAATAAGCTAGCTAAGTCGCCTAAATATACTCTTATCAGAGAGAAGTTTAATGACCTGTTCTGGAGCCCAAATAAAGTTACTTGTTTTAAAGTCCAAATAAAGAATCCAAGATGAATCTGACTTGTTAGAAAATCAGAAACAGAATAGGAAAGGAATTGGGATATCTAGCCTGATTTGGAGGTGCCAAATAAGGCAAAAACGTGCAAAATAAAGGCTAAGTTGCTGGGATCACTTTGGAATATCTTCCAGCCTTTTTTACCCCATAAAAACTTGCCTTTTAGCCATTTTTACATGCCCTATTTATTATAGTTGAATTACACTATTCTGAGGATCTTTTTTTCCTCTTTTTTTTCATTCACTCTTAGAAAACCCTAGCTGTTCCATACACTTTCACCACTACTGAAGACTAATCGCAGAAGGTTGTTCTTGGAGAAGTTCTACATCAGAATTACTTCAAGGGTTTCCTCTCCTGAATTTATTTTCACTCATGTTGTGTATTTTCGTTTTAATTTCTGTGAACATGATGTGTAACTAAGTTCATAGCTAGGGATTTCAATGTAGCCTTGTAAAATTGATCCATGTTTTTAAGTTAAAGTATTCAGTTTATCAATCTGCTTCCTGTTTCATTCACTGAATCGATTGTTAAATTTGTTCGTTGATTTTAATGTTTAATCACTATTAGGGTTAACTATAGATCATTTATTATAGTAAACATCGTGCTTAGTGTTGGTAGACATGTGAATGAATGAAGAGAATGCTATGCAAACATCCTGCCATGTATTTTCTTTGGTTCTTTAACCTTTTCTTGCATGCTAAAGACTCTTAATTAGGAATCAAAATAGAACATCCCAATTAGGTTGCAGATTAGGAGAATTTGATTAAAACCACACATCATATGGCTAATCATATATATGTAAAACGAACTGAGGAAATAGGTTGGTAGTTGAATACAACATAACTTTATAAACATGGAATTGGTTTTGTAATGGTGAATTCAAATCCCTGGCCTCATCTCCATTGTTTCTACACTAATATATTATTCGCTGCTACATTCCTGCATTTTAATTTAATTAAATTTACAGCACAAAAACTACTCTCAATTGGTTATTTTCATTCTTTAGTTAGGGTTCTTTCAAAGTTAGTAATTTATAGAGTCCAATCAGTCCCTGTGGTTCGACACCCTTACTTGTGCCATTATATTAACCATATTTTTGCACTAGGAAGGAACACAACATATGGTTCTACTTTGGAACTACTGTTCAATATCGGTCCCAAGCTCAGAAGCTCTACATTAAACTCCATCTCGAATTTTCTGCAAAATTCATGTGCCAGAGAGAGACCAAAGGGGACCAACAAGGGAGGTGTTTGCGCGTGCGTAATCATGCATCCCACAGCCACTTAAAGCTTACAGAATAGAATCAGCAACAATTTAGTTGTTGGAGCTTAATTTTAGTGCCTGAGATGGGCTATGCGATTTTGATCGTTGCAATTTTTTTTGGCACAAGTGAACCATCAGAACTGACAAGGCCAGGAACATCAATAGAAGATGATATCAACCACTAAGTTGCTGCATCATACTGTAGGTAAAGCAATTTCAGCTTCTCTACCTTCTGCATTCACATAACACAGTATTAACTATTAAGTTAAAGCACAAAGACAAACCAAGAATTCCAAACCTCTAGTTTTGGACATATGATTCCAGAGAGATATGATCCCCAAAAATGGATTGATCCCGTTTGCCATAATTATAACATTGTGGTTTTTTGCACATTGTCGTTTTGAATTTTCGACCTTTGGTTCCAAATTATCCTTGGTGGAGATAAAAGAGACTCTAGTTAGAAGATGTGATTACGAGGCATAGGGTCAAGGCCAAAGGCATAGAGGAAGACCTAGGAAGACTTGAAAAAAGACCCTACGAAAAGACTTGGACTATTTGGACCTAACGGAAGACATGACACAAGACCGAGGGTAGTGTTGTTCTAAGATTCATGTAGCCGACCCAACTTAATGGGATAAGGCTTTGTTGTTGTTGTTGTTGTTGTTGGAGATAAAAGGGACATTTGTGCTTGGGTTCATGGTAACTACAGTATTGAGAAACCATAAGCATTGGCAAAAGTTTGGAAGGTCAAATTCTCTACACCCTGTGTGAAATATAAGATTTTAAATTTAGGGATTTTGGTCAGTGTTCATAATTGTTTGAAACTAAAGTTAAAAGCGGGCTTAGCCCACGGGCATTTTCCAGTTGGTTTAGGGCTCCCTCGCCTAGTCCAGTTTGTGGATTCCGCAATGGAACATATATAGTTTTTTGAATCCTACAAAGGTTCATCAAGAGGGAAACATCCAATCACTCTTTGATGACCTATGAATGCAAGTCATATTTATAGTATTGATAGTGATGCAGGACCTAAGTTATAAGCCCATCCTACCTACCGAAGTGCCAAATAAATAGATGATTAGGAGTCCTTGCACTTTTTGATGTACTAAACGCAATTTGTACATTTATTCTCTACGTCGTATGATCAGATAATAGGTCTCATGAATTGAGTCTTATATCATTTTATTAATTGGGTTCTTTTCACTAAAACACGTACCAATGTGTCTATGAAAGGAGCTACTTTAAACGCTTTGAAAAGTTAATAGTGAAAGAAATTAAGTTCTTATGCTCATGCATGATGCACAAGTTGACTTACATGCATTAGTGAGGCCTAAAAACTTCTAATATCTTAGTAAGGTCCTACATTAAACATGGAGGCTATCATCAACTTTGCCAAACATTTTCCACAAGCATATATCCTTGACCACAAACATATCTGATCTGTTGCACTTTCTTCCATGTCCACAATACCTTATTAGAGCTTTCTTCTCTTTCCAGTTGAAGAAAAATTCTCTCCAACCTTTTCTATATTGTCTAGTTACCCCTTCCACTGACTTTCAGAAGTAGGATAATGGCAGGTGATCGTGACTCTTTCCACCGACTTTCCGGCAAGTGATAGGAGCATATTTAGGCGACTTAGTTAGCTTGTTTTCTTGCATTTACATAGTTAGTTTCTATTTATTATAGTGATTTAAAATATTTTCGTGTGTTTGTAGGTTTAAATGGTAAAGTTTGCAAGAAAGTGCAATTTGGAACTTTTTAGATCAATTTTGGGCTTGGAATGGATAACATATGTATGGAGTAAGGTGGATGGACGAATTTGAAGTTCAAGAGAGGCTAGAAATGTGATTAACATCTGGAAAAATTAAATTGAAGACTTGGAAGATAAGGAATCAGCTAAGAAGGAAACATTATCCAAATTACCTTATCTTGTCCAAACCTTATCCAACCTTATCTTATCTTATCCTATCCTAATCTTTTGCTACCTTAATTCTAGCTGCAAGGAGGACATCTAAATGAAATTAGGACACCTAAATATCAGTTTCTAGAAGACCTATCCCTTTCTAGAAGCCTAAATCTATGCCGCATGGTCCCTTTAGTTTTTCTTCTAGAAGCCGTGTATTCCCTAACCTTATTCTCTTTGGTTTCTGATTTCTAGATGGCCTTTTCCTTGTGGATTTGGAGTGTTTAATTCTTCTCCAAAACAATGACTCTATGCCGTGTGTTTTACCCCTATAAATACTACATTCTGCCGCATAATCTACCACATATCTCTCACCATAATTCACACCACACATCCATTATACACACAAATCCCTCTAGTGTCGTAGCTTTGCAAGGAGAAAGAAGAGGAGAACCTTGGAGCCGTGACCTACCATTCAAGCTTGGATTGCTAGAACGCCATAGGTGTATTCAATCTTTTGCTTTCAATGTTTAATTTAAGTTATCTTTGTTTAAGTGCGAACATGAGGAACTAAACTCGTTTTAGCTAGAGGTGGATTCAAAGCCATGAACATATATGAGATATGAAATTATTTCCTCCAGCTATTGTTTCGTAAAACATGAATGTGATTCACTTATTTGTTTGATTGATAACTTATTCTTGTGTATTGATTAAGGATGCATACTTAGTTTGCATGCATGGATTTGATGCTAGAGTATAAGGGAATTTCACCTAATCGTTATGAACTTATACTTATAAGTAGTGGAGGCTGCTAGTCACAATCATGTTAAGTAAATCCATGGCAAGAGTATCATGCGGTTCATAATTACGAATGCCTTGTCAATGCTTATGATTTTCACAAAGCTTAATGATCTTTTAATTGTATCTTTATTATGTTGTTCATGTAGGGAACTATTGAAGAATAATTTGGTTGTAGATGCGTTATCCATCCAATTCAATGAAATTAGGAAAATTTGAGAGTTAATTTGTGCAGTTCACGGTTAATTTGGGGCATTGTCATTCATGGTTTATAGGAATAATAATTGGAAATCGATTAGTATGTATATGTGTCATGTGTGGAGATGAACCCTCTAGCTAGCAATTCACCCATATTTCACCCAATTTCGTCCAAGTTGTTTAGAGTCTTTAAAAATGATAGGAGCATATTCATGCGACTTAAATGGCTTGTTCTCGTGCATTTACGTTATGTTTCTCTCGTTATTTTAGTCCTTTATGCTTCTTTTGTGTGTTTTCAGGTTCTAAGGGCCTAGGGAGCAAGAAAGTGCATTTTGAGGCCATTTGGAGCATTTTTGGGCATGGATTGGATAGCTTATCCATGGAGCCAAGAGGATGGACGAATTTGAAGGCCTTGTATTCACTTTGGACATAAAACAAAGGGCCTAGCCCATTCTCTCTTATTCTCTCCCTTATAGCCATGCAAAGAACCATCCATTCCATCAAAAACAATCCATCAATTCAAATGCAAAACCACCATTAACACACATGCACCCAAACAAAGCCAACCTAGCTAACCCTACATGCATTCTTTATTCACTCTTCATCATTGCATTCATTCTCCAAACACTTTCATTAATTAAAACACATTTGCACATCCACTCATTCTTTCCCCAAAGCCGTGCCTTTCCCTTCCACTTTCCAACCTTTCCAAATGCAATTTCATCAAACACATGCATTCCCTTCACTTTCACCCACATGCAAATTTAATCATTCATTTCCCAACATCATTGCCGTGCACATTCCCTAACATTTCTAGCCATTTCACTTCATCATTACACCACCATTCATTCATTAATCCACATGCACATTCAATCATTCACTCAAGCAACCTTGTGCCTTGTTTCCCCCTTTGTTCCCACCAATCACATGCATCATCATCATTCAACCAAGCCTAACCCGTGCATTCCCCCTAATTCCAGCACCAAAACATGCACTCACATGCATTTTCACCACCATTCACACACACATGCATCCTGAAATTCTTGCCGTGCATTTCATACCCTTTCTAGCCATTTCATTTCATCATTACACCACCATTCACACCCCTTTAATCCACATGCAGCCACATATTCATTCACTTAATCATTAAGCCACACATTCACACACACACACCCAAAACACATCCATGCCGTGGCCTACTCACAATTCCAGCATCTTCACATGTCTTTCTAGCTTTCCCTTTCATTTCCACCACTCATTCTTCATCATTGCAGCCACCTACATGCATTATTCAATAACCTTTCATCATGTAGCCAGAAAATAAGCAAGAAAACATCAATGTCGTGCCTTCACACACCATTTCAGCACATTCCAACACCTTCACATGCAATTCCAGCTTTCACATGTTTTCCTAACTGATTTTCCATCATTAATTAGCCATTTGCATCTTAAACAAACAGCCATATGTTCCCTCCACTACTCCTATAAATACCCTTGCATTCATTCACTCCCCATTCAATTCACATCTCTCCATTTCTCACACCACAACACAAACACACACCATCTTCACATCCTGAAATTCCCTTCCTTGTCGTGGGTTTCTTTCCATTTTCTATCTTTCCTCATCCATTTCCATAAGTCCCCAATCCATTCAACACACCAACAACATCCCTTAGACCTTGTGCCATAATAACGAAGAAGAGAAGAGTGCCTAAACGTTCATACAATTCAAGTTTGAGTTGTTGGATTGTTTAGGTGTTTCTTTGATTTCAATGTTTAAATTCAATTTTCTTTGTTTTGTAATGGAAGAGAAGAGTGCCTAAACGTTCATACAATTCAAGTTTGAGTTGTTGGAATGTTTAGGTGTTTCTTTGATTTCAAAGTTATGAGGAACTAAACCCCCTTTAGCTAGGGGGTGATTCAAAATACATGTTTATGCTTGCATTATGAATTGATTACTTTTGGTTGGAATTTCATAAGTTGTGGATTCAATTTGTTTAACCGTTTGATTGATAACTTATTTATGAATGTTTATTAAGAATGCGCGCTTAATTTTCATGCATAAATATGACGCTAGAATATAAGTGAATTTCACCTAATCGTAATGAACTTATATACACAAGTAGTGGAGGTTGCTTATAAACAATCGCGTTAAACGAATTCTTGGCATAAGTTTCATGCGTATTCCATAGTAACGAATGCCTCGTCGATGTTTATGATTTCCGTTGAACTTAATGATCTTTGTTGAATGTCTCTATCATGCGTATTCCATAGTTAGGGACTTTGATTAAGAATAATTTGGTTGTAATGCGTATTCCATTCAATCCAATGAATCTAGGGAAATCTGAAAGTTAATTTAAGCGGACCTAATTAACTTGGAGCATTGAGTTTCATAATTTATCGAAAGACCAACCGAAAATCAATCTTGTATGCAAGTGTAACATGTGTGGAGAAGAACCCCTTAGCTATTCCATCATCCATATTTTCATCACATTCATCTTTACTATCTGTTTTAAATTATAATTTGTCCGTTTAATTTAATCTCGTCCAACCACAATCACCCCCCTTATTTTGTTAAGTCTTATTCATTTGATTTGTCTTATTTTATGTTTTTGAGTATTTGGAGTCTTTTAAACTTGTTTTGAGTCCTTTGAGTCTTTGTCTTAGTGTTTTAAAAGTTAGTTTTATTTATTTGAGTCAAGTATTTAGCATCCCTAGTTAATCCCCGGTTAGAACGATCCCTACTTACATCATTACTACAATTGTCACAAATAGGGTTTAGTTTGTGTGCGTATAAATCACGCATCAAAAAACTGTTTGTCTTTACTTTAAATTCGTCAAAAACCCAATCCCCTTTACTTTGTTGTGTCGAATTAGTTAGAATCTATCCAAACTTGTGTTTTTGAGTATTTTTAGTCATTTTAGTTTAATTTTAGTCCAAATCACTTTCTAATACCTGTTTTGAGTCAATTTAACTTAGTTTGTGTGTTTTGAGTCTATTTAGCTTGTTTTGAGTTGTTAGAGTCTAGTTTTCTGTTTTTGAGTCTAGTTTAGTGTTTTAGAGTTTAAATTGTGTAGATTAGCATCCCTTCTAATCCCCCGCCTAGAACGATCCTTACTTACATATACTACAATTATAGGGTTTAATTTGTGTGTTATCTTTTATCACATCAGCAAGTAGCTGCTCAACCCGCCACAAATCAAGTGTTCTGGCAATGTACATTTTTGACTTGGCCCTTAAGGAAAACTTCTCCTATTTTGGTGCGTAGAGAAGAGTTTATTCCTAACTTGGTCCCGAGTTAGTGTGCATTCGCGGTTAGGTCCACACTCTGACGAACATTCCAGGCAAAGTGTCCACTTGCGGCTAGACCCGCAAGAAGTTCTTCCTATCAAGCACTAGAGTAGGTAGCAAGACAGACATAGGGAAACACATTACCAATCTGGCTTGAGTTCAACTGGCAGCCTATGTGAATCACTACAATAAAATGCTTGCTAATTAGCTAGAGATGAACCACATACACCGCTGCCACGACACAAATAAGCAAGATAAACGAAAGATCAGCACATGACAACATGCACTATCGTAGCTCTATGATTCTTTATAGAAGCAACAACGCTCTATTGTGTAAAATTTTCACCACGGCTTTGCAGAGCAAGGCGCAAGAGTAGTTTCACACCCTATCGCTGTGCACAATCTAGAATTTCAACGACTTTCTTTGGTTTTCAACAAGGAATATTTTTCCTACCGCTCGATCAAGAATAAGCCTTACCACCTTTTTAATATGGAAAAAGATTTGAAAGAGTCGCTTCGTACTTATATGAAGAAGTTCTGTCGAAGGGGAAATAAACAAACTATTGAAGGCCAGATTCATTGAAGAAGTGGTGCACTCAGCATGGTTGGCCAACATCGTGCTAGTGATGAAGAAAGATAAGGATAAGTGAAGAGTATGCATAGATTACCTTGACTTCAACAAGGCATGCCCTAAATAGCCTTATCCGGTTTCCTGAATTGACCTACTATTGGAATAAGCATCTAAGAACCTGTTGCTTAGCTTCTTGGACACACACTTAGGCTACAATCAGATTGCCATATAATCTTGAGAAGAAGAAGACCATGTTCATGATTGAGAAAGGTTTCTACTGCTTCAAAGTCTCACCTTTTAGCCCCAAGAACACATGAGCTACTTATCAACAACTATAAACATGATGTTCAAGAAGCATATCAGGGTAACAGTGGAGGTTTACTTCGACAACATCATTGTGAAAGGCAAACAGTGGTTAATCCATATCAAGAACTTGGTAGAGACATTCAACGTCCTCAGGAAGTGCAAAATGACGCTCAACCCCGCTAAGTGCACATTCAAAGTCTCATCTGGCCTATTCTTACGATATCTTGTGACCCAGCGAGGAATTGACAGACATCCAAAGCACATCCAAGCGATCCTGGATATGAAATCCTTTACTATTTTGAAAGAGATTCAAAGTCTGACGAACGAGTAGTACCACTCAACTATTTCCTTTCGCAATTTACCAACCGATGTAAGCTATTTTTAAAGGCAATCAAGAAGGTGCAGAATGTCAAGTAGGAAGACGAGTAGAGAAAGCATTACAAGACTTAAAGAAATACTAACACCACCTTCATTACTATCCAAGCTGGGACGACGGGGGCACAACTGCCTGTATTCTACAGTTCTAAAGCTCTCATTGATGAGGAAACCATATACTCGAGGATTGAAAACTAATCTTGGTGCTAGTTATTATAGCTCGGAAGCTCAGACCTTATTTCAGGCACATATGGTCATTGTCATAACCTAGTATTCTTTACGATCATTCTTGCACGGTCCGGACCCTTCTCATTAGAAATGATCTTGACATGAGCAGTCCTAAGTAGCTCATTTTCCCATTGACGATATAAAGGCATAGGATTTTCTTAACTTTGGTGATTGGAGGAAGTCATATTAGAAATCCTGCATGGAAGACATAAAGAAAAATATTCAGAAGGAAGTTTGCAAAAGAAAAAAAACTAAATAAATAGGGGGCAGCACACCAGGCCGAAGCCCAGTGCACTACTCTACGGTAGAAGCCCCAACTTCCACCTTTTTTATCCTATCATGGGCCTAAGATAGCAAAAGCCCAACAACACATGCCGGGCCCCACAACTTGCTCTCCTTTATTCTCTATCATGCAGTCCGTGCTTGTCTAGCCCAGAAGGTCTCACAGCCCAATCCACCAGTGCGAAGGAGGGATGGATCCGATTCCCCCCGCGTCTCCTTCATTTTCCTACATGGGCCTATGCCCAGCAACCCAATCCAATGGACAACCTTGCCTCCGCTAGCCTCCCCTTTTCGATCAGTGCCTCAGTGCGCCTGTCTCTTCAGCTCGAGTCAAGCCAAGCTTCTAGCCTCCGCTAACCAGCTGCACCATTACAATAGTTGCCCTGAGTTATCCACCCTGCCCAACAGCTCATGGCTGCCTTGTCACCATCCTCGACCCTGCCGAGCTATTTTATTAAGCCCTGAGGCTCCAAAAAAAATGAAGAAGAAAGAAAATTAAATGTTTCTTACCTTGGTAAGTCGTGGAGAAGGAAAACAACGACAACAATTAACTCTTCGCAAGGGCAAGCAAAGAAGAAAACTAAGGGAATGGTTTACAATATTCTCTAGCCTTTTCTCTATTGTTGGGATAAAAATTGTTCTGCAAATTTATTTAACCCCTACTTGAGGCAGGCTTAAATAGGTTTTGGTGGCAATTGGTTTCCCTTTCTTAGAAAACTCTATTTCCAAGTCAAAGTGGAAGATCTACATCCAATTAGGAAACAACTCTGTGCTCGTGTATGGAGCTTGGGATTTCTACACCTGCTATCATTTTCCACTTATAGCCCAATAGGTGAGGGGTCATTTGTGGAGCTAAAAATAATCCAAAAAATCCACAAGACAGCATGTGGACTTTTTCTCAAGAAAGACAAAATTTCCCTTATTAAAGGGGCAGGGCTCTCAAATACTCTCATGTGTAGCTAAACAACCCTGAAGATCCAAGCAACTGACTGCGACTGCTCAAGGCTCCACTGCTCGTGGCATGGAAAAGTCAAGGGCATTAAGCATAGGATTAATTACTATATCCTATCTTTAATAAATTCCCAATTGATGATCAACTCCATTAAGAAAAGAATCCCTATAACAATCAATCATGGATGCTTCCATCACCATCCCAAGATATTATCTCCTAATTAATATCTTGGGAATATTATTTCCTCATTCATCTAACGAGTGACACACCTTGGCCAATCGGATGTCGCCATGTGCAGGCAAAACCCTAACCCTATGGCCGGCCACTCCTCCCTATACATACCTTCATCTCCACCTAGTTGTGGTAAGCATTTTGCTACACATACAAGCCCTAAATACTGATAGGAGCATATTCATGCGACTTAATTAGCTTGTTCTCGTGCATTTATGTTGTGTTTACTTAGCTATTTTAGTGTTTAAGGCTACTTTTGTGTATTTTCAGATTATAAGGCCAAAGTGTGCAAGAAGATGCAAATTGGAGTATTTTGGAGCGAAAGAGGAATGAATGAGTTGAAGATTTGAAGAAACGACGAATTCTTACTCCAACGATGAATTCTTACCAAAACGAGGAATCCTACTCAAACAAGGTTTCTTACTTGAAGTAGGAAAGTTAACCCTAAGTTTCCCGTTTTGGTAACCTTTCCTAATCTAAACGTCCGTATTTTCTAGCCACTTTGAAGTCTTTGTAGGCGCTTTAGGACACAAAACGAAGGCCCTAGCCCAAATTCTAACCCTAGCCGCACCTATTAAGCTATTCCCTTTAATTTCTGGTTTTATTTCCTAAATTCTAGCAGCCTTTAGGTGAATTTTAGTTAATAAAAATAAATTAGGTTTTAAATTTCAGAAAACCCTAGGTCTTACAACCTAGCCGCACCCTACTCTATGCATTTTTCACATTTTTCAGCCACACACATTCCCTTAATCCGTAGCCATCCATTTAATCCACCCATTGATCTATGAAACCATCTCATCCATTCATCCTATTAACCCTAGTTAAACAAGCAGCCGCACTTTTTCTCCCTGCCATTCAAGCCGTGCATTCCATCACCTTTCATCCCATTCATTCTTCAAGCCGTGATTTAATCTATCATGGACCCTAATTTCAACCTAGCAGCCGCAAATCCCATTTCTTTTGTCTCACATCATTCAACCTAATTCATTGAGCCATTGACCCTAATAAACTAAAACAAGGATAATCAGCCACCATATCATTGATTATTCTTCTTAGCCGCATTTTTTCCCATTAATTTCAGCCTTTCTCCATTGATTGCCGAGCTTTCCCAGTCCATTTTTCTTCAATTCCAGCCTTCCCCATCTTCACGCACCCACCATCACACCACCACTCTAATTCACTCCCTAAGCCGTGCCTTCCCCCAGCCAGTGCAGCCACCATCCCATTATCCCATTCATTCATCCTTGCCGCTGCCAATATATCTATTTCCAGCATCCCATCACCAAAAAAAAGCTACAGCCGCAGCCATCTACACCATCCCATAACCTTGCCGCACCACCTTTCTTCCCTAAATCCATCCTAAACCCAAAATATCATCCAAAAACACCATTTAACCTCATTGCCGCAGCAAGGAGAAGAGGAAAGAGGAGCTTGGACGCGCAGAAATTCGAGTGGATTCATTGGGCGTTCTAGGTGTAATCAATCCTTTGTGCTTTATGTTTCAATTCAATTGTATTTCTCTTTTTGTGAACATGAGAGGCTAAATCCCTATTTATTAGGGGGTGATTCGAAACCATGTTTATGCTTGCAATATGAATTGATTACTTTTGGTTGGAATTTCATGAATGGTGAATTCAATTTGTTTAACTGCTTGATCAATAACTTATTTATGCATGTTGATTGAGAGTGCACGCTTAATTTCATGCATGAATATGACGCTAGAATATAAGTGAATTTCACCTAATAGTTATGAACTTATATTTACAAGTAGTGGAGGTTGCTTATAAACAATCGCGTTAAATGAATTCTTGGCACTAGTTTCATGCTCATCATAGTAACGAATGCCTCGTCGACACTTATAGTTTCCATGATGCTTAATGATCTTTGATTGTATCTTTATTGTGCTTTTCACGTAAAGGACTTTTGGAGAATGTTTTGAATTGCGTTGCGCTAACCCATCCAATTCATTAACTTAAGGAAAACTTGACGGTTAATTTAAGCGGACCTAATTAACCCGGGGTGTTGAGTTTCATAATTTATCGAAAGATCAACTGAAAATCAAATTGTATGCAAGTGTAACATGTGTGGAGAAGAACCTTCTAGCTAGCATTCATCCATATTTTCATCACATTCATATTTACATTCTGCCTTTAAATTACAATCTGTGCATTTAGTTTAATTTTGTCAAAACCTCAATCCCCCTTTACTTTAGTGTCTAATTTAGTTAGAAAGTGTCTTAGTTTGTGTTTATAAGTGTTTTGCATTCTTTGAGTCTAGTTTAGTGTTTTTAACGTTTGTTTTACGTTTTTGAGTCAGTTTCCAAGTGATTTAGTAATCCCTCCTAATCCCCGGTCTAGAACGATCCCTACTTGTATCTTTACTACAATTGTCAAAAGAGGGTTTTAATTTGTGTGCTTAATTAGTTCGCATCAAATACTGATTTTTAGAGATACTAACTTAGGCATCAGAAATCCATTGGCCATATTCTCATACCTTATGAGCGCATGACACTTTGGTCTTTGATTATAGGTGTCAATTGTTTTGTAGGCACATATTTGCCAAGACTGAAGACAACAGATTTTTGCTACCAAAACAATGACATACTTAAACTGATACCATATGAGCAATTCAGCTTTTATACCAAAATTGTTATTACTTATATAGATATACATATACACATGAACAATGGTTACTTTAGATTAACCTTGTTTTCAACTAGTAGATGAACTGATCCCTTCCATCTCATAAACAAAGTCACCCACATAGGATACATTAAAACTGGAAAGAGACTCACCAACATCACCATCATATATAAGCAGCGTATAATCGGCCCTCATCATTTTTTGGATTGGGAAAACTCAAACACAACTATTTCCTCCACACCATGACATCTTCCTTAACCCTAACTAAATCTTTGCATGTCATAAGTTGCTAAATAAGAAAGGATGTTTGTTTCATGATGTAGACCCATTTTCTTCGATGACCCTTTATTTCCTTTTCTCATCCCTGCCACTTCTCTTTATCTGTTCTCGTTTCTTACTAGAGTTTATAGCTCTTGACGTCCCTATTTATACTTACACAAGTCTTACCTTGCAGTCCCAAGCATTCACTAGCCCGAACTAGAGGTAGTAGCCGTTATCGAAAATAGGAAAATTAAATGGACGAGATGGTTGACTACATCTAGGATGGGAAGTTGCCTAAAGACCATCGCTTCGCTAGGAAATTGGTCCAAATGCCTCCAGATACACAGTTATCCGTGGGAGACTTTATCGACTATCTTACTTTATGTGTCACCCCGAAGATGGGCCTGCAAATTCTAAAGGTCTTTCACTCTAGCGTATGCAGGAACCATGCGAGCAGAAGATCACTCGCACAGAAGGCGTTGTCAATCAGATATTGTTGGCCCACCATGCAACATGATGCCATAGATTGCGCTCAGACTTTCGACAAATGTCAAAGGCACGCCCCTATAAACCATCAACATGCTGAAGAACTTAGTACTTTAACAAGGGCATGGATTTTCATGCAATAGGGCACCAATCTCTTTGGACCATTGAAGAAAGCCTAGGGAAATAAGGAATGCTGGATAATAACCACTTATTACTTCTCTAAGTGGATTGAGGCAAAACTTCTATCCAGGATCACTAGGGCAGTGGTGAAGTCTTTTGTTCAGAAGAACATTATATGTCATTTTGGTATTCCCCATACTATACTTACAGATAATAGACTATAATTCACCAGTTCCGAAGTCAAAGATTGGTATAAGGAACTTAGCTTCCGCCACCTCACCTCCACCTTGTGTTACCCGCAAGGCAATGGGCAAGTAGAAGCTTCGAACAAAAACATCTTGTAATGCTTGAAGAAAACGTTGAAAAAGAAAAGCAATTGGCCATAAGAATTGCCGGACTCAGTAAACCGGACGACCACTCGAAAAGCAACTAGAGAAACCCTTTTCTCTATGGCTTATGAAATAGAAGCCATCATCCTAATCCAAGTTATTGCGATGCCCAACCTATACATAGAAGAACAGACTACCTTGGGAAACAGTAAAATTCTGAAGTCTAATATCGACTTTGCTGATGAACATTCAGAATACGATCAAGTTCGACTTACAACCTATTAACAATAGATCAAGTTTTACTATAAAGTACCAAGAGAAGGCAAGCTCGAAGTAAACTGGGAAGGCCCCTACAAAGTCATCAGAGTGGGAAGCAAAATAACTTACAATTTGGAGCGCATGGATGGAACTCCGATCACAAAACGATGGAACATCGTGAAGCTTAGGTGATATTATGCCTAAGTGTTGCTGTCTATGCATAGACTAGTCCCTAGAGAACTCATCTCCTTATCGCCTCACCTTGGGCTACTAGTCAAAGATGATACCAAATGACAATGTTTTACATCTTATCTTTTTTGAACTACGCCAACGATTTGATTCCCATTCCTATGGATATGTAGGCAATCATTTTTGTATTCAATCACTCACCCTTTGTCAACACCTATTTTTCTTCAATAAAAGAGTTTGCAGAGTAACTCGCATTTGCTACATGTTTATTCATTCTCTTCTTTTTCGGTGCATGAAATACCTTAAAATTCCTTGAATAACACAAAACTTTTGAAACTTCATGTAATAGTAAGTCTAAAAATTCAAAATGATAGTATCAAAGGAATCTCATTAAGCCTATTTTGTAGTGTTGAGTTAGCAGGTTGAGAGCTTTAAGTCGTATTAAGTGCGGTTACGATTGGGCAGCTACGAACACAAGGACATGGCCCCCTGACCTGGACGTCCAATGCACCATTCGACTTCCATAAAGATTTTACAACTGAAGGGTTGTGGATTATAACATTCAAACCTAGCCTCTACGCCATTTGAGCGGATGATTGAAATGGCGATTTGGGAATCATCTGAGTGGTGGCTATGACCCTGAGTACGATTACTTTTATCTCGTACCAGCGTACTATGCCAAGTACATTCTGCAGCACCATATATTAAGCAAGTCCGAATGAGACATCCAGACTTGGAAAACCTTAAGAGGAATTGTTTTCCAACGGGGCTTCGATACTTTGAAATGCCTTAGCCAAGCCAATTAAGTAGTCTGATCAGAAACGCTCAGGTTCGACGCATAGGGTATGACAAAATGATTGCAAAAGTGTTTCTGATCCACTTGCAAGTGACCAAGTCCTTAAAAAACTCTTGTTTAAGATTCACTGAGGATGTGCACACAATTCAAACTTGGGAGGAAGCCTCTTCTTAGACCTGGAATTGGGAGCGAAAAAAGTAGCACATCGCTTAGAAGAAGGAAGGCTCATCAAAGTAGGAGATCCAGAAGATATTCTGGGTAAAGTTTTATCACTTTCTCATCCTTAATCCGACCAATGCATTATAGTAAGTATGGTGTAAAAAGGTTTTCATGGGCCTAGACTAGTGTCAAAGTAAGGTGACTAGTGTCAAAGTAAGGTGGTATTCCGATGATTGCAGTGGGAATCCTTATGAAAACCAAGTTTATAAGGTAATGTTTTTCTGAATCAATGTTATCTAGGGGAGCTTCGAGCTCTACCCCGGGCCTATTCATTCGTTTGTGTTTTACTCTATTACTTATTACTCTAGAGTAAGATTTACTTTGGAAAGATTTGTCGGTTTAACAAATTATTCTATGATAAGGAAGAAATGGATGAAAAGTTTTAAATGCTTTATTCTAACATGATTAATGACTTGGATAAAGATAATTTTTCATAAGACGTGCAAGCACATGTTTTATTATCAAAGTCCCATGAATAGGGCAAAAATAGTACAATTCTTTGGGGGAGACAACCTTTTACCCCTAGTATGCAAATTTTCCTAGGGATATTATGAAGCTGATTTGGCTAAGATCATCAACCCTGATGAGGGTCAATGCGAAGATGGTTTCAACGAAGATAAACCCACTAAAGAATCTCAACACCCTCGTGAAGTTGAAACTGTATGGTAAGATTGCGAGAAGGATGTAGTCGATAGTTCAGCAAGGGATGAATGTATGGAACACATTAAAGGAAACAAGGTTGACTATTGAAAGGTTATGATTTATCTGTATTTCACTTAACTTTGCTTGATAAGGTAGATATGGTTATGGTAAAATTCTTTATTACAAATCCTAATCATCGACTGCTCAAAGTGAAAATTGAGCTTGGGAACTGAGGCATGAAAGGTCTATGGCAAAGCTCGAGTCTTAGAAGAGAGGATTTGGAAAAGCAAAGCCAAGGCTAGGCTATTTAAAGATAGGTTGCTAGAAAATCTCACTGTTGAATTCGAAGAGTCTTGCCTAGAGATTTGTGTGCCCGAAGGTCGAAGTTGCTCAATGATACAAAAAGTTGCCCTTTGTTAAATGTGCACCAGCAACATGACATTCTTCATCGTTGCTGCCCATTCTCCACGATATTCGGATCGCACAACTAAATCCGAAGTGTCAAAAATTCATAAGGAACGAAGCCAAGGTGCCACACATATGAAGAAATAAAATGGTACATATTCCGACTTACTCCGAAAGGCATGGTCTCTGGGTAATTATCCATCCTCATGGGGAACAAGTCATTTCAAATACATAGTTAGGGGCACTTGTGCGACCTTGATTTTTCGTGGTTGGAGTAAGGCGGATCAGAATACACGTAGATCAGAAGTCCGTTCATGGACTCAACAACCTTTGATGCGGAGCTGACTAAGCGGAGTAGTGATGCTAGCATCATCCTGTTTTGGAATTAGTGGGCAAAGCCGAACGACTTCGCTGAGATTGACTGTGCTTGTTCCGCAAAATACGGAAACCTAATCTAGCAACATCTACTTCCTAGATATATTCTCCTAGTTTAATGAGGATTTTACTATCCTAAAAGATCCTTTCCTGGACTTGTATAAATACACCCTTTTACGGTTCATCTATGGTAACACAATCTTTGCACACTTATTCTCATGCCCACTAGTTGAGTCTTAATATTGCTTACTAACCTAATTATCAAAGAACTTTTGACTTGCACACCCTCCGGTCTTTGGCTTACTCACGGTTGTGTGTTCATTTATAGATAAATGAGTTTAAGCATCCTCATCTCTTACAGCATGTGCAAATTTGATTCCAACACCTCCTGTTTATTGGAACCAAATTTGTGCAAAAAAAAAAATAAATAAAAAACAAACATACGCGTAGTTTGGCTTTCTGTGATGTTTTTGGCTTTTTGCCTACTTGTGTTTGTCCCATTGGACCCGTAGTCCAATGTTTGGGCTTGTGTTCTGTTAACCTATTTTATTTAATTATTTTACTTGCTTTATACACAGATTGCCTTGTATATGCGTGTTCCTTTGCAGGAATTATGAACCCGAAGTTTCCAATATAGGACCATAAAAACCTAAAGTTTTCATACAACATACATCTGTGAAACTTAAAGTTTTTCATGCTAAATTTAAACCAAACATGTCTCTACACCTTGAATGTTATACCTTTTTACTATGGACGTTTTTTTACCTATAGTACTGACCACATTCTTCCTCCTTCCTTTGCAGCAACATGTTGAATCATAATAAACTCGACTTTACCACTCTAGTAGTATCTGGAAGGAACTACCTAAAGTGGTTCAAGACATGAAGCTCTACCTCACTGCAAAGAGTCTTAGAGTTACCATTGAAGTTGAGACGGATAACTCGGTTGGCAAAGCTACCAAAGCCACTGCCATGATCTTCATTTAAAGACATATGCATGATGCACTGCGGACTAAGTACGTTGCTAACGAGGATCGATGAGCCTTATGGCTCGCTCTGGATGAATGATTTAATCATAAAAAAGATATCTTCTTGCTTGAAGCAAGAAAAAACTGGTAGTATTTACGCTTCCAAGACTTTAAGTCTATGAATGAATACACATATGAAGTTTGTCGAATCCGATCACTTTTGAAGTTTTGTAAGGGGACTTGAATGAATAAGATCTCATAGAGAAAGCCTATTCCACCTTCCATGCCATCAATGTTGTCATGCAACAACAATATAGGGCAAGTTTAACAAGTTTTTTGATTTGATCTCTGTTTTACTACTTACTAAAAAGCAAAACCATCTGTTGATGAAGAGTCATCAAGTTAGACCTATTGACTCGAGTGTTGTGCCCAAAGCCCACGCCAACACATCTTGAGGCCCATAAGGATGCACAAAGCATCATGGATACGAGAAGGGTCCCAATGTTGGAAATGTGCCCTAAAACCAATCATATGATGATACTTTACGGACATTTCAAACTAATGTAGTTTAAATGTAAAGGGCAAAGATTATTGTTTGAGCCGTCTCATATAAATGTTATATACTTAAACGATAAGTCCAAGGAATATGTGATTGGAAGAATGCGATCTAAAGAAGTTAGATTCATGAGATCATTCTTTCGTTGACACATCCTAAACGTTCCTGATCATAGGATTGTCAATTGGGCATTGACAATCCGTTAAGATCAGTACGTGCTATGTCTTCTCTCAGGGAGAGTGACTAGTCTCGAGTCATTGGTGTGTGTGACATCAAGACAAGTACGTAGGTGCTCAATAGAGAATGAGTTCACTGAACACGATCAACGAAGAGTTCTCATATTTATGTCACATGAGAACTCATGGTTGGGATAATGCAAATTAGTCTTTTGACCTGAGGCATCACAGTTGTCTTGTGGTTAGGTCCTTAATCTTTGATTATGTCAAAGTCACTCCATCAGGAGGGTGTCCACGGCATCGTTGGGGTTAAGCCACTTAGCCATGGAGGCAAGTGAATGCGCAACAAGGGATCTCTAACCTTCAAACTGTTTGAGGGAGAATACTCTATGATATGATTTAGAATCTCTGGCCAGAGTATGAATGAGATGTTGGAATGTGTTCCAAATCACATTCAAGGTAATCATATAAGCACAAGACTCACATTGGATAGTAGACATGAATAAACTATCAAACCAAACAATGTGGTCAAGAGTATTGTATTAGAGAAAGACCGTATTGCATTTGTAATCCTAAAACTGAATAGGTTCTCCACCTCTTCTGATTAGCTTGGGTAACCATGACATGCTGCTAGGCGTCAACCATGGTTTGTGGAAGCCCTAAAAGTGTATTATCACTAACGGGAGAATTGAAAGTAAGTTTCAATTCACAATCGATTTGAAAGAGTTTGAATCGCCCACTGCCTCGCTAAAAGGAACCTAATGGATCGTACACCGTGTAAGGTAGAGATTGAAGATTCAACGGAGATGAGTAAGAATAATTAAATGGTTTAATTATTTATGGCAAGGATTAATTAATATGATTATTAATCAAACGAATAAGTTCGTTAAAAGACCTCGGGATAGTTTTGGATCTTAAGGCCCAATGGGCTTCGAACGTCAAGTCCATTGACTTAAGTTGTGTGACAACTTAATGAATAATGATTCACAAAGGCCCAAATAGCCCAATAAATCCCATGTTAAAGAAGGAGTGGTTTTGGACTTATTTACAAGTTTGCCACTCAAATGAATTAAGGAATAAGTATGACTTTATAGCCAAAATTCATTTAGGGTAATTTTTGGGGGAAAGGATGAGAACATAAGCTCTCCTTTCTCTCTAAAATTTCAGCCACCTTGGAGGGATCATCTAGCAATCAAACTCCTCCAAGGTCACTCATTTCTTCTACAATATGCCTTGGTGTGGAGACTTAGAGGTTTTCAATTTTGGAAACTTGGAGAAACCTTTTCATCCATCCAAATCCATGGATCTAAGATGCAAGGAATGAAGGCCCTCTCTTTGGGTGATTAGCCTTTGCTTATGCAAAGAGGAATCTACAAAGGTATTGATTTCTCAACTCACTTTGTTTTGAGTTGAGTCTTGGTTCACCTATCTACTAGGCTTTGAAGTTCATGGGTTAAGTTTTGTTTTTGAGTGCATATAAACATGATTCCGCCTTTTAATTGTTAATTGCATGTTGTTGATGTTGCTCAAATGAACTTGTTTTTCACAAATCTTCCTTCAAGTGGTATCAAGAGCCTAGGTCTAGTAGTTGGTGAATCCTTTTGGGTTTTGTAGTTCATAGTTTGTGATTTGAATGTTGTAATTGTTACAAGCTTTATTCTTGCTTTTTTGAATGTAAATTTTGTTAGAAAATTTGCCATCTCAAATGTTGTAGATGTAGTTCATATGAGCATGAATTTTAGAGCTAAAATTTGGTGCCATGTTTTTGGGGAAATTCGGCCAAATCCAAAGGGTGGATTTTTGGGTTCTTGTTTGACTTGTTAAAAGTGTTTTAAAGTGACTTTTGGAACCCCTATGTACCCTAGTATGGTTGTATGTTATTTCCCTTAAGTTTGAGTGGTTTTGGTATGTTTTTGGGTGAAGAATGTTCATGGAGCTCTTATGGGTTTTCATGGATGTTCTTCATTGTTCTTGATATGTTCTTGCCAAGAACAAAAGGTTTGGTGTTTTGATTCAAAGTTTTGATTTATTTCATAAAGTTTTTGTTTTGAAATATTTCTTATGTTTAAATATATTAGATATTTATTTTGAAAAATTAAAGAAATTTTAGTGGGTAGGTGTGTAATGATTTATTCCATTTCACCCACCCCACTTACAAAAACTTTGAATTTTTTTTTTTATTACTTTGCTTCAAAACTGGCCACCCTACTCAATTAGGGTCCTTGTGGGGCTTTTATGCAATTACATAAAGTTTTGATACTTTTGTGTATTTGTAGTTTGACCCAAAAGTTTACGTTTTTACGTAAAGGTCCAAAATCACTAAAAGGACAAATTGTTTTGCTCCTTTAATGAAGTTTTAGCTTTTGTGGAAATTTTTGGGTTCTAGTTGTAATTACATGAAGTAGTGGACTTTTGTGTTTTTACAAAGTGACCCCAAAAGTTTAAGTTTTGCAAAATGGCCCAAAAGTTGAGGTCATAGCATTTTGGCCCAAATTAGGTAGAGAACAAAATTGTTTTGTCTCTTTAAATGAGAATTGGATTTTCATTTCATTTAGCTCCATTTAAATCAATTCTATGGATACAAAAACCAAATGAAAATGTTGCATTCAAGTTTAATTAGTTAAAGCGTTAATTAATTAAAGAAAGGGTGATTATGAACCTAAGCCTACGATAATTGAGCTATGTGAAAGGCCATTTCAAATTTGTTTGAACCATGGGAATGTGTAGATTAAATTTTGGTTGTAATTTGATATGATCAATTGTTGTAAAAGAGCATAAGCTCTTCTTTACTATAAAGTAATTTGATTTGATCAATTGTTGTAAAAGAGCATAAGCTCTTATTTACTTTGAAGTACTCCTTTCTTGTTTTATTCGATATGCATGAAATTGGAGTAGTTGGGTCCAACGCCCAATAAGACAACACGCCTTAATGTGATTAAACGCGTAACTAAAATCAATCACCATCCCTAGACCGAGATTCAACACTAGGCTCGTGTTGAATCGAATCAAAGGTTCATAGCCATCCTAAGGCCCTAAGGCAACTATATAGTCCATCAATGAATGCAAATCTTATGTTAGTAGTACCATATAGTCTTGCTTTAAAAACCGTTTTAAAAGCATAGTGGGAGTATTATATACTACTAAATCAATCATATGGACCAATAGTTGTAATAGGACCAAAATGTTTTAATTGGATTAAAATGTATGTTTATATGTGATGAGACCTAAAACCCTCAACAAACCATTATTAAGTTGATAAGCGAGAGATGCTTTGAATATCTCTTCGTGGCCTTCCACCGTGGTGACTTGTGACTTGTACACCGGCTTGTACACCGGCTTCACCCTATCATGGGGGAGTACAAAGTGCATGCTTACACTCAGGAGGAGTCCATAAACATATGATGAGGTAAGTGTAGGCAACGAGGATGGCCGATATCATATCATTGTGAGGCTATTCTTGAACCCCTTCATGAACTAAGCATGGTGGGAATAACTTAACTAAGTGCAATGGTGCCGATATCGTATCATCGTGAGGCCACATTCTCTAGATGCCAAACTAGATGGGTAATTACAAGAGTTGTAAATGAGTAAAGTGTTATTCTCTCATCATTATTTTTGCTAACCGATATCGTATCATCGTGAGGTGGGCTTGGTAATGGTGAGTCTCCCATACCCCGCTAAGAGTTCAACAAAACTCTCGAATTCCGATGAGGGATATGGAATTTGCCAAAAATAGTGGGTGGTGCTATTTTGATTTAAAGACCCGGATCAAATAGCTTAAAATCAATCAATTTATATTCGTTATGTATTTGTTTACCAATATATTTGCAAACGCTATCCAAAACTTGACAAAGAAAAATGATGTGAGATTTACTTGACACTCAAATTAAACCCTCGTTTGACAATTGTAGTAGAATGGATAAGTGAGGGATCGTTCTAGACCGGGGATTAGGAGGGCTTGCTAAAACCTTCTAAATTGACTTAAAAACATAAAAACTAAATTAAAATACTCTTAACAAGACTACTATGACTCAGAATGGCTTTGAAAAACTCAAATTGTCTAAAACAATCAAATTGACTCAAATAGAAGCTAGAACTTGATTTAGACGAATTTGCAATTGTTTATGACTCCAAAAGCTTTAAAGATACACAAATAAAACAAATACGAATGATTAAGACTTAACAAAATAGGGGGGGGGAATTGTGGTTGGACGATATTAAATTAAAAAGACAGAATATAATTGAAGGCAAAATGTAAATATGAATGTGATAAAAATATGGATGATGGAATAGCTAAGGGGTTCTTCTCCACACATGTTACACTTGCAATACAAGATTGATTTTCGGTTGGTCTTTCGATAAATTATGAAACTCAATGCTCCAAGTTAATTAGGTCCGCTTAAATTAACTTTCAAATTTCCCTAAATTCATTGGATTGAATGGAATACGCATTACAACCAAATTATTCTTAATCAAAGTCCCTAACTATGGAATACGCATGATAGAGACATTCAACAAAGATCATTAAGTTCAATGAAAATTATAAGTGTTGACGAGGCACTCGTTACTATGGAATACGCATGAAACTTATGCCAAGAATTCGTTTAACGCGATTGTTTATAAGCAACCTCCACTACTTGTGAATATAAGTTCATAACGATTAGGTGAAACTCACTTATATTCTAGCGTCATATTCATGCATGAAAATTAAGGTTGCAATCTTAATGAACATACATAAATAATTTATCAATCAAACAGTTAAACGAATTGAATCCACAACTTATGAAATACCAACCAAAAGTAATCAATTCATATTGCAAATATAAACATAGTTTCGAATCACCCCCTAGCTAAAGGGGGTTTAGTTCCTCATAACTTTGAAATCAAAGAAACCCCTAAACATTCCAACAACTCAAACTTGAATTGTATGAACGTTTAGGCACTCTTCTCTTCCATTCTCATACGTACAAAACAAAGAGAATTAAATTTAAACTTTGAAATCAAAGAAACACCTAAAAATTCCAACAACTCAAACTTGAATTGTATGAACGTTTAGGCACTCTTTTCTTCCTCGTTGTTGTAGCACAAGGTCTAAGTGAGCTTTGGGGATTATGTGAAGTGTTTTGGAGGGATGGGAAGTGGTTGGATAGTGGCTGCAATGAAGGAGAAAAACTGCACAGAAAATGGAAGGGGAATTGCGGCAATGGATGTGTATTTGTGTTGTGTGAAGTGTTGTGAATGGAAATATGAGATATGAATTCAATGGGGAGTGAATGAATGCCAAATGAATGAGAATGCAAGGGTTTTTATAGGAGGAATGGAGATGTATATGGCTGTTTGTTTAAGATGCAAGTGGCTAATTAATGATGGAAAATAGTTAGGAAAGCATGTGAAAGCTGAAAATGCATATGGGGTACACGGCAATGATGCTTGTTGGTGCTGAAATTGCATGTGTGTGAGGTGTGTAGGTGCTGAAAATGCATGTGAATGCATGGCATTTGAAATGATTGTTGTTTGGAATTGAATGTGAAGACATGTGAAAGTGGAAATGCATGTGAAGATGTTGGAAATGGGAATGAAGGGGATACACGGCAATGTTTGGAATGTGGAGAAAAGGGTGCATGTGGTTGTAATGTTTGTTGGTTAAAGATGCATGTGGATGTATTATACAATGGGAAAGTATGTGATTGAATTAAAGGATGCAAAGTGAATGAATCATGAATCATTGTGGATGAAAGGTGGAAGTGCATGTGTTGATGACTAGGTTAGTGGGTGGAAATCTGAAAATGGCAAATAGGAATGGGAGCTCACGGTTTGAATGTGTAAAGTGTGTGTGAATGCATGTGAAGATGCAATAAATAATGCATGTAGGGTTAAAGAGGGAGAATGTGGTGAAATGATGAAGTAGGAAGGTGGAAATGCATGTGAGATGTTTGGAAAGGAATAAAGAATGAATGGTGGAAATGTGAGTGAATGATGTGCATGTGTGAGAATGCATGTGGAATTAAGAGGAGTATGGAAGTGAAATAAATGAATGATATGTTAAGTGATAAGTGAATGATATGTAGTGAGTGATAAGTGAATGGTTTGATAAGTGATAAATGAACTAGTTTAAAGGGCTAGGGTTTAAGTACATAGAATGGGCCTAAAATAGGTTGGTTTGTATGGCATAATGTGTTTGATTGGGCTAGAGGTTTTCCATGGCTCAAAGGATTTGTTTGATTGGGCTAGGCCCTTTGTTTGATGTCCCCAAAGAGCATACAAGGCTTCAATTTCGTCCATCCTCTTTGCTCCATGATTAAGCTATCCAAATCATGCCCAAAAATGCTCCAAATGGCCTCAAAATGCACTTTCTTGCTCCCTAGGCCCTTAGAACCTGAAAACACACAAAAGAAGCATAAAGGACTTAAAATAACGAGAGAAACATAACGTAAATGCACGAGAACAAGCCATTTAAGTCGCATGAATATGCTCCTATCAAAAAACCGAACGCTTAAGTTTCCGTACTTGGTACCACAATCCCATAGATTGTCTTGAATGGATTGTAAAAGTGCCTAAGTAGTCTCATCCTCACAATCTTCCCATTGATAATGTATCAATGGAAGAACATGTTAGATAAGTCTACCATGAAGAGGACAATGCAAACTCTAGTGCTTGTCTCTTTGTTACACGAACAAGGAACTTGAGAAGTAAGCACAAGGGCATGGACACTTTATGTGCCATGATTCTTCACTTACAAATTGTTGTATGAAGAAATGAGAGTTGCCTTGAACAACTCTTGAAAGTTTGTAATTATGTTGAGAACATAATGGTTGGTTGACAAAAATAGTCCATCAACATGGACTAATGATGATTTTGAATCATTGAATGTTGAAGTGTCAAAACACTTAACGAGACGGAAACTAGGCAAGGACTTCACCTTTGTGTCCCTATCCTAATGGTTCACTAAGTTTATTGTAAACTATATAGTGAACAATAACCGCACACTCTCCAAATCGTTTGATGTGTATAACACATTTGAAATAAGTTTCAAGAGAGATAGTGGGAGTTTAGGGACCATGACTATTGTAGTCAAAAGAGAAGTCAAATGAAGAAAGCAAAAATAACTCCAAGGGAACAAACTTTCTTTATGAAAGGATGGACATTGGAAGGGGTATTTGCAAGAAATGTCTTGCAAGTGTCAAGAACACACCTTTTGAAGGTGTTGTAAAATGTTCTTGAAAAGTTCATAACAGTTGGTTCTTCTACTTGAATGCATGATTCTGTATTAGTAACTATGTTTTACAATTGTTGTAAAAGTGTGCTAATAAGAAGTAGAAGATTAATGAGAGAAGAGAAAGTACTTCACATTCGGAAAGTGAATAAAATATAGATCTCTGCGAAAGCGGATTGTACTTACTTCCTCATATGAACTACCAAAGAAATTGGAAAATACTAAAGATTGTCTTTACATTCCAATTTTAAGGAACTTAAATCCGTCACTATAGTAGAGATGGATAAATGTTTTGTTTGACAAAACATTGTTCTTTATTAATCAATAATTAGATTATTGTAATTTAATTGGTTGTCTCTATAGTAGAGATGATGTGGTAGTTTAACTGTTTAGAATACGATGATGCTTAAAACCCAAAAGGTTGCAAGGTAGTGACTAATCCCAACTGAGTTGTGATACCTCTAAAACATAAATTACGAGTTAGTAATAGATGGATGCATTGGATCGTTAGACCCGGATCCAATACCTTCTTGTTATATTGTATAGAGGCGAAATGTTCGAATCTTTATTCTTTTGGAAAGAAGAAAGAATCACAAAGTTGTTAAGGATAATTCACTTAGATGTTAGTGGCACTTGTCCACAACATAATACTACTCATGTTGTATGACATTCACCGAAGATCACTCTCGGTTGGACTATAATTTATTTTGAATAAACACAAGTCCGAATACTTTGCAAAAGGTTTCAAAGAATTCAAGAAATGCAAGTTGATGAGTAAGACGTCTAAAGTATTTACCTCCTTGGATTTGATCCAAGGAAAGATAACACTTTAGATGAGTTTCCTTGAAAGATATCAAGGAAAATAGCATCATAAGATAATGAATTTCTCCATTAGGAGAAGAACGAACTTGAAATAAAATTTAGTTCGTTGGATGTTATCTATTACTCATATATAGGATATATATATACTTCTAAAACAATATGATTGTCAATTAGAAGATCTTCCGAAATTTTCATAACTCCATAAGATGTAGTTGGAAAGAATGGCAAATCTTAAACATGTTAAGATCTGGGGTTGTGTGCTAATAAGCAATATTTGTTTGATATGATCAACAAATATAACAACCTAGTTCCTACACCACAAGCTCCAAGGTAGTCGAGAAGGATTTATAAATCGTCTCAGTTGAATGGTTTGAACTTTATGACTATGTCATAGAGTTACACCTCTTAATTTGAAAGAAATAAGAATGAAAATCCTTATGACTACACTTAGTGGGAGCTATAAGCATCTTATGAGAAAAAGGATCAAATCGTTTGATTTCTCATAAAGATGTAAATGAATCTTTTGTTTACTAGGTTTACAAAAGATTAGTGGGAGTTAATCATATTCCTAAATTTGAATATATATACATGATATATATATTAATTTTGAAAATGAAAGAATTCTTCATCGTTAAAGTTATGACTTTAAACATTTTATAATGATAGAATGTATATGGGAGATATAGTCTATGGGATGGAAATCTATAATGATATATTTCAAGATATAATTGGATTATATCAATCCCTAAAATAGACAAGAGATGCTAGGAAGTTTCTCATATGATGATAAACTTCAATTAGAATGACAATTCTAGTGAGACTAGGAAGTTGTTCTTCTTAAAAGGAATGTACCCTTTGACTCCCAAAGAAATAATGCGTAAATAGAATCCTTTATGCATACGCAGAAAGGTGATTTATGTATTTCATATTGTATGAAAACATTGATATAAGTTGTACCTAGAACGGTACAAGATGATATCAGTGCAAGCCCAGGATCAGAACCATGGCAACTGTCAAGTGAATCCTTAGGTATTTAAGAAATACTAAGGATGGATTCCTCAAGAATGAGGAAGAATTAGAGTAACGTAATGGAAGCGTAAATGTATTAGATTATGAATCTAATCCATCATAGAATATCTCTTCATTATGAATGAAGTGATAATGAGATATCTCTTTATTATGACTAAAGAGATATTTGGGTGGAAACGTTAAAAGTAATGACTTTAATGTGTTCCATCATGTATGCAAAATATATTGCCATATAGAAGCTTACAACATTGTTGTTTGGATGGGAAAGTTCATTTATGAACTCTCCATTCGGTTCCAACCAGAAAGTGTATGACACTAATGGGGCGATAGCTCAAGCCAGGGAATCAAGGTCTTATCAAGGTCCGAACTCAAATGAGAGACTGAACCACATGATTGAGAATCATGTATAATGGTGACGTCGTTATTCTCAAGGTTGCTTCTATGGATAACATATAGATATCCATTGTTTAGGCCTACTACTCAGCCATTTATGAAATGAATTACAGAAGAGGTATCATCACTGATGACTAAGCTGATTGGCTCTAGTGCAAGTGGGAGATTGTTGGAAATGTGCCCTAAAACCAATCATATGATGATACTTTACGGACATTTCAAACTAATGTAGTTTAAATGTAAAGGGCAAAGATTATTGTTTGAGCCGTCTCATA
Organism: Pyrus communis; assembly: GCF_963583255.1. Lineage (NCBI taxonomy): Eukaryota > Viridiplantae > Streptophyta > Magnoliopsida > Rosales > Rosaceae > Pyrus > Pyrus communis. The sequence goes on from NC_084811.1 coordinate 17,064,185, forward strand.
TAAATGTTATATACTTAAACGATAAGTCCAAGGAATATGTGATTGGAAGAATGCGATCTAAAGAAGTTAGATTCATGAGATCATTCTTTCGTTGACACATCCTAAACGTTCCTGATCATAGGATTGTCAATTGGGCATTGACAGTCCGTTAAGATCAGTACGTGCTATGTCTTCTCTCAGGGAGAGTGACTAGTCTCGAGTCATTGGTGTGTGTGACATCAAGACAAGTACGTAGGTGCTCAATAGAGAATGAGTTCACTGAACACGATCAACGAAGAGTTCTCATATTTATGTCACATGAGAACTCATGGTTGGGATAATGCAAATTAGTCTTTTGACCTGAGGCATCACAGTTGTCTTGTGGTTAGGTCCTTAATCTTTGATTATGTCAAAGTCACTCCATCAGGAGGGTGTCCACGGCATCGTTGGGGTTAAGCCACTTAGCCATGGAGGCAAGTGAATGCGCAACAAGGGATCTCTAACCTTCAAACTGCTTGAGGGAGAATACTCTATGATATGATTTAGAATCTCTGGCCAGAGTATGAATGAGATGTTGGAATGTGTTCCAAATCACATTCAAGGTAATCATATAAGCACAAGACTCACATTGGATAGTAGACATGAATAAACTATCAAACCAAACAATGTGGTCAAGAGTATTGTATTAGAGAAAGACCGTATTGCATTTGTAATCCTAAAACTGAATAGGTTCTCCACCTCTTCTGATTAGCTTGGGTAACCATGACATGCTGCTAGGCGTCAACCATGGTTTGTGGAAGCCCTAAAAGTGTATTATCACTAACGGGAGAATTGAAAGTAAGTTTCAATTCACAATCGATTTGAAAGAGTTTGAATCGCCCACTGCCTCGCTAAAAGGAACCTAATGGATCGTACACCGTGTAAGGTAGAGATTGAAGATTCAACGGAGATGAGTAAGAATAATTAAATGGTTTAATTATTTATGGCAAGGATTAATTAATATGATTATTAATCAAACGAATAAGTTCGTTAAAAGACCTCGGGATAGTTTTGGATCTTAAGGCCCAATGGGCTTCGAACGTCAAGTCCATTGACTTAAGTTGTGTGACAACTTAATGAATAATGATTCACAAAGGCCCAAATAGCCCAATAAATCCCATGTTAAAGAAGGAGTGGTTTTGGACTTATTTACAAGTTTGCCACTCAAATGAATTAAGGAATAAGTATGACTTTATAGCCAAAATTCATTTAGGGTAATTTTTGGGGGAAAGGATGAGAACATAAGCTCTCCTTTCTCTCTAAAATTTCAGCCACCTTGGAGGGATCATCTAGCAATCAAACTCCTCCAAGGTCACTCATTTCTTCTACAATATGCCTTGGTGTGGAGACTTAGAGGTTTTCAATTTTGGAAACTTGGAGAAACCTTTTCATCCATCCAAATCCATGGATCTAAGATGCAAGGAATGAAGGCCCTCTCTTTGGGTGATTAGCCTTTGCTTATGCAAAGAGGAATCTACAAAGGTATTGATTTCTCAACTCACTTTGTTTTGAGTTGAGTCTTGGTTCACCTATCTACTAGGCTTTGAAGTTCATGGGTTAAGTTTTGTTTTTGAGTGCATATAAACATGATTCCGCCTTTTAATTGTTAATTGCATGTTGTTGATGTTGCTCAAATGAACTTGTTTTTCACAAATCTTCCTTCACCCAACCCTCTACCATGGGCCCAGGATCGACAGAGCATAAGCCAACTTAAAGGAGGAAGTTCGGCCCCAAAGTGTGATTCCTTCGCTCCGAAGGCTTCCAACTTCAAGAATAAAGGCAAAGCTCCCACCACCATGGAAGCAATGAAGTTCAAATGACCATTCATCTCGAGTTTACTGAGCTCCCACTCATGCTGTTGCTAAATATCATTCACGTTGTAAAGCCATAGAGATAAACTTTGTTTAAGTGGACAATCCAGAAGATAACACTTTGGTGATTTCTGATTTTCAAGAGGCATCTATAGCGATTGAAGATTATAACTTTTAGACATGGGCCAAAGTGTGGCCGACTTTCTCTAGTGGCCGAATCCCCTTTTATTTTTTTTTGTTTAAGTTTTTCGAACAATTTTCGATGTAATTGGATATTTGTGTGTTTTGTTTTAAATTTTTAGATAATTACTTTATGTAAAGTATTTCTCGAATAATTAATTGATGGATTTGAAATGTAAGTTTGAACATTTATTTAAAGTTACATAATTTTTCAAATTTACATTCCAGTGTTACATAATAATGTTTAACGAGTACCATTATTTTTTATTTTTTTATTTTTAAATATTAATTACAAGCATATAATTTATTTATTACATTGGTGAAATGGATCAAGTCGTTAACTGATGAGGAATTCATTACTCGGCATGTATGGCTATGGAGAATATCGAATGGTGAACTTTTGGTTATGGGTATAAAATAATTTTTGAGGATGAATATGACACATCCATCACCGAACTAAATTATTGCCCTCCTTACTTACAGGCCATTTTAACTAGTTATTCTTAATCCAGAGTTTTGATCATTGAAACACAAGAAAGACACAATAATAAAGATCAAAAAAGCGAAATTTTAAGTGATTTGTAGCTCAAATAGTTAAAAAAAAAAAAAAAAATTACCATGTATTAGAGCCCATTGCTCTTGTGTTTAAGTCACTCATCCCTTAAATTCGCTTCTATAAAATAAAATAAGAAACAGAGAAGTGCAAAGTTAAACAAGAAAAAAAGAATTCTAAGACTGTGTTTTGAGTTGACCCCTTCAAGAAAGTTCTAAAACTTGTCATTAGAGTGAATGTATATTATTTTTACATTTTTCACACGTCTGCAATAATTATTATGAATTTTATTAATTTTGCACTCAAATAAAAAACACTATTCATGAGGGTTTGGAGGGTTTTAAAAATATAAACGAAGATGTAACCGTGATCTATGTATGGAGAATGCAATCACAAATGTTTATATATTCTTTCAGTTTTTTCACAATTGTACATCTATTTTTATGAATTTTTATTTATTTTGAACTACCCTAGAAATACTATTAACGAGGGTTTCTAGGGTATTAAAAATTCAAACGACAATGTCTCCAAGCGTAGAGAATGCATGCATGAGTGTTTGCATAATTTTTCACATTTTTCGCACCCGCAAATTAAATTATAATTTTTTAGTATGTTTGGCTTTTTTTTTTTTTAGAGCAAACGATAATAAAGAAAAAAATAGTGAATTTTTAAGTGATTTGTAGCTTTAAATAGTTAAAAAATTACCATGTAATAGAGCCCATTGTTCTTGTTGTTTAAGTCGCTCATCCCTTAAAATCACTTATATAAAATAAAATAAAAATAGAGAAATGCAGAGTTACTGTAAGATCCCATATCGTCCAGGGGAGTGATCCTTATATGTATATTCTCATCCCTACCTAGCAGGAGGCCTTTTGGGAGCTCATTGGCTACGGGTTCCATCGGAACTCCGAAGTTAAGCGAGTAGCGCGCGAGAGCAATCCCAGGATGGGTGACCCACCGGGAAGTTCTCGTATGAGTTCCTAGAAACAAAACCGTGAGGGCGTGGTCGGGGCCCAAAGCAGACAATATCGTGCTACGGTAGAGTCGAGCCTGGGATGTGGTGGGGGCCCCGGGCCGGGATGTGACAATTACACTATGTTTGGATGAGAGAAATAAACTTGGAATTTGGATTAAAATCAGAATTTATAAATTGACTTGCACCAATTTCCTTGTTTGAATTCATAAACTTAGAAATTTAGAATTTCTGCATGAAAAAAAACTTGAAATTTGGGACCTCCTAAGTTTAAATTTAGAATTCCTAAGTTTAAATTCCATGTAAATAAGTATCATTCCCCAATTTCTATGATTGAGAGTTTAAAAATAACAAATTCCTTATTCAATTACATTGTTCTTTTAAGTTAACCAAATAAGAAAATTTACAAATTCTAGAAAATAAAATCCCGTCATTTCAATTTTTGTCATTTTAAAATTTCTTAGTAATCTTAAATTTCTTCATCCAAACATACTAATAAAGAAGAAAAAAATAATTCTAATACAATGTGTTTTGGGTTTTGAATAAGGCACAATAAATTCTGGATAATCCCTCGGTGTTCTTTAGGGTTACTCCACTGAGGAATGAGTGGCCATGAAGGAAATTAAGTACATTTCACTTGGGATGAGTTGATTTATTAACAAGCCAACGGCCAAAATAATATTAAAGCTATAAACTTTTTTTCATTAAATAATTAGAGTGATGCACTATAAGGTAATTCTATGAAGACTAAAATTTTAAGTTAAATTTGTAAACTAAATGATGTGTCATCAATAGAAAATAATTAAGTTAATCAACACTTAAGCAATAATTCAATCATGTACAATCACATCATTTAGTTTCAAAATTTAGTCTTCCATGATACGCAATTATGAATGATGAGAAAAATGAATAATAAAGATTGAATAGAAAATTAAATAATTGTAAAAATCAAATCAAACGGCTATAAGACAAAAAATACTAAATGATGGGTAATATTGATGCCGAATCTTTACAAGCTTAATCTAATATAATATAACGTATATCTATGGTAACTGATTAGCAGACGCGCATATACAAATATAGTAATTAATTTCTGGGGAGAGCGTGAGCATCAAATTATAGTGGGCTTAATTATTTCCGGCGCAGCTTTCTTAAGAAATGCTTTCCATGTAAAGGCATCCATTTCTAATTAATATAATAATTTAATGTACTTGAAATCTACACCATCCTGTTTGTATATAATTTTATATACAACATATACTAGTTAGCTTAATTAGTTATTGCATAAATGCGTGCACCGTGAAGATTATAAATACCCTACATACTTCAGTTATTCTCCATCAATCTCTCAATTCCTACAGCTACCTTCACCTTCTAGCAAAAATATTCAACTACATTCCGTTGCATTCTGACATCCTAATTGTTTTCGTTTAATCTCTTCTTTAATTTCTCTCTTGATCGCTCCCTTCCACGCAGAAAAGAAAGGAAAGAAAATGGATGAGTCTGCAAGTTGTTTTACCAGAGCTCGCGTAGTACCAATCATGATTCTCTTTATCTTACACCATTCATTTATTGCTGAGGGTACTACATTAGTTCTCAATATCCTGAGCTTCGGAGCTAAGCCCAATGGAGTAACTGATTCCACCCAAGCTTTTATGGATGCGTGGAGTGCAGCTTGTGCCTCTTTGGATTCCAGTACGATTACGGTACCAAAAGGGAGGTATTTGCTTCCGACTGCTATGGTTTTTAAAGGTGACAACTGCAAAAGCCCAGGTATTACTCTTTGGATTGATGGAACACTCGTCGCTTCGTCTGACTACCAAATTCTTGGCCAAGCTGACAATTGGCTAAGCTTCGAAACAGTTACCGGCGTTTCCATTATTGGAGGTCGACTTGACGCCAAAGGCACCTCCTTGTGGGCATGCAAGTTAGCGGGAAGCACTGATTGCCCCAGCGGAGCAACGGTTAGTAATTTCCTTTTTCTTGTCAAGGTTTTCAAGAAGTATATCATGTAATACATGTAACTAAATTATTTTTTCCGGACTGGGGATCGAAGAGTTTGAGTTTTACAAACTCCAAAAACATTAGGATCGACGGACTGATGTCGTTGAACAGCCAGCTGTACCACATTGTTATAAACGGGTGCCAAGATGTTCACATTCAAGGGGTCAAAATCATTGCCGCCGGCAATAGCCCCAACACTGATGGCATCCATGTTCAATTGTCAAGAAATGTTGCAATCTTCGACACCTCCATCAAAACGGGAGATGACTGCGTCTCAATTGGCCCCGGCACTAAGGACTTGTGGATCGAGCACATATCGTGTGGACCAAGTCACGGCATTAGGTTAGATTATAGTGGTTTCTTGCCATGCTTATCTATACATAAGTTTACGTTCACTTGTATTATAACACATGGACTAGTTTTAACATGTGGCCCCATTCATTTAATAACCACCAATAATTACTCCTAAATAGTTAGTAGTAGTTTAGGGTTATGCTTACAAGGGTGCGGTAATTGCAGCATAGGGAGTTTGGGCAAAGACTTGGAAGAGGAAGGAGTTCAAAATGTGACAGTGAAGGATGCAATTTTCAAGGGTGGCCAAAATGGTTTGAGGATTAAGTCTTGGGCAAGGCCGAGCCACGGGTTTGTTCATAGTGTCCAATTCCTTGACGTCGTCATGCTCAATGTCCAAAATCCCATTATCATAGACCAAAATTACTGCCCACACAACCTCAACTGCCCTGGTCAGGTATAAGCTTAATTCATTTAATATATACATGCGGTTAATAATGTACGTCCTTAATTCCTCTCTACTTACTGTCTCTTTAAACATTTCCGTCTATTGTGCTTCAACATATAGGTATCGGGTGTGAAAGTCAGTGATATATTGTTCCGAAACATTCAAGGGACATCGGCAACAGCAATCGCGGTAAATCTTGATTGCAGTGCAAAAAATCCTTGCAGAGGGATAAAACTCGAAAACGTGAGCTTGACCTGCAAGAAGCAAGTGGCTCAGTCATATTGTAGCAATGCAATTGGAAAGACTTCTGGCCTTGTACACCCAACTAGTTGTTTGTGATGGCATTCAACAAAAATCTAGGCATCAAAAGACTTGTACAGATGATTATCTACACACACAGACACATAATGTTCTGTGAATAAAGATCATTCATTTATTCATTGCTAATTAAGTTGACAAGAACTCCATCAATTCTATGTTGCTGATACAAATTCATTACACTGGAAATCATCACCATTAATTTTCCTTAGCTTTTAACATGCGTTGGAAATATTTTTTATTTATTTTTTATTAGTAGAAATGCTATTATATTGATGAAAAAACTTCAATTACAAAACGAGTCTTGGAAGATGACATCCCATATAGCATTAGAGACTTCTCGAACCAAACTATAGAAGTATCAACTGAAAGACTAAACTTAGCTAAGTGGTGAGCGACACTGTTACAAAGCCATTTTATTTCTTTTCGGTGAAAACCATTACAAAGCCTAGAGATATGAATGAAGGTTATTTCCTGCATAGCAAGTTGGTGTATATCTTCCACAATCAAGCTTAATAGCTAAAAAATTTATTCCTAACTCGTCAAATTTATCAACAAGCCCAGTGAAACAGCTCCCTGAGTTCAGTGCATCTGCATGTGGTTAGTAAATTGACTACTCTATCTGTTCAAAGCATGCATTATCGCCTTGTGTGGAGCATAAACATAGCATTGAAGGTTCTGAAAGAACGATGGGAAGAGCGGCAAAGGCAGGGCCAGTAAACCATGAATGAAAATGAAAGGACAGATCACAAGTCTCACTTGATTGCATAATAGGTCTATAGGTGGAAACACACATGCTGTTTAAATCCCTGTATTTGGGGCATAAAATTTTGATTTGGATCAGCAGCTGGTCCAAAGCAATCCATGGTGGAGGAGGTGGGTAAAGGGTGTTTCTTTTATGAGAAAACAAGAAATTGAAAGCTTTGGAAATCTCAGGATTCATGATAGCTCAGAATGGAAGGTAAAAAGTGAAGTTTTTGTTTGTTCCCTTTTTAAGTACTGACCATTTAAAATTGATATGTTTGTCGTTCGTGAGTTAGTGGAGGAGTTTTGTTCACTCAAGTAACTGCAAATACTTTACAGAACCGCGAATGCAGAACGTTAAACATAATTAAAGCCAAAATTAACTAAGGCCCAGCCCTACCTATTCCTGTTAAAAGCTCAAGGGAGCTGATCAATTTCAGAGTCCCATAAGGCCAGCGCGAGACCCCAGCCAAAGTCTGAAGACAACACGACACGTGGTAATAGTTAATAAGTAACTAAGTCTCCCTGAGGTGACACTCCAGTCGAGGTCAAGGTGATTTGGCTGCTTTATAGTGGCAATTTAGGAGTTCCAGAGGTTTGAAGGGTCAAGACTTTGGGATATTACCTTTATCTCTGACAATAAATCACATCGTCAACTTGTTTCAAGAGGAACTGTGCAGAAAAAAGAGCTTGAAGATAGGACACTCAAATCAAACCGAAAAACACCTTTGCTCTTCACAACTAATGTTTTGTACTTCCTTACAAGTCGTTTTTGTTAGAAATTGGATATTTAGGGAATGATTGAGAAACAACAGAGATAAGGAAGAACAAAAAGGAATTCTTGGGAGAATTTCAGTGACTGCAAAACATGGCAGCAGCACTCAGATTTCATTCATCGTTCTTTTTCCAAAAACATTCTTACTACTTATCTGAAGGTATTGCAGATAGTACACGTCCTTCAAATGGACAGCTGGATATACGAATCACAGCCCTACACTAGTTCGAATCCTAGCCTTACATTTGTTCTCTGAAAAACTAGAATCATATGCTTCATTCCTTCACAAACTAGCCGTTACAGCTTTTAAGTTCCTTTTGGTCCTGCCTTCGAACCTTCAAGTCTGCAATATAGCTTACATTTCAACACTCCCCTTTAAGCTATTTCCAAACTTGACTCCTAGCAACCCTCTGAGGTAGGTAAATCTTTCTTTAGGTAGTGGCTTGGTGAAGACATCTGCCACTTGATCTTCAGTTTTGCAGTATAGTAGTTGAATCACATTTTGTTGCAAAGTATCTCTGATAAAGTGATACTTTCTTTTTATGTGTCATGTCCTGTGATGAAATACAGGATTTCTGGTCATTGCAATTGCTGTTGTGTTGTCACACATCAGTGGAGTAGCTTCCAATTGCATCTCACCAAAATCTTTCAACACAAACCTAAGCCAGATGGCTTGAGAGGTTGCTTCTACAGCAGTTACATACTCAGCTTCTGCTGTTGATAATGCAACAGTTTTTTGCTTGACAGAAGCCCATGAGAAGACACCAGACCTAAAAGAGAATGCATATCCTGAGGTGCTCTTTGAGTCATCTTCATTGCTTCCCCAATCATTATCACAGAACCCAATTAAAATTGAGGATTGCCTTTTCTCATAGTGAATCCCATAATCAATTATGCCTCACACATATCTCGAAACCCTTTTTGTAGTTCCCAAATGAGTCTTGTTAGGGCAATGCATGAATCTAGAGAGAAGACTTGCAGCATACATAATATCAGGTCTTGTTGCTGTTAAGTAAAGCAGACTCCCCACAATGCTTCTGTATAGGCTTTGATCCACAGATTCAGTTCCATCATCTTGACTTAATTTTGCATTTGCAACCAAAGGTGTGCACACAGACAGATTTGCAGTCCTTTAGTCCAAATTTTTCCAACAAGGTCTTTGCATACTTCATTTGGTGAATGAAAATCCCATTGTCATTTTGCAGAACACCAATTCTAAGGAAGTGATGTAGCAACCCCAAGTCAGACATCTCATAATGATTCATCATATCATGCTTAAAATCATTGAGCATTTCTTCATTGTTACCTGTGAATACCACATCATCAACATACACAGATACAATGAGAATATCAGAATTTCCTTGTTTCTTGGTATACAAGGTAGCTTCACTGGAGCTTTTGTGGAACCTATTTTTGGTGAAATAAGAGTCTATTTCCCCATACAATGCTCTAGGTGCTTGCTTTAGCCCATATAGAGCCTTCTTTAACCTGTACACTTTATCCTCTACATTTTGGACTTCAAAACCCTCAGGTTGTTCAACATAGACCTCTTCTTCTAGCACACCATTTAGAAAGGCTGATTTTACATCCAATTGGAATAGCTTCCAATCCTTCTGTGCTGCCAAGGTTATTAGGGTTCTAATTGTGTCTAACCTTGCCACTAGGGCAAAGGTTTCATTGAAATCAACTCCAAGTTGTTGTGAGTACCCTTTGGCAACAAGACTTGCCTTGTTCCATTGCACAGATCCATCTAGATTGAGCTTGGTCTTGTATATCCACTTAACCCCAATGACAGGTTTGTCACTTGGTCTATTAACCAACTCCCAGGTTGAGTTTTTTTTCAATAACCAACATTTCTTCCTCCATTGCTTTTTGCCATGCCATATCACCTTTGGATTCTCCAAAATTTTCTGGTTCTACAGTACAAAAATTGCAAGAAGTATATATTTCATTCAAGCTTCTCAACTTTATAGGAGTTGAACTTGGAGTGGATTGTAGTGAGTCTGTGGTTTAAGAATTTCCACCTGAACTTAGAGGTGTTGATGTTGGAGATGAAGATGGAGATTGAGTTGGTGTGTGGATTTCAGGGGCCATATCAGATTCTCCTTGATCTCGGTACTCTCTTGAATTAGAGTGACTTTCATCAAAGGGCAAAGAGAGATGCACTTCAGTGCTATTTTCCCAACTCCATTTGTTTTTTCATCAAATACAACATCCCTAGATATTATAACTTTCTGAGTGTTGACATTGAATAGCCTATATCCCTTCTCACAGTTTCCATAACCAACAAACACACATTTCTTGCTTGTTTCTTCCAGCTTGTGTCTAAGTTGTGTAGGACTGTGAACATAGCACACTGATCCAAACACTCTCAAGTGTTTCACAGAGGGTTTTCTCCACTGTAGGCTTTAAATGGTGTTAAGTTCTCCAAAGCTTTAGTTGGGCACCTATTTAATAGGTACACTGTAGTGTTAACTGATTCTCCCCAAAAATGATAAGGCATTCCTTTCTCATGAAGCATTGACCTAGCCATCTCAACTATGGTCCTGTTTTTCCTCTCAGTCACTCCATTTTGTTGGGGGCTGTAGGCTACTGTCAATTGCCTTTCAAGGCCTGTATTTTCACAAAACTTACCAAATTCAAGTGAGGCGTACTCCCCACCTCTATCACTTCTCAACTTTTTGATTTCCCAACCACTTTGTCTCTCAACCATTTGTTTGAATTTTGTGAACACAATGAAAACATCAGATTTGTGCCTTAATAAGTATACCCAACACATTCTACTTTTATCATCAATGAAGGTTAATAAGTACCTGGTACCTCCAAGTGTTGCAGTCCTCATTGGGCCACAAACATCACTGTGAATCAGCTCTAGTGGTTCAGTTGCTTTCCAGGTTTGACTTGTAGGGAATGGTTCCCTATGTTGCTTTCCTATTGCACAGCCTTCACACACTTCCTTCACTTCATCAATCTCAGGCAGTCCATACACTAGCTCCTTGCTTTTCAAATTCTTTAGACTCTGGTAGTTGAGATACCTTAGCCTTCTGTGCCATAGCCAAGCATTTTCAATCACAGCTGTTCTCATGGCAATTAAATCCATATGTTTCAAAAGAAGAGGAAAACTTCTGTTATCCTTCATCAATACCCTAGCCACCAGGTTTGACAGTGATCTATCATCATAGATTTCTACCATAGAGTCACCAAACAAGAGAAAATACTTGTGTTTAATCATCTACCCAACACTAAAAAGATTCTCATCAAGGCCTGGTACAAGCATCACTTCTCTAATATATCTCTTTCCTTTCTTGCTTTCAATAACTAGAGTTCATCTGCCAACAACATCAACCAAGTTTCCATTTCCTATTTTAACTCTGCCTTTGAAAGAAGTGTCAATATCAATGAGTAATGACTCTTGTGCAATCATATGGTTACTGCATCCGCTATCAATATACCAGATGGTACTAGCCTTCTCCATTGTTGCCATTCTACACTGAGCAAAGAAGACATTGGCTTCCTCCACCCGATTTGCAAAGTTAACCTGTTGATTGCCTTTGGCATTGCAGTCTTTCACCCAATGTCCAAATCTATTACACTTTGTGCACTTGGGTTTTCCCTTGAACCAGCAAGGTCCAAAGTGTAATTTGTCACAAATTTTGCAAGCAGTTTTGGATGTCTCTCCTCCACCACTATTTGCACCTTGCTTCTGCACTACACTGACTCTACTATCCCATCTCTTGTTCTTTCCTTTCCACTCATTTTTGCCTTTATAATTTTGATTTCCAGAGAATTGCCCACTGGAGTAGTTGTTCTTGCCTCCAATGTTCAACCCTTGGAAGGCATTTTTAGTCATATTTTCAGCATGTCTATCTAACCTTTGATCACAGGCTTTGATTGAAGCTACAACTTCTTGTATTCCTAGTGTATCAGGATCTTTTGTCTCCTCAATAACATTGACAATATTATCATACTTTCTAGTAAGACTGATAAGTATTTTCTGCACTATTCTAGCATCAGTAAGTTCTTCTCCATAGGTTTTCAACTGATTTACTAGTTCAAACATTCTACTGAAATAATCATTCAAGGGTTCTTCTTCTTTCATTCTAGCATACCCAAAATCTCTTCTCAAGGTTTGAAGTTTAACTTTTCTTACCTTTACATCTCCTCTGTATTCTTCTTTGAGTTTGTCCCACGCTCCCTTTGAGGTTTCTTCATGAGCTATTCTGGGAAAGACTCGGTCTGTAACAAAGTTCTGAATAATCCCCAAGGCTTTCGCATCCTTTGTCATGTTCTCCTTCAAGACGATTTCCTTGCCAAGAGGAGGCTTCTCAGCATCTGCAACCTTTTCAGTAGAGATTTCACACCCTTCCTTGACTAACTCCCAAAGACCATGAGATTTGAAGATTGTTTTCATTTTGATACTCCAAAACTCATAGTCCGCCAAAGACTGGAGCTTTAACTTCTCCATTGACACTAATTGATATTTTGAGAAGAAAGGAAGAGACTTTGAGAGATTTTGAGGAGTTTTGAAGGTTTTCGAAAAATTCAGAAAACTGAGTTTCATAATTTTTTATTTTTTAATTTTTAATTGTTTTTTTGTTGGAATCTCCCCTTGAATCACAACAACGCCCAGCTAGAGATCGAAACCAGGCTTTAATACCATGTTAGAAATTGGATATTTAGGGAATGATTGAGAAACAATAGAGGTAAGGAAGAACAAAAAGGAATTCTTGGGAGAATTTCATTGACTGCAAAACATGGCAGCAGCACTCAGATTTCATTCATCATTCTTTTTCCAAAAACATTCTTACTACTTATCTGCAGGTATTGCAGATAGTACACGTCCTTCAAATGGACAGCTGGATATATGAATCACAACCCTAAACTAGTTATAATCCTAGCCTTACATTTGTTCTTTGAAAAACTAGAATCCTATGCTTCATTCCTTCACAAACTAGCCGTTGCAGCTTTTACGTTCCTTTTGGTCCTGCCTTCGAACCTTCAAGTCTGCAATATAGCTTTCAACAGTTGTCATCACATTCAGCACCCTTGTATTTCCTCACATTTACCTTTACAACTATGCTACTTTTCATGTAGTTTCGATTTATTGTATTTAATTTCATTTTAAAAGTTTCCTAAAAGCTTCCTTTAACCTTCAAAACTTGCCCAAACCGCACGAGAGCTTGCTTGACTAGGTGTAAGCTTACTGAATCCCTACGTTGGCACTTGTCTTTGTTTTGTTGTCTTGTATTTTTACTTGTTTACCTTCGTGATTCATATCTTAAATGTTTAACAAGCATTTAACTTCATTCAACAAGTCCTTATTTTAACTTTACTTTCGGCCCTTTATTTTGTCAAGTTAGCTTGTCTTACTTTTATCTTACTTGATCAAGAATTGTGGTTATGTTTTAGCTTTCCACATAAAGAAAATATAAATTCATTGTCACCAAGGCATAGAAAAGAACTTAAACATAGATATAACCCCACTATATAGTCCCATGATAACGAAGATCAATTTACTTGTATGAATTGAATAATAACAACAATCAATCAATCTGTTGGTCTTAGCCAACAATGGCACGCTTGAAATAACAAAATATAATTTACGATAGCCTGAAGTAAAAGGACAACTTATACTTGGACCATTTCCAACCCTTGAGCTAAAACCTAAAATTTTTTAACCCAGAAACAGCTTTTTTTGCTCTAACCCTTTTGGTTAAAATTTTTGCCCACAAATCATTAAAGAATAAATTTAGGCTAATTTTTTTCTTAAAGTAACTTTTTTAAAAGAAAAAATTATGTAGACTGTCCCGATTTAATTTTATAAACATTTTAACCTAAAATATATTTAGATTCCAACAAATATTGAAAAATCACTAACCAACACCATGAAACACTATGAAAGAATGTGAAACACATAAAAGAATTTTTTTTTTTTTTAATTACTTTAACTATTGGATTTAAATTTGGATCATTAGATTTTTTTTTTTTTTTTTACTGTTGGATTTCATCAAATTAGATCTCAGCCGTTAGATTCAAGGAATTTATAAATGTAAAACTAAAAAAATATACATATATGCTGGACCAGCCCCACTAACCCACGGGGAATCCTGGGCTAAATTTGGCTTCGAAATGAGTTTAGAGTTTTAACTCATATTTTCCCCAAGAGTTGAAGCAAGTTGGGTAAGTTTAGAACCTAAAATTTGAGTTTTACTCTAAGAGTTGGAGTAGATCTTAGTTGTTTTTAGTTAGCTTGTATAGTTATAAGTTTGTTATATTATAACTATTTTTGTAAATAATCCTAGTTTAGTGAGTTAATTAGGTTCAATTAGTTACTAAGCTTTATTTGGCAAGTGTACATAAACTGAGTTGTAATTCCTTATTCATTAAGAAAGAATTACACAAGCTTCTTTCTAATATGGTATCATCTGCCTCACTGCTCACGCACTTTGATCCTCTATACTTCCCATGCAATTCTCATCTATGAAAATCATGGTATCGTATAGTTCTTCTCCTACGGACCTAGAAGTTGTTTCTCCTAATTTCATGCCTGTTTCGTCAAATTCAACTGCGATGAATCCTAACTCCTTGAATTCTTCTTGGATTTCTTCAATTACAGTCCAAAAATATCAGTTATATGGTACCTACGAAGCTTAACCGTGACAATCATTTGGTTTGGAAAGCTCTTTTCGCAGATACAAGCTTTACAGGAATTGTAGATGGATTTGAGATCTGTCCGCTGTCATTTCTTCATGACCAATCTGGCACCAATACTATGATTCCTAATCCTGAATTCGAAATATGGTATGCAAAAGGATCATAATATCTTTTTCTGGCCCGAAACCATGCTCTCTGAAGACATCATTCCTTTCACAGTTGGTGTAACCTTCTCTCCCGAGCTGTGGCTGAATCTTGAGCAACGCTTTAGCAGTGTTTTGTCTCTCACATTCATCAACTCGAATCTCGGCTTCAGTTAGTACAAAAAGCGATCTTACTATCTCTGAATATCCACAACGCTTCAAAAGGAATTTCTGATGTTTTAATGGCTGCTGGTGCTCCAGTCTTAGATCGTGATCTTGGTAGGACTTTTACTACTTGCAAAAGTAAAGTCCTTTTCAGCGGGGATTATGTCTCCATCGAACCGATTTCAACCTTGTACTTAAAACCCACTAGTTCTGCACTGGCTGGAATTTCTTGACAAAGAATTTGGTTGCCTTTGCAGATTTCAGCTTGCTCGTAGAACTCAACTAGATTTTTTTGAAGATTGATTGGGTGTATTGTTAGCCTGTCCAATTCAACAGCCAAAACTTTTTCATTGGTATAAGTCTGCCCTGTATTCAAATATGTCAGAGTTTTCAAGAGTTGACCATGTGGTGTTCTAGACTGTGACTTCGTATGATCAACCCCTTCCAACAAGTCAGTTTTAATGCATTCCTGCAGCTGAGTCGGTTGCGTTGTAACTTCTGGATAGGGTACATGTAACATATAGACTTGGGTAGGAGCAAATTATTGGGAACTTTTACGATTAACAGGTGTTGTTTCCATTAGGCATGAGTCAACGGCTGGTGACTCTTCAATCTCAGCGTCTTCCAGCATGTAATCATAACTCTCCGGACATTAGGATATTTGAATTACGTAAAATTCCTCTAAACCTAGTTGATTAGCATTTGGTTTTCTTTTCTTTTTTATTTTTTATTTTTGGCAAAGATTAGCATTTGGTTGACTAGCATCAAATTACTTATCTAAACATCCTAATGGTCGTGAAGCACTAAGGTTTAAAGACAGTTCAAACACAGTGACTAATAATTCAAAGTATGCATGCATAATATCATAAGCAATTAAATAAAGACTAGATATTCATGCTAAGACTTATGGTCTCACCCTAGCAAAAGAGGTTAGTTACACACAATCGTAAAATAACAAAATATATTATTAAGCACACGGATAGAAAACTCTCTAAGCTGAATTCTCTAAGGTAATGCCTAGAGAGCCCTGATGGCTGATTAGCCTTATTTATAATACTACAAAATAAAATCCTTCCTATAAAAGTTCTTAGAATAAAAACTAGGAAACAATCTCCTACTTTAACTGCAAAGTAGATTATGCCATCTAAATGATCAGCCACGCTCTGGGCCTAAATTGATCTGATATAAACTAACACACAAATTAAACCCTCTTTTTGATAGTTGTAGTATGTGAAAGTAGGGATCGTTCTAGGCCGAGGATTAGGAAGGCTGCTAATCTACACAAATTAAACTCTAAATTACTAAACTAGACTTAAAAACAGAAAACTAAACTTAAACAACTCAAAACAAGCTAAACTAACTCAAATAACACAAAACTGACTCAAATATCCCAATACAAGCACTAAGGAGTGATTTGGACGAAAATCTAACTAAATTGACTCAAAACATGAACTAAAGAGAAGTTTGGATGAAATTTAAACTAAAAAGACTCAGATTACTAAATGGGGGTTGTTTTGACGAATTTAACTAAAACTAAGTAAATTGCATAAACAAAATAAAGGTTGCACGAAATTGAGTGAATTAAAGGGTGAAAGGCTAGTTAGAGGGACCTCGTCCACACATGACACATATGCATACAAATCGATTTCCAGTTATTATTCCAATAAACCATGAATGACAATGCCCCAAATTAATTGTGAACAACACTAATTAACTCTCATATTTTCCTAATTTCATTGAATTGGACTCAGTGACGCAATCAAATTATTCTTATCAAGTTCCCTATATGAACTGCGTGATAGAGATACATATCAAAGATCATTAAGTTCTATGAAAATCATAAGCATTGACAAGACATTCGTAACTATGAACTGCATGACACTCCTGCCATGGATTTACTTAACACAATCATGACTAGTGACTTCCACTACTTATAAATATAAGTGCATAACAATTAGGTGAAATTCCCTTATATTTTAGCATCAGATTCATGCATGCAAACTAAGTAGGCCTCCTTAATCAACATAAAAGAATAAGTTATAAATCAAACAGATAAGTAAATCGCATTCATGTTTTACAGGAAATCAAATCATATCACATATATGTTCATGGCTTTGAATTCACCTCTAGCTAAAAAGAAATTTAGTTACACATGTTTGTCATAGTTGAAAAGCAATCTAAAATAAACATCGAAACTAAAACTAAGGATAGAAAGAACCCAAGACGCTCCAGCAATCCAATGGCAAATTGCACAATCCTTGGATGCAGCATAACTCAAAACTCCTTCTCTCATTCCCTCCTTGTTGCAGCACAAATTAAATTTTTCTAATTTTTCCTCTCTAAGGCTCCCCCTCTTCCATGGTAGAAAATATGTATTTATATGGTAGGGTTTCACAACACCAATCCTTGGAGGATAAGGATAGGCACGACACAAGTCCAGAAGGAAAAGGACTAGGGTTAGGTGCGGCAGAAACTAGGGTTTCTAGAAGGGGGTTGCGGCATAGATTTAAGGGAAAGGATAGTGCTTCTAGAACTAGATATTTAGGTGATTTAATGTGAAATTGAGACCTCTTTGCAGCTAGAACTAAGGTAAGATAAGATTCGGATAGGATAAGATAAGGTTAGGTTGGATAAGGTTTGCATAATGTTCCTTCCTTTTAGTTGATTCCTTATCTTCAATGTCTTCAATCAATTCTTCCAGAAGTTAAGCAAATTCTTAGCCTCTTTTGATCTTCCAAAACGTCCATCCACCTTGCTCCATGCATGTGCTATCCATTCCAAGCCCAAAACTGCTCTAAGATGCTCCAAATTACCTTTTCTTGCCACTTTTGCCATTTGAACCTTCAAACACATGAAAATGGCTTACTAAATGCAAAGAAACAAGCTAGCAAAATCGCATAAATATGCACCTATCAAATTCCCCCACACTTAACTTTTGCTAGTCCCTGAGCAAAACAAAAAAATAATACACAACCTAAACCTTCCAACAATTGCCTCAGGGATTTCCAATGAAACATGACATGTTAAAAATCACTACTCCCACAGATTTTAGCTATCGTTACCCTCGAGCTCATACTTAATCGCAGTAACCACTCACTAGCTCGCATTTAATCAATTAAAATAACATTTTGAATGTAGTAACATGCCTTAGAGAATCCCTCAATTCCTCATCGAATATACTCTCTATTTTTACATAGATTATCTGACTACACTCCCTATACTAAGTATATGTGAGAAGATTGATGTAAACATGTAGACTAGCACTCACATATGTTATAACAAAAAAGGCACTTTCTGGAATTATTAATATAACATGTGTATGATCTCATGAATGAAATGCCACTACTTAGATGATAGGAGCATATTCATGCGACTTAAATAGCTTGTTCTCGTGCATTTACGTTATGTTTCTTTAGTTATTTTAGTACTTTAAGCTATTTTCGTGTGTTTGTAGGTCCAAAGGGCTAAAGGAGCAAAAAGATGCATTTTGGAGACTTTTGGAGCACTTTTGGGCTAAGAACGGATAGCTTATGCTTGAAGCCAAAGTGTTGGACGAAATTGAAGACCTAATTGATGCGAGATTTATACGCACACAAATTAAACCCTCTTTTCGTCAAATTGTAGTATATGTATAAGTGGGGATCGTTCTGGACCGGGGATTAGGAGGGATTGTTAATCACTTGGATTTGACTAAAAAAAAAAACGTAAAAACACAAAATAAATGTATTTCTAACTAATCTAACACTTTAAAATAAATGGGGGATTGGTTTTGGACGAAATTAAACTAAAATAGAAACTTGGAAACAAAACAGATTGTACAAACGAAATTGATGGAATAGAATGAAGAAAAACTAGTTAGAGGGTTCCTTATCCACACATGAACATAAGCATATAATTTGACTTCCAGTTATGACTTCAACAAACGATGAATGACAATGCTCCAAGTTAATTAGGTCCGCTTAAATTAACCTTCAGATTTCCCTAGATTCATTGGATTGAATGGGATACGCATTACAACCAAATTATTCCTAATCAAAGTCTCTCACATGGAATACGCATGATAGAGACATTCAACAAAGATCATTAAGTTCAACGGAAATCATAAACATTGACTAGGCATTCATAACTATGGAATACGCATGTTAATCCAGCCTAGGGTTTACTAAACACAATCGTGACTAGCGTTTTTTACTACTCATGAATATAAGTTCATAACGATTAGGTGAAATTCCCTTATATCCTAGCATCAAGTCTTAGGCATGCAAATTAAGTGTCGACCCTCAACCCACATACATAAACAAGTTCTTAATCAAAACAGAAAAGTAACCCACATCTAAAGTTCATGAATTCATAACTGGAGTAAATCAAATCATAACCAACATATGTCCATGGCTTCAAATTCGCCTCTAACTAAAAAGAAATTAGTTTCACATGTTTAACATAATTGAATAACAAGTTAAATTAAACATGAAAACAGAAACAAGAAAAGAAAGAACAAATGGATGGAAAGTTAGCTACGGGGTTCATCTCCACATATGTTATACTTGCATAATAAAACGATTTCCAATTGCATTTCAACAAATCATTAATTCTCAACGCCCCGGGTCAATTAGGTCCGCTTAAATTAACCGTCAAGTTTTCCTTAAGTTAATGAATTGGATGGGTTAGCGCAACGCAATTCACAACATTCTCCAAAAGTCTTTTACGTGAAAAGCACAATAAAGATACAATCAAAGATCATTAAGCATCATGAAAACTTTAAGTGTTGACGAGGCATTCGTTACTATGGAATACGCATGAAACTTATGCCAAGAATTTATTTAACGCGATTGTTTATAAGCAACCTCCACTACTTGTGAATATAAGTTCGTAACTATTAGGTGAAACTCACTTATATTCTAGCGTCATATTGATGCATGAAAATTAAGCGCGCATTCTTAATAAACATTCATAAATAAGTTATCAATCAAACGGTTAAACAAATTGAACCACAACTTATGAAACGCAATTAGAATTAATCAAATCAAAATGCAAGCATAAACATATATTTCGAATCACCCCCTAGCTAAAGGGGGTTTAGTTTATTATAACTTTGAAATCAAAGAAATACCTAAACATTCCAACAACTCAAACTTGAATTGTATGAACGTTTAGACACTCTTCTCTTCCATTCCTCATACGTACAAACAAAGAGAATTGAATTTAAACATTGAAATCAAAGAAACACCTAAACATTCCAACAACTCAAACTTGAATTGTATGAACGTTTAGGCACTCTTCTCTTCCTCGTTGTTGTAGCACAAGGTCTAAGGATAGTTTGATGGTGTGAATGGTTTGGGGGGTGGTGTTTGGATTAATAGGGAATGGATGGGAAGCTCACGGCTAGGGAAGGGAGAATGTGTTTGTAATGTGTTGTGTATGAAATGAGATGTTCATGAATGAATGAATGCAAGGGTATTTATAGGAGTAGTGGAGGGAACATATGGCTATGTCATTTTTAGGTGAAGTAGGTGGATGTTGTAGGTGAAGTAGGTGGATGTTGTAGGTGAAGTGGATGTTGTAGGTGAAGTAGGTGGATGTTGTAGGTGAAGTAGGTGGATGTTGTAGGTGAAGTGATATGATATGTGGTTATGATATGATAAGTGGTTAAGTGGTGATGATAAGTGATAAGTGATTAAGTGATATGATATGTGGTGATGATAAGTGATAAGTGCATGTGGGTTAACTAATGAAGGAAATGCATGTGCAATGACAATGTGTTAGAATGGATGTGTGTTATGCATGGCATGATTGGGATTAGGAAAGGTTTAAATGTCCTAAAACTAAAGAGAACAAGGTTCCAACACTTTGGCTCCAATTAGGTCTTCAATTTCGTCCAACACTTTGGCTTCAAGCATAAGCTATCCGTCCTTAGCCCAAAAGTGCTCCAAAAGTCTCCAAAATGCATCTTTTTGCTCCTTTAGCCCTTTGGACCTACAAACACACGAAAATAGCTTAAAGTACTAAAATAACTAAAGAAACATAACGTAAATGTACGAGAACAAGCCATTTAAGTCGCATAAATATGCTCCTATCAAATACCCCCACACTTAGCTTTTGCTAGTCCTCGAGCAAAACAGAAAAACAAAACAAAAAGAACAAAACACAACCTACACCTTCCAACAATCGTATCAGGGACTTCCAATGCACATGACAAGTTAAAAATCATTATTCTCACATATTTGAGCCATCTTTACACTTAAGTACATTCTTAATCATAGTCACCACATACTAGTTCACAATTAAGCAATTAAAACACATTTCAAATGTAGTAACATGCCTTTAGAGAATTCCCTCAATTTCTTACTAGATGTACTCTCGTTTTTCACACAGATTTTCTGACTACACACCCTACACTAGGTATATGTGAGAAGATTGATGTAAACATGTAGACGAACACTCACATATGTTATAATAAGGAAAGCATTTTCTAGAGTTAATAAGCATGTTTAGATATGATCTCATGAATGGAATGCTACTACTTAGACGCGAGAACCAGTGACACCATAAGCTCATACCAAGTTCAAACTCCACAATTGAAATACATAACACTCAATATAGAAGTCAAAGGGTAGTAACGGGGCTAGGGTATTGGCTAACAATGAAAGGTGAAGGATAAACAAACATTCTTAAAGCAATAGTGAGCAAAGTATTGAATTAGGCACTTAGAATTCCCTTAAGAACGCAGAAGTCAACTTTGAACACCCAAGGGAAAATCACACAAAACTTAGGGCCATATTCAACTTTTTGGACCCTTTCTTCAACCATCAACGCTCGTGAGTTCATTCTTACTTATTTTCACTCCTTTTTTTTTTTTTTTTTTTTTTTTTTTTTTTTTTTTTTTTTTTTTCTTTTCTTCTTTTTCTTTTGAATCTCAAAACATACATATAAACGTAAGAACAAACTTTTACTCCCCCACACTCATTTTCTTGCATAATGTAACTCAAAAGGAATTCATTTAAGTCATGCTCACTAAACTTTAAGAACAAGGGTATAGGAAAGTCCTACTCTAAGCTAGGTAAGGGAAATGTGGGTAAACAAAGAATAAAGGCTAAACAAGGCTCAACGGGGTTAAAACTTACAACATATACGAAGTATGGGAAGTAAGGCTATTTGGCTATGGTGGTGGTCACTACACAACTTCTTCTTGAATATGTGTTATGCACATCAATAACATGCTTTGAATGAAATGGGCATGAGTTCTAGCATTTGGAACTATATGATGAAACGCCTTCTAAGTAGTAACCAAGCAAAGAATAATGAGATCATGCAACGACTTTAGAAAACAAGAAATCACAGATTATACTCTCCAAAGAACGTTATAGGCTCAAGTCTCTCAGGGTTGTAGCGTTTGTTTGAGTTCCTTCCTTCAAGCATGTTACATAACTAATTTTTTTCTTTTATGATTGCATGTGAAGTCATACATTATAACCATAACCAAGCATATACCAAGAGTAAATCAAACTTTTCTCTATGTTTATAACTTTTTTTAACAGTCATGCAATTAGAAACCAAATCCTTATCATTGTGTTGGAAGGTGACCTACGACACAAAAACGACTCAAAACGACTCAAAACACTCTTTTTAGGCTTTTCAAAACATGTTTTTCAAATTTTTATGTGATTTTCGAATTTTTAAGTTAAAACACACTAAACACGCTTAAAAACACTTAAAAACAGCAAGAAACAACATGTGAAGTAATGGGTGATAAAATCCCACGAATTTAAATTAACAACATTAGTTACCCCCCCACACTTAAATCAAACATTGTCCTCAATGTTTTAAGCATAGATTCACACAAAACATAAGTAAACACACAAAAAGCAATTTAAACATACTAAACATGGCAGAATGTAATTAACAAAGAGAAGAGTTTAGGGACGCAAATCTGGTTAAGGAGTGTAAATTCCATCTTCTCCTTGGTAATTGCATTGAGGCTTTGATCATAGTGACTCCACAGGCTTACTCTTGAACTGGTTTCCGCCCATCATTGATTTTCCTTTGTGCTACTCTTGATCTGGGCAGCAGGATTCCCTTTAGGGTCTCCCCCGAAGGTCTGAGCTTCCTCCTGTAATCTGTTTCTTTGTTCAATCTTTGCAGGAGTGGTCCCTTCTCTGGAAGTGTATCAACCGTTGAAGATGACTACTCGAGAGCAACGCCAGGTAAGCAATCAGGGATAGATTCCAGGCAGTTGGCTCCAGATCGGAAGACTGATTCCAAGTGCCGGCTGATTGCTTCTTTTACTTTGCCATGCAAGTAAGAACAAGGACAAAGAAAAAGACAGGGAAAGAGCATGATATGAGATACTTTTGCTTTTGACCTTGATGATATGAGATACCTTTGCTTTTGAATAAGCGGTGAATGAATCAGCACATGTATTTGTTGTGCCGTTTCCTCCTGGGTCATCTGTACTCCAGGCATCTGGTATCATCTTTGGGGAAGAAGAAAGAATTGAGTATTTCGAAAGGCTTTGCTGGGAGTGCGCCCTCAGAGGTGAGGGAGAGTTGGGCATTTTCTTCAGGTTTGCCCTGCCATAAAAGACGAAGGTCGACATATATAGAGATAATATCAAGTGGTGGTACTGTTCTTTTATCCTTGTCGACAAATGTCTCTTCGATATCAGAACGACGCCTCTTCGATTTCTGAGCAGGCGCCCTTTCGATTTCTGAACGACGCCCCTTTTGCTTTCTGAATGACACGTAGTAGTGCGGATGCGGCTCCTTTTGACAAAGCTGCACGCGTTTTCTGAAAAGCAGAGAAAGCGTCGCCGAACTTTGCGCTTGTCGGCTAAAGATGTGTAGTTGCGATGATGGCCTCCACGTGTTGTCTGAAAAGAAGAAATCTTTTGACAAAGTTGAACGTGCCTTCAGAAAAGCCGAGAAAGCGTCGCCTAAATTACGCCGGAAATTCCGGCTTCTTGAATCGGTGGACGCGTCGCCTTGGCTTTTATAGAGCTATCGATCACCACAACAAACACACTCTGAAGAATTCCCATTCTTGAAAATCGACTCCGGCCCTTTGAGAATTAACTCCATCCGCCCCTCTCTTTGAACACTTTTGAAAAATGGCAAACCCATCGAACCTTAGCTTGGAATTGAGCCTTAGCAGTGATACGGGCGCGCCGCGTCAAGGTAACGTATGGCGCCCTTCTTTCTTATCTTCTAACGGTCCTCTCACAGGTGAAGACTCCGTGATGCAGGACGCCACAACAGCTACAATAGTAGCTAGGAACCTCCTCACTCCAAAAGATAGTAGGCTGCTGTCAGGACGGTCCGATGAGTTGGCCGTTCAAGAGTCCCTCGCACTTAGTGTTCAGTGTGCGAGTTCTGTGTCCAACATGGGCCAACGCCTGCTTGCCCGCTCCCGTCAGGTGGAATCATTGATGGCAGAGGTGGAAAGTCTTAAGCAGGAGATCAAACTGCTTAAGCATGAGAATAGAAGTTTGCACGTGCTTGCCAACAACTATTCGACGGGCATGAAGAGGAAGCTTGATGAACTGCAAGAGTCTGAAGGTCGGATTCAAAGTGACCGTCAAAGGTTTTCGTCTTTCCTCCAGAGGCACCTTTTTTCTGGATCATCCAGCGTTTGGCCATGTATTGAGGCCTCGAATGCTCTATCTTCGATGCCTCCAGCTCCGATGCCTTCCGCTCCTATGTCTTCTGCCCCGATGCCTTCCGTCTCGATGCCTTCCGCTTCAAGAGTTTTGCCACGTAGTGGGTCTTTAAGTAAACAACCTTTGTAAAGCCTCCATCGTTCTGCCATGTTTTTTTTTTTTTTTTTTTTTTTTTTTTTTTTTTTTAAATGCATTGGGTTGCCTCCCAAGTAGCGCTTTCTTTTACGTCTTACAGCCGGACGAAGAACCCAATCACTCCAGGATACGTTCACGAATTGGATGAGAACTCCGAGTCATAAACTAGTACCTAGAACAAGAAACAAAATAACATAAGAATCTGGAATAAAATAAAAACAAACGAAAATAAAACAATCCAAGGGATTAGCAAATTTTCTAATCCCCGGCAACGGCGCCAAAATTTGATGCGAGATTTATACGCACACAAATTAAACCCTCTTTTCGTCAAATTGTAGTATATGTATAAGTGGGGATCGTTCTGGACCGGGGATTAGGAGGGATTGTTAATCACTTGGATTTGACTAAAAAAAAAACGTAAAAACACAAAATAAATGTATTTCTAACTAATCTAACACTTTAAAATAAATGGGGGATTGGTTTTGGACGAAATTAAACTAAAATAGAAACTTGGAAACAAAACAGATTGTACAAACGAAATTGATGGAATAGAATGAAGAAAAACTAGTTAGAGGGTTCCTTATCCACACATGAACATAAGCATATAATTTGACTTCCAGTTATGACTTCAACAAACGATGAATGACAATGCTCCAAGTTAATTAGGTCCGCTTAAATTAACCTTCAGATTTCCCTAGATTCATTGGATTGAATGGGATACGCATTACAACCAAATTATTCCTAATCAAAGTCTCTCACATGGAATACGCATGATAGAGACATTCAACAAAGATCATTAAGTTCAACGGAAATCATAAACATTGACTAGGCATTCATAACTATGGAATACGCATGTTAATCCAGCCTAGGGTTTACTAAACACAATCGTGACTAGCGTTTTTTACTACTCATGAATATAAGTTCATAACGATTAGGTGAAATTCCCTTATATCCTAGCATCAAGTCTTAGGCATGCAAATTAAGTGTCGACCCTCAACCCACATACATAAACAAGTTCTTAATCAAAACAGAAAAGTAACCCACATCTAAAGTTCATGAATTCATAACTGGAGTAAATCAAATCATAACCAACATATGTCCATGGCTTCAAATTCGCCTCTAACTAAAAAGAAATTAGTTTCACATGTTTAACATAATTGAATAACAAGTTAAATTAAACATGAAAACAGAAACAAGAAAAGAAAGAACAAATGGATGGAAAGTTAGCTACGGGGTTCATCTCCACATATGTTATACTTGCATAATAAAACGATTTCCAATTGCATTTCAACAAATCATTAATTCTCAACGCCCCGGGTCAATTAGGTCCGCTTAAATTAACCGTCAAGTTTTCCTTAAGTTAATGAATTGGATGGGTTAGCGCAACGCAATTCACAACATTCTCCAAAAGTCTTTTACGTGAAAAGCACAATAAAGATACAATCAAAGATCATTAAGCATCATGAAAACTTTAAGTGTTGACGAGGCATTCGTTACTATGGAATACGCATGAAACTTATGCCAAGAATTTATTTAACGCGATTGTTTATAAGCAACCTCCACTACTTGTGAATATAAGTTCGTAACTATTAGGTGAAACTCACTTATATTCTAGCGTCATATTGATGCATGAAAATTAAGCGCGCATTCTTAATAAACATTCATAAATAAGTTATCAATCAAACGGTTAAACAAATTGAACCACAACTTATGAAACGCAATTAGAATTAATCAAATCAAAATGCAAGCATAAACATATATTTCGAATCACCCCCTAGCTAAAGGGGGTTTAGTTTATTATAACTTTGAAATCAAAGAAATACCTAAACATTCCAACAACTCAAACTTGAATTGTATGAACGTTTAGACACTCTTCTCTTCCATTCCTCATACGTACAAACAAAGAGAATTGAATTTAAACATTGAAATCAAAGAAACACCTAAACATTCCAACAACTCAAACTTGAATTGTATGAACGTTTAGGCACTCTTCTCTTCCTCGTTGTTGTAGCACAAGGTCTAAGGATAGTTTGATGGTGTGAATGGTTTGGGGGGTGGTGTTTGGATTAATAGGGAATGGATGGGAAGCTCACGGCTAGGGAAGGGAGAATGTGTTTGTAATGTGTTGTGTATGAAATGAGATGTTCATGAATGAATGAATGCAAGGGTATTTATAGGAGTAGTGGAGGGAACATATGGCTATGTCATTTTTAGGTGAAGTAGGTGGATGTTGTAGGTGAAGTAGGTGGATGTTGTAGGTGAAGTGGATGTTGTAGGTGAAGTAGGTGGATGTTGTAGGTGAAGTAGGTGGATGTTGTAGGTGAAGTGATATGATATGTGGTTATGATATGATAAGTGGTTAAGTGGTGATGATAAGTGATAAGTGATTAAGTGATATGATATGTGGTGATGATAAGTGATAAGTGCATGTGGGTTAACTAATGAAGGAAATGCATGTGCAATGACAATGTGTTAGAATGGATGTGTGTTATGCATGGCATGATTGGGATTAGGAAAGGTTTAAATGTCCTAAAACTAAAGAGAACAAGGTTCCAACACTTTGGCTCCAATTAGGTCTTCAATTTCGTCCAACACTTTGGCTTCAAGCATAAGCTATCCGTCCTTAGCCCAAAAGTGCTCCAAAAGTCTCCAAAATGCATCTTTTTGCTCCTTTAGCCCTTTGGACCTACAAACACACGAAAATAGCTTAAAGTACTAAAATAACTAAAGAAACATAACGTAAATGTACGAGAACAAGCCATTTAAGTCGCATAAATATGCTCCTATCACTAATTAAAGACCAAAGTGTTGGACGAAATTGAAGACCTAATTAAAGACCAAAGTGTTGGAACCTTGTTCCCTTTAGTTTTAGGACATTTAAACCTTTCCTTTATCCTTAGCCGTGTATAACATTCCAACATTCCACACTATCACATATCATACACCACATATCACTTATCACATATCATTCACCACTTATCATATCATACACTCAATCACTTATCACATATCACTTATCACACACCACATATCACTTATCACATATCACTTACCACTTATCATTCACCACATATCATTCACCACTTATCATATCATACATTCATTTATCACTTATCATAATCATTCACTTATCACTTAACATATCATACACTTATCACTTATCACTCATAATCACCTACAACATCCACCTACTTCACCTACAACATCCACCTACTTCACCTAACATCCACCTACTTCACCTACAACATCCACCTACTTCACCTACAAATGACATAGCCATATGTTCCCTCCACTACTCCTATAAATACCCTTGCATTCATTCATTCAAGAACATCTCATTTTCATACACAACACACCACAAACACTTTCATCTTCTCCCTAGCCGTGAGTCTCTCCATTTTCTGCACCATTCCCTTCCCTTTCTCCTCCATTTCTTCCATTTCCATAATCCCCCAATCCATTCAACACACCAACAACATCCCTTAGTCCTTGTGCTACAACGAAGACGAAGAGAAGAGGGCCTAAACGTTCATACAATTCACGTTTGAGTTGTTGGAATGTTTACGCGTTTCTTTGATTTCAATGTTTAAATTCAATTCTCTTTGTTTTGTAATATGAGGAATGGAAGAGAAGAGTGCCTAAACGTTCATACAATTCAAGTTTGAGTTGTTGGAATGTTTAGGTGTTTCTTTGATTTCAAAGTTATGAGGAACTAAATTTTTTTTGGCTAGGGGTGATTTCAATACCATGATTATTTATGTGATATGAATTGATGAATTCCGGTTATGAACTCTTGATTTGTGAATGCAATTGGCTTAAATATTTGATGATTAACTTATTTGTGTTTGTTGATTGAGGGTCGACACTTAATTAGCATGCATGAATATGTGGCTAAAGTTTAAGAAGGTTTCACATAATCGTTACTAACTTATACTTGAAAGTAGTGAAGGTCGCTTGTCACGATCGCGTTAAGTTTAATTCTTAGCATGAGTAACATGATGTCATAGTTGCAAATGCTTTGTCAATGCTTATGGTTTTCATTATTCTTAATGATCTTCGATTGTATCTCTATTATGATGACATGTAGGGAACTTTTGAGAATGTTTTGGGTTGTCGAATGATGTCATCCAATCCAATAATATAAGGAAAATCTGAGGGTTAACTGGTGATGTCACGGTTAATTTGGGGCATTGTCGTTCATAATTCAATGAAGGAATAACTGGAAATTGATTCATATGCATAAATATCATGTGTAGAGAAAGAACCCTTAGCTAGCTTCCCATCCATTCATTTCCGTCAAATCCATATTTACAATTTGTTTTGTTTCCAAGTATTCATTTTAGTTTAAATTCGTCCAAATCCAATTCCCCCCTATTTCGTTGAAATCTTAGTCTTAATCTTTCTTATTTTTAGTTTTGCTTTCTTCGAGCATTAAATAGTGTTTTATATTGTGTTTTTATGTTTTTAAGTCAATTTAGAAGGTTTTAGCAAGCCCTCCTAATCCCCGGTCTAGAACGATCCCTCACTTATCCATTCTACTACAATTGTCAAACGAGGGTTTAATTTGAGTGTCAAGTAATTCTCACATCATTAGACGCGAGAACCAGAGATACCATATGCTCGTACCAATTTCAAACTCCACATATTGAAACACATAACAATCAAGATAGAAGTCTAAGGGTTGTAACAGGGCTAAGGTATTGGCTAACAAAGAAAGGTTAAGGATGAACAAAGGTTCTTAAAGTAATAGTAAGCAACTTAAAGAAATCAACACTTAGAATTCAACTTTTGATTTCAACAACAAACTTTAAACATAAAGGGAAGATTTATACAACTTTTAGGGCCAATTCACATTTTTGGACCCTTCTTCAACAACCAACACTTGTGAGCTTATTCTCACTTCTTTTCAACCTCTTTTTTCTTTTTCTGCACAACTTTTTCTTTTCTCTTTCTTTTTCCACGTTTTTTTTTCTTTTTTTTTCTTCTTTCTTTTGAAACACAAAACGTACTCCTTCACCAATTCACGAAGACAAATTCTTCCCCCACACTTGTTTTTTTGCATATTGTAGATCAAAAGGAATTCCCAACAAGTCATGCTCCACTATTCTTTAAGAACAAGGGTATGGATAGTCCTATACTAGGCTACGTAAGGATAATGTGGGCTAACAAAGAAAATTAGGCTAACTAAGGCTCAAAGGGGTTAAACCTATAATACATATGCAAAGGGTAAGGCTTTTTGGCTCTGGTTTAACTAAACAACTTCATCTTGTTATTTGCTATGCACTCAATTTTATGCTTTGAATGAAACGGGCATGAGTTCTAGTATTTGGAACTAAAATGATGAAAAAGCATTCTAAGTAGCAACCAAGCAAAGAAATAATGAGATCATGCAACGACTTTAGAAAACAAGAATATCAAGATTAATATTTCTCCAAACAAAGAATAGGCTCAAGTCTCTCAGGGTTGTAGCGTTAGTTTGGGTTCTTTCCTTCAAGCATGTTACAACAATTGATTTTTTTCTTTGTGATTACATGTGAATTTGTAAATGACAACTACAACTAAGTATTAACCAAAGAGCATATCAAACTTCCACCCATGTTTGTAACTTCCTTTAACAGTCATGCAATTAAAAACCAAATCCTCATCATTGTTTTGGAAGGTACCCTAAGACATAAACAAGCAACAAAAACGACTCTTTTTGGTATTTTTTCAAACTTTTTTCAAATTTTTTATTTTATTTTTGTTTTATGACATGAAAACATTTTTAAAACAATGAATAACAACATTAGTAATAATAGGTGGTGAATTTCGAAACAACATCATGAAAAGCATCTATTTACCCCCCACACTTAAACCAAACATTGTTCTCAATGTTGCAAACATAGATGCACACGCAAGAAATCAAACAACTAACACACATGACAATAATGGCAAAGTAAAAGCAATAAAGAGTAGGGTTAAGGAACGCTAATCTGGTTTTGGAGCCGGAGATTCCTAGGTCTTCTTTATTTAAACGCATGTGTTGCCTCCCAAGAAGTGCTTGCTTTAACGTCTTCCAGCCAGACTATACCTCCTATTAAGCTCCACTAGGGTTCACGGCAAGGAGGGGTACACTCTCCACGACATGCTCCTCTAAACACTCATGTATTGGATCTATGAATGGAAGTGGATAGTGATCCTTCCTGATTGTGGCGTTGAGCTTCCTAAAGTTAATGTAAACTCTCCTATCAGCTTGGATTCAATTGGGCACCTGAACCAAAGAAGGTAACAACCTATTAGTTGAAGTGGTTATTGGAATTGGAATAGGTGGCTCACCAATGTACTACGATGAAGACTTAAAATCAGTAGCATTGTTAACAATTTCAGAGGTGGTTCTCTCGGCCTTGGGTGCTTTGAGGGCAGTAACTTGTCCCGTGTGATCCACTCTAATTCCCTTTTCAATGGTGGTGCTCAATACATCCTTCTTGATAGGTGTTGAACGTTCCTGCCCTATATTTCCAATCACATTAATGGCAAAACAAGAATGAACATCATCAGGATACTTAACAAATTCAGAAACATTAAAATTAATCACATCGCCATTAAACTCCATAGTTAATGCTCCCTTGGACACATCAATCTTGGTTTGGGCTGTTTTCATGAAATGTCTTCCAAGTAAGATTGGCAATGGTGTATAATGAGCCGAATCTTCCATGTCAAGCACATAAAAATCTGCTAAAATATCAAGTGGTTAACCTGCACCAAAACATCTTCCAAAACTCCTTTCGGATATGCATTGGATCAATTAGCCAATTGAATAATGACACAATCATTTTTAAACTCTCCTAGATTCATAGATGCATAGACAGAATATGGCATGACATTAATGGAAGCACCTAAATCTAGCATAGCCTGTTCAAACCTTGTATTACCAATAACACAAGTGATAGTGAAACTACCTGGATCTTTGCATTTAGGTGGCAGCTTTCTTTGCAAAACTGCAGAGACATTTTCACTTACATGTACGACCTCCTTCTCCAGAATCCGCTTCTTTATTGTACAAAGCTTCTTCAAAAACTTAGCATACTTGGGAACTTGCTTTATTGCATCAAGAAGCGGGATATTAGCTTGTACCTTTCTGAAGGTTTCTAAGATATCTTTTTCACTCTCTTCTTTCTTTGATTGCATAAACCTGCGAGGAAAAGCCACATTTGGTGGAATAGGGTTAGAAACAATTGAATTTGAACCTACCGTACTTGTGTTGGACTACTTAGGGTCCTTAGGTGGTTGTGGCAAGGGTTGTTCTACCCTTGCCGTGGCTTTAGCATCCTCCTCTTCCTTGAGCAGCAGCTTTTCGTCCTCTTTTTGACTTGATTTGGATGTTTGTGGGTTGGTTCTAACCTCGTTGCCACTTCTCTAAGTGATGGCATTGGCGGTTTCAAAACTTCCCTTTGGATTGATAATGGTTGAACTAGGCAGTTTGCCTTGTTCCCCAAATTGTCCTATGAATTCTGCCATCTGCCCCATTTGATTCTTCAATTCGCCCATCTCCTTGGCTTGGTTTTATAAGCCCTGCGTCAAAGAAGTTAGTACTTGAAGAATTTTATCATTATCCAATGACGAACCTGAATTTGGTTGGGCAAATTGTGGTTGAGGTTGTGTTGGTGCGAATGGCCTTTGATAGAGTCCCAAAGGTGGCTGTTTATATCCGCCTTGTTGATGAGTTTGTTGAGGTTCCCTCCACTTCATATTTGGATGATCTCTCCAGCCCGGATTGTAGGTGTTAGAAAATAGGTCATGCCTTGGTTGCTTTTGGCCTTGATATCCTATGGTATTAGCATTTGCATATCCTCCATTCTCTATCAATTGAGGACATTGATCATTGGAATGCCCTTGCATAGTGCACACGCCACAAACACTTGCTCCTTGCATTTTGGATCCATCAACAACCTGTGACACAAGAATAGTGAGATTGGCCAATTGAGATTGAATTTTGGAAATTGCACTTACCTCATTCACTTGGGTTTGCCGTGGGGGGGGGGGGGTTTCTTTGTCCAACTCCCTCGTATTGTTGTGCATTCAAAACTCAATTGGCTATGAGGATCTTGGCAGCAACTGGGGTTTTGTCAACCAAAGCACCACCTGCCGAAACATCTAGCATTTGTCTTTCAATTGGAAGGAGTCTTTCGTAGAAATATTGAATTAGAAGCTCTTCCTTCATTTGATGTTGTGGGCATGATGCAACTAAAGTCTTGAAACGCTCATAATATACTGGAAAGGATTCTCCTTGCCTTTGTTGAATTCCACCAATCCTTTTCCTCAAAAGAATGACTCTTGAAGTTGGGAAGAATTTGTCTAAGAATGCTCTTTTCATGCTTTCCCAAGAAGTGACAGTTCCATGTGCTAGTTCATAGAGCCAATCTTTAGCCTTGTCCATAAAAGAGAATGGAAAGGCTTTCATCTTCAAAATATTCCCATCCACGTTGATCGGTGTCATGCTCGAGCATACTACTTCAAATTCTTTAAGATACTTGTTTGGATCTTCCATGGACAGCCTATGGTATTTGGGAATGTCATGCAGCAAGCTAGACTTCAATTCGAACTCATTGGTCTTGCCTTAAGCCGCCATAGGATATTGAATGCATAAAAGCACGACATTGTCTAATACTGAGGCTGAAAGTTCCTTCATTGTTCGATTGTTCACAACCATGTCTTGTTCTTCCTCTTCCTCTTCGTCAATTTCGGATTCTGAGCTAGAACTAGGTGGATTGGGTTCTGGTTGTTTCCTCTTCCTTCTCAAAGTTCGTTCAAAATTGTTGTCAAACTCCAATATATGTGCACGAACAGGTTGAGAACGTCGAGTTATAAACTAGTACCTAAAACAAATTAAACAAAACAAAACAAAATAAAAAACACAAGAAAAGCAATAACAAAAACAAAGGGGAGATTAGCAATTTGCTAATCCCCGACAATGGCGCCAAAATTTGATGTGATATAAACTAACACACAAATTAAACCCTCTTTTTGATAGTTGTAGTATGTGAAAGTAGGGATTGTTCTAGGCTGGGGATTAGGAGGGCTGCTAATCTACACAAATTAAACTCTAAATCACAAAACTAGACTCAAAAACAGAAAACGAAACTTAAACAACTCAAAACAAGCTAAACTAACTCAAATAACACAAAACGGACTCAAATAACCCAAAACAAGCACTAAGGAGTGATTTGGACGAAAATCTAACTAAATTGACTCAAAACATGAACTAAAGAGAAGTTTGGACGAAATTTAAACTAAAAAGACTTAAAGGTTGCACGAAATTGAGTGAATTAAAGGGTGAAAGGCTAGCTAGAGGGTCCTTCTCCACACATGACACATATGCATACAAATCGACTTCCAGTTATTATTCCAATAAACCATGAATGACAATGCCCCAAATTAATTGTGAACAACACTAATTAACTCTCATATTTTCCTAATTTCATTGAATTTGACTCAGCGACGCAATCAAATTATTCTTATCAAGTTCCCTATATGAACTGCATGATAGAGATACATATCAAAGATCATTAAGTGCTATGAAAATCATAAGCATTGACAAGGCATTTGTAACTATGAACTGCATGATACTCCTGCCATGGATTTACTTAACACAATCATGACTAGTGACTTCCATTACTTATAAATATAAGTTCATAACGATTAGGTGAAATTCCCTTAGGTAGTTTAGGTAGTAAATTGGGTTTAAAGAGATATTAAGAATTCAATTAAAAGTAATATGGGTGCGCAGAGTAAGTTGGGTGTAGAGAGAGATTATATGGGTTCAAATAAAATTTCCCTAGAGAAATTTGGGTTGGGATCAGAGGTGATTGCAGAACTAGGTTTGTGGGTTGACAACTTTTTTATTAACTATTAAATTATTAAGCCTATTTCTAATTTTATTTTATTTTTATTTATTTATTTATTTTTAAATTTAATTAGACTTGTGTGGCCTATTTATGTGTCACATCAGCACATAACATAATTTTTGACAAAAGTGTGACAAAATAACTACATTGATTTGAGACACTTACTTGCAAGAATACATTGATCAATTTTCAATTTTAAGGACCATTTTGATGTCGCGGGTCAATTTCAGGGACCACTTTGATGTCGCAGGTCAATTTCAAGGACCATTTGTGAGAAAAATGACTTATGCGCCCATTTATGTGCCACATCAGCACTTAACAGAATTTTTAACAGATTGTGACAGAAGGACCACATTAATTTGTGACACCTATTTTTAGAGGCTATATTGATTGATTTTCAATTTCAAGGACCATTTTGATGGTAAGGGTCAATTTCAAGGATCATTTGTGATAAAAGTCTTAATTTAATTATGGTGGACTTAATTATTTCCTGCGCAGCTTTTATGGATGCATGGAGGGCATCTTGTGCCTCTTCGGATTCCAGTGCAATTAGGGTACTAAAAGAGCAACTACTATGGTTTTTTTATAGGAGCATATTTATGTGACTTTGTTATCTTATTTCTTTGCATTTACTTCGTTAATTTCCATTTATTTTGGTAATGTAAGTTATTTTCGTATTATTGTATGTCCAATTGGTAAAGATGACAATAAATAGCCAAATGGAGCAATTTGGAGCAGTTTTGGACTTGGATTGGATAACATGTGTGGATAGCATATGGGCTGGACGTTTTTGGTGTTTAAATGGTGCTAGATATGTGCTAAAATCTGGAGAAATTAAAGTTGAGGCTTGGAAGACAAGGAATTACACAAGAAAAAGGAATCCTAGTTGGAGAGGAACATTATCATATCTTATCTTATCTTATCTTATCTTATCCTATCCTATCTTATCTTATGTTATCTTATGTTATCTTATCCTATCTTATCCAATCTTATCTAACCTTATCTTATCTTATCTTATCTTCAGTTGTAAGGAGGAATCCTAATCACATTTCAACACTCTCTACCTGATTCTTAGAGTCCTAAAATAATTCAAAACGCCAAAACATTTTCCTCCTTGGATTCAGCTATTCACTCCCTATATATATGCAATTCATGCACATTTTAGGGTGTTCCATGCCTACCATTCATCCATTGAAGTTACTGGAATTTTCAGAGTTCTTTCTATCTTTGTTTTAAGTTTCAATCTTTATTGTAGATTGCTTTTCAATTATGATGAACATGTGTAACTAAGTTTCTTTTTAGTTAGAGGTGAATTCGAAGCCATGATCATATGTTTTATATAAATTGATTACATCCAGTTATTGTTTCATAAAACATGAATGCAATTTACTTATCTACTTTATAGAGAACTTATTCTTGTATGTTTATTAAGGGTGCACACTTAGTTTGCATGCAGAGATTTGATGCCAGAATATAAGGGAATTTCACCTAATCGTTTTGAACTTATATTTGTAAGTAGTAAAAGTCACTAGTCATGATTGAGTTAAGTAAATTCTTGGCAGGAGTATTATGCTTTTCATAGTTACGAATACTTTCTCAATGCTTATGATTTTCACATAACTTAATGATCTTTGAGATGTATCTCTATCATGCTTTTCAAAATTAGGGAACTTGAGAAGAATAATTTGATTGCGTCGCTGAGTTCAATTCAATGAACTTAGGAAAATCTGAGAGTTAATTAGTGTTATTCACAGTTAATTTGGGGCATTGTCATTCATGGTTTATAGGACGAATAACTGGAAATTGATTTGTATGCATGTGTTTCATGTGTGGAGAAGAATCCTTTAGCTATCCTTTCATCCATATTTCATTCACAACTTAATTTACTTGTTGCCCTTTACTTTTGTTTTAATTAAATTCATCCAAAATCTTACCCCCTCATTGTTTTAATGTTAGTTTAACTTGGTTTTTAGTTTTATAAGCTTAGTTCATGTTGATTAGCATCCTTTCTAATCCCCGGAATATAACGATCCCTACTTACTCGTACTACGATTGCATAATTTATAGGGTTTTATTTTATGGATGCATGGAGGGCAGCTTGTGCCTCTTCGGATTCCAGTGCGATTAGGGTACCAAAAGGGAGATTGCTATGGTTTTTAAAGGGGAGTAGTATTCTCTCCTCTCTTTTTTTCCCTCCCCTTCCCTCCCCTCCTATTTGAATGGTCACGATTAAGCCATGTCAACATCTTATATAAATTTTTTATAGAAGGAGAAAAACAAAATAGAGAATGTGAGAGGAGGGGATGGAAGGGGATGGAAAGAGGAGGGGATAGAATTCTTGTCCAGGTGACAACTACAAATGCCCAGGTATTACTTTTTGGATTGATGGAACACTCATTGCTTTGTCTGACTACCAAATTCTTCCAGGAGGATCCTAGGGATCTTCAAATTGTGTCCGTTCATTGTATATCGTGCGTTCAGTTTTTTGTTAGGAACCATTCATATTTAATTTAAAATAAAATATTTAAAATGATTTTTGGCCGCACGATGTATGATGAACAGACACGATTTAAGGATGCCCATGATCCTCACAAAGAGGATCCTCATTCCAAATTCTTGGCCTAGCTAACAATTGGCTAAGCTTCGAAATAGTTACCGGCATCTTTATTATTGGAGGTTCCAACTCTCTTTAAATAATTCTTTCTAAATATGTTTGTGTATTGAAAAAAGACACGTTTTGAGCATTCATTCTGAGCACTAATATAATCGAAATGTTTACATCCATAGCAAGAATATTAAATAAAACCTCAAGGCCTATCTTGTCCCAAACAAATGGACCACCATGTTTGGCAATAAACGAGGCAACCGAGTGAGCAGGCAGGTTGCTACCCCGCGGCACAAACCTAACTTTAATATCTCCAATATGCTTCACTAAAGAATCAAAATATAAAAAAGAAGACATTCCAAATCAACATCCGCTTCAATCTTCTTGTTAATCATTCACAATAGCACCTCGGCATCAGATTCAGTCTCCATCTTCGTAAATCCTTTGTTTTTACAAAACACAAGTGTTGCACGAATAGCCTCTGTTTCCACCAAGATTGCAGAATTAAAAGGCCTCTTCCCCGCCCCTCCTGTTCTCCTTAAACACCTCACAAAATCTTGAATCACCCACCCATAACTCCCTAGCCTAGTCTTCTAATTCCATGACCCATCACAATTTACTTTCAATGTACCAAACTTTGGTTTCCTTCATCCTTCAGTTGCTCCACCATCCTCCCATGTCCCAATCTTTTTTTGACTTAAACAAAGAATCCCTCACCTCCTTCTCAATTGCCCAATGCTCACCCATATGTCTCCTGTATACCTCAATTACCTCCATTGGATTCCATACTTTCCCATGAAACACCACATTATTTCTGCACTTCCAAATTCTCCACAACCCAAAGACCATGTCATGGAGAATTTATTCCTGCATTGCCATCCCTTTTATACGTGACAACAAAGCCTCCCAACATCCCCTAAAGTCTTGTCCCACCATAGACAACTAATCAATTTGTATTGGGCAGCAAAAATAGAACACTTAACTAAATTCACACCGAAAAAAAAAAAAAAAAAAAAGATGTTCCTCCGTTTCCTCCACAGTGCCACACACTGCACACCTACCATCCACATTCATACGTCTCTGAAGAAAATTCCTTCTTAGTGGTAGTGAACTGTTGCAACATCTCCACATGAATTTTTTTAATTTATTAGGAACATGAAGGCCCCAAATTCCTTTCCATAGCCGGTGTGACATCCCACATCGCCCAGGGGAGTGATCCTTATATGTATATTCTCATCTCTACCTAGCACAAGGCCTTTTGGGAGCTCACTGGCTTCGGTTTCCGTAGGAACTCCGAAGTTAAGCGAGAAGGGGCCTAGAGCAATCCCATGATGGGTGACCCACTGGGAAGTTGCTCGTGAGTTCCCAAAAACAAAACCTTGAGGGAATGGTAAGCCCAAAGCGGACAATATCGTGCTACGGTGGTGGAGTCGGGCTCGGGAAGTGGTCCCACCCGGGCTGGGATGTGACAGCCGGTCCCTTTCAGCCTTCCCACTTGCCTTGCCCGTACCCCTTCTCCCAAACTCCCCATTCGCTTGCAACTCCATCTCAACCTTATACCCCATTCAAACCATATACCCTTCATGTTTCGTATGATGTCAAATAATCATATCCTTACAACACATCAAGCTCAATGGTATTCTCAAAATTAACTTTGACTCTTCCTCATCAAAAAGCTCATATACCATCTCCATATTCCACCCACCCAAATCAAAATCAATCAAATCGCTCACCCATTCTAGCCTCAAAGCATTTCCAGTCTGAAGTTTGAAAGTGTAGGGTATAGGAATCCAAGGATCCCCAGTGACTCTGATATTTATTCCATCCCCCACCCTCTAGCGCAACTCCATTTCAAGAATTTTTTTTCCCCTAAAAATACCTTTCCAACCCCATGACGATTTACACCCCCCATCTTTGCATCCAAAAAAGTTATGTTCGGAAAGTATTTATCTTTAAGAACCAGTGCCAACAACGAGTCCGGAGCCATCATCAAACACCACCCAATTTTAGCCAAGAACGCAAGGTTAAAGCATTGTAAGTCCCTAAACCCCAATCCTCCCCTTGCCTTTCTCTTCTTCAATTTTTCCCATGCAATCCAAGGCATTCAATTTTATTTTATTTTATTTCCCCTTCACTAGAATCTCGCTATTTCCAACTCCATCTCTTTGCACGTACTCACTAGAAGCTTAAAACAAGACATCGCATAGTTTGGCATAGCCATTGCAACCACCTTAATTAACACCTCCTTACCCCCTTGTGACAAATATTGCTCTGCCCATCCATTACACCGTGCATCCATACCCTTCTGGACTTCTTCGAACACTACACGCTTGGAATACCCAAAATCCGCAAGCAATCCCAAGTACTTCCTAAAATCGTCCCTATCTTGAATATTAGGACATTGCCCAATTGTCTTTCTTTGTTGTGTAGAACAATTAGTTCCAAAAAATAAGAAGTTTTTCTCCCGATTAATAAATTGCCCGAAATGGTCCACATAACAATCAAACACTAGTAGTCCTCGAACCTCATGTACCGAAGCTTGACAAAAAATCACTGAATCATCCACAAAAAATAGATGTGAGACAGACACACCCTGGGGAAACCTGCGTACCATGGAGCACCCCAATTTCTTCGTTTCATCATAATAGCGCCGATAAACTTTCTGCATATATCAGAAACAAAAACAGAGACATTGGATCTCCTTGCTTAAGACGACAAACCATTAATCAAAGCACTATAAGTAACAATTGACATCCAGGCCTCAATTCTCTTGCAAAATTCATCACAGAAACCCAGTTAACACATCATTGCCAACAAAAAACTCCACTCCACCCTATCATACACCTTCGCCATGTCTAATTTCGTAGCCAAATGTTGATCTTCACCAGCTAGCTGCATCTTAAAGAATGCAAAATCTCATCAACAACTAGGATATTGTCTTGGATGTGTTGGAAATATGCCCTGAAATTCAATCTTTGGAAGAAACCTTTCAGGACAATGAATTGATGTATATATATGACTCTTATACATCGGAAGGCAAAGATACTAATTAGGACTATCTCAATGAACAAAATATGTCCTAAATAGTGAATCCATGGACAATGGATCGATGGAAGAAGTAAACTAATGATGTTAGATTACAGAGACCTTCTTCTCATAACCATCATGTCCAAAAAGGTTTCTGGTCATAGGATTGTCGGAGGGATACTGACAATCCATAGACCGGTACATACTATGTCCGCTTCAATTGGAAGGATGGAAAGTCTCATCCCATTCGTGTAGCGACACTAAGACAAGTATGTAGGTGCTCATTAAGGGAATGAGTTCACTGAACACAATCGAACGAGAGTACTTGCATGGAGGTCTACTCACATGTCAAGCAAGTAACTCTAATGGTTGGAATAATGTAAGTAATCCTTTGACCTGAGGCATCGTCGTTGTCTTGTGGTTAAGTACTTAATCTTTGATTATGTTAAAGTCATTCCGTTCGCGAGTGTCCAAGGCATCGTTGGGGTTAAGCCACTTAGCCATGAAGGCAAGTGAATGCGCAACAAGGAATCTCTAATCCTCGATAAGAGAGGATGAATACTCTAAGATATGATTCGGGAATCTTCGGCCGAAGTATCGAGCGTAATAAAGGAAAGCGTACCTATACGTCTCAAATGAATCATATAAGAAGGAATAATCACATTGGGGGTTTGACATTATAAATCCATACCCTAGTAATGTGATAGAGAGTATTGTTTTAGAGAAGGATCGAATTACATTGTAATTCCAACTGAATAGGTTCTCTGAATAACTTCTACATTAGCTTGGGTAGCCATGATATATTGTTAGATGTCACTCATGGCTTGTGAGTTCTTCTAGATGATTAAATGTAGTCATCAAAAGGAAGGTGAATTAAAAGTAAGTTTTAATTCACTAAGTGATTGGATAATCAATTGGATTGGTGCCAATCACCTCATTGCCTTGCTAATTAGAACCTAAAAGATTGTTCACCAATACA
This sequence comes from Pyrus communis, assembly GCF_963583255.1. Taxonomy (NCBI): domain Eukaryota; kingdom Viridiplantae; phylum Streptophyta; class Magnoliopsida; order Rosales; family Rosaceae; genus Pyrus; species Pyrus communis. The sequence continues at coordinate 17,105,544 of NC_084811.1, forward strand.
CTCTTGTAGTGAGTAACTAATGGATGAAGGAAATAATTAATTGGATTAATTAAGTGTTTTGATTAATTTAGAAAGTCTAAAGAAATCATAAAAGCGATAAAGATCGTTTTGGGCTTAAAGAAACGTTCGGGTTTAATTAGGCCCATTGGGCTTTTATTCAAGCATTGGATGACTTGAAATAATTAAAAGCCCAAAGCCCAAACCAAACACATATGGCCGGCTACCAAGGGAGAGATAGGTTAAAATGTTGACTTGTTTCTTTTGTCTATAAAAGGAACTTTATAACACAAAGTTCATTAGGGTTTTGATGTGTTCTAAAACAACAAAAGAGAAAAAGAAAAGCTCTCTCTCTTGAACACAAAGGGCCGGCCACCAAGGGGGTGATTTAACTAATCATCTATACACCCTTTTGGTTATTCCTTCATCTTTCTCATTACAAAGTGGGTGAGGATCTTTAGAGGTTTTCATATCTTTGGAAACTTGAAGAGAACCTAGGAGCACTTACTTTACAAAGTGGAGGAAGCAAGGAGGGAGGCTAGGCTCAAGGAGTTTGAGGAGCAAAGATCTTGGAAGTGGTCCATCCTTGGTCTAAGATCTAGATCAAGAGGTATAAAACTAAACCTCTAGTTTGTTCTTCTTATAAATTTTGTTTTGATGCATCTTATATAAACCTATGCATCTTGAAGGGGATTTGCATGACTATAGCTTTGATAAAATGTATGACATGCTTCCGTTGCTTTCGTATATAAATTTTGAATTGTATATGCATGCTAGTCACTAGAAATCCCACATGAATCTCATAGATTTCCCTTCAGGATGTGCCTCCCCGCCACAAATGCGGATTGATTCATACTAATAATTCTTGGCAAAACCACCTTCCTTCAGTTCGTGATAATCTTCGCAATGATTTTATATAACACATTACATAAAAAGATCGGCCGTAATTGTGTCATCTTCCTTGGGCACGCAACCTTTGGAATTAGCACTATGCGCGTATGATTGATTTTTTCCAACAATATACATGAATGCTAGAAAGCCTTCACCATCAAAATAATCTCACCCCACCACATCCTAATGACCCTGAAAAAAAAAACCACCCGAGGACCCATCCAGACCCAGTGACTTAGAAGTCGAAATTTGAATAGTTGCACTTTGGACTTCTTCATTTGAAATAGGCATCATCAGCTCCTCATTATCCCCTAAACTAACTCTCAGATCAACCCACTCCGTCACCTCCTGAACCCATCATGGGTTGCTTGTAGTAAATAAATTAACAAAATATTCCCCTGCCATATCCTCAACATTAGCCTAGTTCTCCCACCATACCCCATTATCATCCTCCAAATGCTTGTAGTAAATAAATTAACAAAATATTCCCCTGCCATATCCTCAACCTTAGCCTAGTTCTCCCACCATACCCCATTATCATCCTCCAAACCTCTAATATGATTACTTCTTCTCCGCTTTACAGTTTCAGCATGAAAGAATTTGGTATTTTTATCCCTGTCCTTTAACCATTGAATTTGTGATTTCGCCTTCCAATAGGATTCCTCCTCCCTAACTAATTTTTTCAACTCTGTTTATTTTTCTGTAACCTTAGCACCGACAAAACGCTCGAACTTATACGCATAGCGGAGCTACTTTTTCAAAGTTTCAATCTTTCCCTTTGAAATTCTTCCACATTGTCTGTACCACTTCCAAAGGCCATGTCTCACTTCCTTGATTTTCTCCACAACTTGGAACGCTCGGGATCCAATGAAATTTCGTTCCCACGATTTTTGAATAATATCCCTGCAGCCCATCTCCTTACCCCACCGAAGATCATACATAAATCTCTTTCTCCGAAATGGCATATGCACTTTGGTGTACAAAACAAGCTTTTTATTGTCCAATCTGATAGGAGCATATTTAGGCGACTTAGCTAGCTTATTCTTGTGCATTTGTGTTATTATTTCTTAGTTAATGTAGTATTTCAATTCATTTTCGTGTGTTTGTAGGTCCAAAGGTTTAAGGTACCAAGAAAGTGCATTTTGGTGCATTTTGGAGCAGTTTTGGGCACTAAATGGATAGCACATGTATGGGCCAAGATGGATGGACGAATTTGGAGTTCAAAAGGCTAGGAATCTGATAAGAAGAGGAAGAAATTAAAGTCAAGACAAAGAGGATAAGGAATCAGCTCAAAAGAGGAAACATTATCCAAAACCTTATCTAACCTTATCCAACCTTATCCTAACCTAATCTTGTTCCACCTTAATCCTAACTGCAAGTGGACCTAAAAACCTAATTTCTAGAAGCCTTATCTGACCCTAAAAGGCTGCCACACCCTTCCCCCTTTTATTTCTTCTAGAAACCCCAAAATCAGCCACAAAACACTTAGTTTCTAGAAGGCCCAATTTTGGACGAATTTCCTAAACCTTTTTCCTTTTGGATTCTGATTTGTTAGGCCTTAATCCTTGTGGATTTGGGTATACAAATCCTTTTATGAAACTAATTAGGCCAAACCCTCTCCTAAGTGGATTTAACTTGCTTGTGCCGAACCTTAGGGCCCTAATCCATAAAATCTGCTAACTGTAACCCTAATCTAATTAACCCTAGGACTATATATACATATTTTTAGCCACAAATTTGTACCACCCCTCATATTATACAGAAAACACCTTGCCGCAACACCCTAGCCTCCATTCTTCATCCTCCATCCACTCCATACACCTCCATACACAACCTGCCACACCCTACCACCATAATCAAACATCCTTCATCCCTTTAAACAAGAACACACCATTCAAAACCCCCAAATCCACCACCCACAACTTGTGCCGCAGCAAGGAAGAGGAAGGGAAGCCTAGCCGTGCATGCCATTCAACCTGGAACTGCTTAAACGTTTAGGTGTAATCTTTCTTGTGTTTTCAATGTTTAATTTCAAGAATCTTTGCTTTGCGAGTATGAGGAACTAATCCCCTTTTGGCTAGGGGGAATTTCAAAACCATGGCTATATTTGCATTATGATTTGATTACTTTTAATTGTGATTTCATGAATGGTGAATTCAATTTACTTATCTGTTTGAATTAAAACTTGTTTATGTATATGAATTGAGGGTGCACACTTAATTTGCATGCATAAATCTGATGCTAGGGTATAAGGAAACTTCACCTAATCGTTGGGAACTTATATTCATGAGTAGTTAAGATTGTTGGTCACAATCATGTTAAGTAAATTCTTGGCATAAGTATAATGTGTTTACATAGTTACAAATGCCTCGTCAACACTTATGATTTCCATAGAACCTAATGATCTTTGATTGTTTTTCTATTATGCGCTTTCATATAGAGAACTTTTGAGGAATAATTTGATTGCAATAAGCTAATTCCATTCAATTCAATGACCTAAGGGAAATCTGAGAGTTAATTTAAGCGTATCTCATTAACTTGGGGTGTTGAGGTTCATAATTCATTGAATAAGCAACTGAAGATTGTGTTGTATGCAAGTATGCCATGTGTGGAGAAAAACCTCCTAGCCATCTCACCATCCACTTAATTCTGTCAATTTCGCCTAAATCTGCCTAGTTTACATTATTGTTTTGTTTGTTTGATTTTCGTCCAAAACCAAATCCCCAATTGTCTTAAAGTGTCTATTTGGTTCAAATATGTTTTAGAATGTGTTTTTAAGAGTTTTGAGTCAAGTTAGAACCAATTTTCGTCCAAGTTTGTGTTTAGGCTCAAAACTGCCCAGTTTGTGTTTTTAGGCAGTTTTGAGTGCTTTTAGCCTAGTTTGAGTCTTGTGAACTTGTTTGAGTGTTTTTAAGTGAGTTAAGTGTTTTAAAGGTCAGTTTTATTTCTTTGAGTCAGTTTAGAGTGTTTAGCAATCCCTCCTAATCCCCGGTGTAAGAACGATCCCTACTTATTTATATGCTACAATTGTCAAAAGAGGGTTAATTTGTGTGTTAAGTTAATTTTCACATCACAATCCTTCCAAAACTCATGTTGAATTTTAGCTTCAGTATACACCATAAGCCACCCATTGGAAGCCAAGCCTCTATCCAACCGTTGTTGGATCGGTCTTTCATCATGTCTATTCCTCCAAGTAAATAGATATCCTATAAAATCCAAGTCCATTAATCCACTCATCGCCACTAACTCCCAAAAATCTTGCATACTATTGACCAATCTATAGTTCCCTCCAGTCTTCTCCGAGTCATCCGAGATATCATTGAAATCCCCCATCACCAAGCAATCATCCCCCACCGTCTCAATACATTGATGTAATATGCGCCACTGGTCCTTTCTTTTTTCATAGTTCATACTAGCATAAACCGTAAAGAATCTCCAATTTTTCTTCACCTTATCATCATGGATTCCCACCTCAATAAAAAATTTGAATATTTCACTAATAACATCTGATTATAGTCTTTTCAAAATATGCATAATCCTCTTCCGATACTCTTCAGCTCTACCACATGCATATAATCCATACCAATCCTCTGTTTCAACTAAGCACAACGATGACTTCTATTTTTCGTCTCCAGGACTACCACTATGTTAGGGGTATGGAGCCTATTCTGCTCCAAAAGATCGTCAACTGTCATGTCACCCCCAATTCCCTGACAGTTCCAACATATAATTCTTATGGCGCACTAGGGCCCTCTCGACTGGTCTCCTCCGCCTCATTATACGAAGTCACATTCTGTGAGCGTACTTGTCTTTCCTCCATTTCTGCTACTCCTACCACCCCTATATCGCACTCTATATTTGTGTTCATCTGATTTTTACCTTTTCTTTCCCTCAAAATGGCTGCAATAATCGAAGCCAAATCAAATGGATCTGAATCTCGTTCATTATCTTACCCAAACTTCTCATTTTGTACCCTAGTCTCATCCACTCCATGCACTGCAATGTTTAAGTCAATCACCTCACCACTTTTCTACAATACACATATCATTTTACCTCCATCTTTCTCCTCATCATGCACCTTTAAGATAATATTTTCCACATTTTCCTTAACTACACCTCCTGGCTAATTAACCCGCATCGAAAGCCGTCTCCCGAGCTCTATGCTCATTCTCTTCCACCTCCCTCTACATTCGGAGTCTCTTAGCGAGAGAGGCACTAAACTCTGCTCCCTCACCCACTTGCCTCATTAGTTTGCTCGGTGAAACCGCCATCTCCTCGAGCTCTCCCTGTTAAATTTTTTTAGATCAACAGGCCCGGGGGCCCCACTATAATGACACCGATACTGTTCCTAACTTTACCACTTGCCCAATCCATTAGGTGTGAGGTTTTACCACAAAAGGCCTCAGTATTAGTTAGAGTAGGGTGATCATATTTAAAGCCACCCTTATTGACTTCCCCTATTGATGTGGGGCTGCAACCACACCTCCTCACGTGTAACCCCATTTAGTGATTCACATGTAGAGATCCACACATCGGTAATTGAAACTCAGAGGTCGGCTCTATGTTAGGAGTCCAGACTTGTTTTCAATGGAACTCAAAGGCTGGATCTCTGTTAAGAGTCCTGGCTTGTTTCCTTCTTGGTGACAAACTTGTTGGCTTGCACAGGCTTGAACCTTAGCTCTGATACCATGTTAAATTTTTTTAGATCAACGGGCCTGGGGAGCCCATTCTAACAACATTGATATTGTCCCTAACTTTACCGTCTACCCAATCCGTCAAGTGTGGGGTTTAACCACAAAATGTCTCGGTATTAGTTAGAGTAGGGTGATCATATTTAAAGCCACCCTTGTTAACTTCCCCCACCGATGTCAGACTTGTTTTCAATAGAACTCAGAGGCCAGCACTCTGTTAAGAGTCTTGGTTTGTTTCCTTCTTGATGACAAGCTCGTTAGCTTGCACGGGGGTCAAACCTTGACCTTGATACCATGTTGGATTTTTAGATTGGCCGGCCCACGAGGCCCCACTCTAACGACACCGATACTGTCCTTAACTTTACCACCTACCAAATCCGTCAGGTGTAGGGTTTTACTACAAAAGGCCTCAGTATTATTTAGAGTAAGGTGATCATATTTAAAGCCACCCTTGTTGACCTTCCTTACCGATGTAGGACTGCTAACACTCATTCCTAATGTGATATATAATAACACTCAAATTAAACCCTCTTTTTGACAATTGTAGTATATGAATAAGTAGAGATCGATCTAGGCCGGGGATTAGGAGGGATTGCTAATCTACTCAAATTAAACTCAATTACACTAAAATAGACTCAAAAATAGAAAACTAGACTCTAAAGACTCAAAACAAACTAAAAAGACTCAAAACAACACAAAACAATCAAAAAGACTCAAACTAGACACTAAAGGGTGATTTGCACAAATTCTAACTTTAACTTGACTCAAAACACTTAAAAACACAAATTAGACAGATTCTAGCTAATTTGACACAACAAAGTAAAGAGGATTGGGTTTTTGACGAAATAAAGTAAAAACAAGTAAATTGCAGAAACTAAGTAAAGAAATGCGAATTTGGGTGAATTGATGGGTGATTAGCTAGCTAAAGGGTCCTTCTCCACATATGACACACTTGCATACAAATTGATTTGCAGTTGCTTTTCCAATAAACCATGAATCTCAACGCCCCAAATTAACCGTGACATCACTAATTAACCCTCAGATTTTCCTTAAGTCATTGAATTGGACGGACAATGCATCAGCAACCAAATTATTCTTCCCAAGTTCTCTACATGAACTGCATAATAGAGACACAAGCAAATATCATTAAGCTTTGTGAAAATCATAAGCATTGACAAAGCATTCCTAACTATGACATCATGATACTCATGCCAGGAATTTAACTTAACACAATTGTGACCAACAACCTTCACTATTTGTGAATATAAGTTTGTAACGATTATGTGAAACTCCCTTATATTCTAGCATCAAATTCATGCATGCAAATTAAGTAGGCTTCCTTAATCAATATACAAGAATAAATTCTTAATCAAACAGTTAAGTAAATTGCATTCAGGATTTATGAAATCACAACTGGAATTAATCAATTCATATTGCAAATATAATCATGGTTTCAAAGTCTCCTCTAGCTAAAACAAGTTTAGCCTCTCATGATCATAGCAAAACGAAGAAAACTTAAATTAAGCATTGAAAACGAAAGATAGATTACACCTAAGAACGCTCCAACAATCCAATTTGAATAGCAAAAACGTCCAAGGCTGTTCCTCCTCTTTTTCTTCCTTGCTAAGCTGCGGCACAAGGGTGTGGAATGGTTGAATTTGGGTTATGGTGCATTATGGTCAAGGATTGGTGAATGGTGGGGAAGTAGAATGCTAGGGTGTGGAATTGTGTATGGATGATGGATGGATAGCTGAATGAATGATTGAATGGTTGATGGCTTTTTGGTTGAAGGGTGGATGAATGGTTGCTGAATGATGTAGGGATTTGCGGCAGAAATATATATTAAGAAGGAAGAAACCCTAATTAATTTTAGGAAAGGATTTGGACTCCAAATCCTCAAGGAAAAAGGGGTAGTTAAAATTAGAATCCTAGGGGGAAAAGGATAGGAAAGTTGCGGCAACCCTTTAAGAGTGGGGTTAAGCTTCTAGAATCTTGTAATTAAGTGTCCTAATATCTTTAGGGAGCCTATTTTGCAGCTGGAACTTAAGTAAGAAAAGATTAGGATTGACTAAGTCAAAATAAGGAAGTTTGACTCTTGTTTCCTTCTTTGTAGCTGATTCCTTTTCTTCCAAGTCTTGAATTAATTTCTTTCATCTCTTTAGCATATTCCTAGCCTCCTTTGGTCTTCAATTTCGTCCATCCACCTTGCTCCATGCATGTATTATCCATTCCAAGCCCAAAACTACTCCTAAATGCTCCAAATTGCACTTTCTTGCTACTTTAGCCATTTGAACCTACAAACGCACGAAAATAGCTTAAAATACTAAAATAACTAGGAACTCAACATAAATGCAAGGAAATAAGCTAACTAAGTTGCATAAATATGCTCCTATCAAATTCCCCCACACTTAGCTTTTGCTAATCCTGGAGCAAAACAAAACAAACAAAACACAACCCAGACCTTCCAACATTTTCCTTAGGGATTTCCAATGAACATGACATATTAAAAATCACTACTCCCACAGATTTTAGCTCTCTTTACACTTGAACAAACACTTAAACACAGTCACCACTCACTAGTTCACATTTAATCAATTAAAAAAACATTTTGAAAGTAGTAACATGCCTTAGAGAATTCCCTTAATTCCTCAGTAGATATACTCTTTATTTTCACACAGATTTTCTGACTACACTCCCTATACTAAGTATATGTGAGAAGATTGATGTAAACACGTAGACTAACACTCACATATGTTAAAACAAAGAAAGCATTTTCTGGAATTATTAATATGACATGTATATGACCTCATGAATGGAATGCTACTTCTTAGAAGCGAGAACCAGGGATTCCATATGCTCATACCAATCAAGATAGAAGTCTAAGGGTTGTAACGGGGCTAAGGTATTGGCTAAGAAAGAAAGGTAAGGATAAACAAAAGTTCTTAAAGCAATAGTAAGCAAAGTACTGAAATAAACACTTAGAATTCACTTTTGAATGCAGAAATCAACTTTAAACACCCATGGGGGATTCATACATCACTTAGGGCCAGATTCAAACTTTTGGACCCTTTCTTCAACAACCAACACTTGTGAGTTCATTCTCACTTATTTCTCAACTCTTTTTCTTTCTTTTCACAACTTTTTTTTTTTTTTTTTTAATTTCGTTCTTTTCCTTCCCCCACACTTGTTTTTCTACAATATGTTGATCAAAAGGAATTCCCTCTAAGTCATACTTCACTATTCTTTAGGAACAAGGGTATGGATAGTCCTATTCTAGGCTAGGTAAGGATAATGTGGCTAACAAAGAAAATAGGCTAAATAAGGCTCAAAAGGGTTAAACCTACAATACAAATGCAAAGGGACAAGGCTTTTTGGCTTTGGTTTAACTAAACAACTTCATCTTATTGTATGTTACGCAATCAATATCATGCTTTGAATGAAACAGGCATGAGTTCTAGTATTTGGAACTATAATGATGAAAACGCATTCTAAGAAGCAACCAAGCAAAGAAACAATGATATCATGCAGCGACTTTAGAAAACAAGAAATCAAGATTAATAACTCTCCAAATAAAGTTTAGGCTCAAGTCTCTCAGGGTTGTAGCGTTAGTTTGAGTTCCTTTCTTCAAGCATGTTAGAAAAACTGATTTTTTTTCCTTTGTGATTACATTTCAATTCATAAACGACAACTACAACTAAGTATAAACCAAAGAGCAAATCAAACTTCTATCCATGTTTGTAACTTTCTTTAACAGTCATGCAATTAAAAACCAAATCCTCATCATTATGTTGGAAGGTACCCTAAAACACAAACAAACACACAAAAACGACTCTAAAACGACTCTTTTTGGGTTTTTCAAAACTTTTTCGATTTGTTTCTTCAAATTTTCATATTTTCTGTTTAAGACACATTAAAACACACTAAAAACACTTAAAAATAGTGAGTAACAACTTTAGAAGTGATAGGTGATAAAATCTGATGAAATTCATTAAAAACACTTTGTTTACCCTTCCCCCCACACTTAAACTAAACATTGTCCTCAATGTTTCAAACAAAGACTAACAAACAAACAATCAAACAACACAACTAACAAATATGACAATTATGGCAAAGTAAAAGCAATAAAAAGAAGGGTTTAGGAACGCAAATCTGATTGTGAAGCAATTCCTCGGTCTTCTTTATTTGAATGCATGGGTTCCCTCCCAAGAAGAGCTTTTTTTAACGTCTTCCAACCGGATGATACCTCATTTTAAGCTTCCAACCGGACGATACCTCATTTTAAGCTCTATTAGGGCCCACGGGATGGAGGGGTACATCCTCCACAACCTGCCCTTCGACATTCTCATAATAGGGCTTCAAATGGTGCCCATTCACTTTGAATTCTTGGCCATTCCTTAAGCTTTGGATTTGGACTGCACCATAAGGAAAAAATTAGTAATAACAAAATGACCAATCCATTTAGAACGTAACTTATCAGGAAACAAACGAGGGCGGGAATTGAAAAGTTGCACTTTCTACCCTATGGAGAATGTCTTGCTACGAATCATCTTGTCATGGAATGCTTTTGTGTTCTCCATGTAAATGCGAGCATTCTCATAAGCCTCGTGCCTAATCTCTTCAAGTTCATTCAATCGAAGCTTCCTATGAATTCCAGTCACATCTATGTCCAAATTGAATGTCTTCACAGCCCAATGTGCCTTGTGCTCTAATTCCACAGGGAGATGGCATGGATTTACATAGATAAACCGAAATGGGGACTTTCCATGGGTGTTATGTAAGCCGTACGATATGCCCATAGTGCATCATCCAAACGCAAGCTCCAATCTTTCCTAGTTGGTCTAATGGTCTTCTACAAAATCTGCTTGATTTCTCTATTCGAAACCTCGACTTGGCCACTTGTTTAAGGATGATAAGGTGTTGAAACCTTATGTGTGACATTATATTTCTTAAGCAGCGCCTCAATGGTGTGATTACAAAAATGAGACCCTCCATTACTTATGAGCACTCTACGCATCCCAAATCTGGAGAAGCTGTTAGTTTTGATGAAATCTGCAACCACTCTAGAATCATTAGTACGGGTGGCTTTTGCTTCCACCCATTTCGAGACATAATCAACCGCAAGAAAAATATAAGTGAATCCATATGAAGAAGGAAAATGACCCATGAAGTCAATGCCCCAAACATCAAAAATTTCAACATTGAAAATAGGGGTCTGCAGCATTTGATCCTTTGCACCAATATTGCCCATTCTTTGACAACGATCACAAGTTATACAAAAAGTTCTAGCATCCTTAAAGATAGTAGGCCAATAAAATCCACATGCTAACACCTTAAGGGCTATGCGTTGTGTGCCAAAATGACCCCCACATGCATAAGTGTGACAAAAAGTTAAAATTGAATGAAACTCATAATCATGTACACACCTACGAAGAATCTGATCAGAGCAATATTTCCACAAATATGGGTCATCCCACACATAAAACCGTGCATCCTTTTTGAGTTTATCACGTTGGTACTTGTTTAGGGTGCTTGGAACTTGTTTAGACACCAAATAATTCACTAAATCGGCATACCATGGCTCACTTACCTCAATGGATAGCAGCTGCTCATCTGCAAATGTCTCTAGGATGGGTAAGGACTCCTAATTGTGCACCAAACGACTCAAATGGTCAGCCACCACATTTTCACTTCATTTCTTGTCTCAAATTTCGATATCAAACTCTTAAAGGAGAAACATCCAGCGAATTAGCCTTAGTTTGGCCTTTTTTTGGTGAGTAAATACTTCAACGCTGCATAGTCAAAATAAATAATAACTTTAGTGCCAAGTAAATAAGAACGAACACAATAGCAAGAAGTTCTTTTTCAATGGTCGAGTAGTTTAATTGAGCATCATTCAAGGTCCGGGATGCATAATAGATGACATGTGGTTGTTTGTTCTTCCTTTGGCCTAACACAGCTCCTATTGCATAATCTAAAGCATCACACATAAGCTTAAAAGGTAGGCTCCAATCTGGTGGAACTATGATGGGGGTCGAGGTAAGTAGCTCCTTGAGATGGTTGAATGCCTTCTCACATTCTTCATTGAACTCAAATGACACTTCCTTTTGAAGGAGACGGCAGAGAGGTTGTGAAATTTTTGAAAAGTCCTTGATGAATCGCCTATAAAATCCTGCATGTCCAACAAAAGAACGAACTTCTCTCACCGGAGTAGGAGAGAGCAAGTGGCGTACAAGGTCTATTTTTTATTTATCAACCTCAATTCCTTTTTCAGAGATTATGTGACCCAAAACTATGCCTTGTTTTACCATAAAATGACATTTTTCCCAATTTAAAACAAGGTTAGTTTCAATGCATCGTTTCAAGATTAAAGTGAGATTATGTAAACAATCGTCAAATGAATCACCAAAAACACTAAAATCATCCATGAATACCTCAATGATCTTTTCAACATAATCTAAAAAAATACTTACCATGCATCTTTGAAATATGGTTGGTGCATTGCACAAACCAAATGGCATTCAACAATAAGGAAAAATACCAAATGGACAAGTAAAAGTGGTATTTTCTTGATCATTTGGAGCTATAACAATTTGATTATATCCCAAACAACCATCAAGAAAACAATAAAAATAATGACCGGCTAACCTTTCAAGCATTTGATCAATCAATGGTAAAGGGAAATGATCTTTCCTTGTGGTGGCGTTGAGCTTCCTATAATCGATGAAAACTCTCCAACCTGTTTGGATACGAGTGGGCACAAGCTCGTTCTTTCATTCTTCACCACAGTGACTCCGGATTTCTTTGGAACAACTTGGACCGACGAAACCCAACAAATATCAGAGATTAGATAGATCACTCCACAATCAGGTAGCTTGATAATCTCATTTTTCATGGCTTCCATCATTGGAGGGTTGAGTCAGCGTTGAGCCTCTCGATATGGTTTAGCCCCTTCCACCAAAAGTATACGATGCATGCACGTAGTAGGGCTTATTCCCTTGATATCGGCCAAGGTCCATCCAATGGCTGTTTTGTATTACTTTAACACCCTCACCAACTTTTCTTCTTCTTGTGTCATAAGTGAGGAAGAAACTATGACAGGCAAAGTCTCTTGTTCTTCCAAGAAACATACTTCAAGTTGTTTGGTAATGGTTTAAGCTCAAGGGAAACTGGTTGTATCACTGAAGGTAACAACTTATTAGTAGAAATGGGAATTGGAATTGGGAGTGGAGACTTACCATTTTGTCGTGGCAATGACTCTAGAGCAGCCACCACCTCAAATACTTCTTCACAAGGGGGCACGACATGGAGTTCTTCAATGGTGTCGTGGGTATGGTTTGCTGCTGCCCCTTGGTTTTTGAGTCTCATTCCATTTGTAATAACCATTTCAAGTGCATCCTCATGTAATTGTTCAAGATTTTCCTGCGCCAATGAATCAATAATATCAATAGAAAAACATGAATGATCATCACTAGGATACCTCATAGTTTCAGAAATGTTAAAATCAATAATCTCACCATCAAATTCCATTGTCAATGTCCCTTTGAACGCATCTATCTTGGTGCAGGCTGTTTTCATGAAAGGTATCCCAAGTAGAATCGGCAAGGGTGTGAAATGGGCCGAATCTTCCATATCAAGCACATAGAAATCAGCCGAGAAGATTAAATTATTAACCTGCACCAAAACATCTTCCAAAACTCCTTTTTAAGCTCCATCATTTTTAAGCTCTCCTAAGATTAAATTATTAACCTGCACCAAAACATCTTCCATAACTCCATCATTTTTAAGCTCTCCTAAGTTCATAGATGCATAAATAGAATAAGGCATGATATTAATGGATGCGCCTAGGTCTAACATGGCATGTTCAAACTTAGTATTGCCAATAACACAAGGGATTGTGAAACTACCTGGATCTTTGCATTTAGGAGGCAATTTCCTTTGTAAAACCGCTGAAACATTCTCACTTACCCTTACCACTTCCTTGTTGTGCAAAGCTCTTTCAAGAATTTGGCATACTTTGGAACTTGTTTGATTACATCAAGGAATGGAATATTGACTTGCACCTTCCTAAATGTCTCAAGAATGTCCTTGTCACTCTCTTCTTTCTTTGATTGCATAAATCTGCGAGGGAAAGATACATTGGGTAGAATAGGGTTAGAATTAATAAAGCTTGAACCCATCTTACCTGTATTGGACGGATTAGGGGCTGTAGGGGGCTGAGGCAAGGGTGGTGCTCCCTTTGCCGTGGCCTTTCCTTGTTCCTCTTCCTCAAATTGCAGTTGTTCATCCTCTTTTTGACTTGATTTGGATGGTCTTGGGTTAGTTCCAACTCGTTTGTCACTTCTCAATGTGATGGCTTTGGCAGATTCAAATCCTCCCTTCGGGTTGACAATGGTTGAACTAGGCAATTTGCCTTGGTCTCTAAATTGTCCCATGAATTCCGCCATTTGCCCTATTTGCTTCTTCAATTCATCCACCTCTTTAGCTTTATTTTGTACCCCTTGTGTCAAAAAGGTGAGTAATTGAATAACTTTTTCATTATCCAAAGATGTACCTGAGCTTGGTTAGACCAAAGGTGGTTGAGATTACATTGGTGCATATTGCCTTTGAAAAATCCCAAAGGTGGTGGATGAAATCCTCCTTGTTGTTAAGGTTGTTGAGGCTCCCTCCACTTCATGTTTGGATGATCTCTCCATCCCGGATTGTAAGTGTTTGCGTATGGATCATATTTGGATTGATTTTGGCCTTGAAATCCCACAGCATGGGCACTTTCCCATCCTCCGTTCTCTATCAATTGAGGGCATTGCTCAGAGGGGTGTCCTTGCATGGTGCACACGCCACATACACTTGCTTTTTGCACTTTGGATCCATCAACAACCTGAGACATAAGAATAGTGAGATTAGCTAATTGAGATTGAATTTTAGAAATTGCACTTACCTCATTCACTTGTGGTTGCTGCCGTGGCATATCCCTTTGTCCAACTCCCTCATATTGTTGTGCTTTCAAGGCTCGATTTGCAATTAAGGTCTTGGCATCGATTGGTGTTTTGTCAACCAAAGTTCTTCCCGCTAATGCATCTAGCATTTGTCTCTCAATTGGAAGAAGTCTTTCATAGAAATATTGAATTAGAAGTTCTTCTTTCATTTGATGTTGAGGGCATGATGTAACTAGAGTCTTGAAATGCTCATAATATGTTGGAAATGACTCTCCTTGGTTTTGTTGAATGCCACTAATTTTCTTCCTCAAAAGAATGACTCTTGAAGTGGGGAAGAATTTCTCTAAGACCTCTTCATGCTTTCCCAAGAAGTGACGGTTCCAAGTGCTAATTTGTACAACCAATCTTTAGCCTTTTCCAAAAAAGAGAATGGAAAAGCTTTCATCTTCAAAATGTTGCCATCCACGTTGATTGGGGTCATGCTTGAACACACCACTTCAAATTCCTTCAAATGCTTGTTTGGATCCTCCATGGATAGCCCATAGTATTTTTGAATGTGATGCAACAAGCTAGACTTGAATTCGAACTCATCGGTCTTGTCTTGAGTTGCCCTAGGATATTGAATGCGTAGGGGTACAACATTGTCCAATCCCGAGGCTGAAAGTTCCTTGATTGTTCGATTATCCGCTACCATGACTTGTTCTTCTTCTTCCTCCTGAGTCGTGGCCTCTTCTTCCTCTTCAAACTCAAATTCTGAGCTAGAACTAGGTGGATTAGGTTCTGGCTCCTTCTTCTTCATTCTCAAAGTTTGTTCAAAATTGTCGTCAAAGTCAAAGATGTGCTCACGAACCAGTTGAGAACTTCAAGTCATAAACTGGTACCTAAAACCAAGAAAGCAAAACAAAGTCAGAAACTAAAATAAAAACACACGAAAAAAAAACAAAAAGACACAACGGGGGATTAGTAAAGTTGCTAATCCCCGGCAACGGCGCCAAAAATTTGATGTGATATATAATAACACTCAAATTAAACCCTCTTTTTGACAATTGTCGTATATGAATACGTAGGGATCGTTCTAGGCCGAGGATTAGGAGCGATTGCTAATCTACTCAAATTAAACTCAACTACACTAAACTAGACTCAAAAACAGAAAACTAGACTCTAAAGACTCAAAACAGACTAAAAAGACTCAAAACAGCACAAAACAATAAAAAAGACTCAAACTAGACACTAAAGGGTGATTTGGACGAATAATAACTTTAACTTGACTCAAAACGCTTAAAAACACAAATTAGATAGATTCTAGCTAATTTGACACAACAAAGTAAAGGGGATTGGGTTTTTGACGAATTTAAAGTAAAAACAAGTAAATTGCATAAACTAAGTAAAGGAATGCGAATTTGGGTGAATTAATGGGTGATTAGCTAGCTAGAGGGTCCTTCTCCACACATGACACACTTGCATACAAATTGATTTCTAGTTGCTTTTCCAGTAAACCATGAACCTCAACTCCCCAGATTAATCGTGAACTCACTAATTAACCCTTATATTTTCCTTATGTCATTGAATTGGACGGACAACGCATCGGCAACCAAATTATTCTTCCCAAGTTCCCTACATGAACTGCATAATAGAGACACAAGAAAAGATCATTAAGCTTTGTGAAAATCATAAGCATTGACAAAGCATTCGTAACTATGATATCATGATACTCATGCCAAGAATTTAACTTAACACGATTGTGACCAACAACCTTCACTATTTGTGAATATAAGTTTGTAACGATTATGTGAAACTCCCTTATATTCTAGCATCAAATTCATGCATGCAAACTAAGTAGGCCTCCTTAATCAACATACAAGAATAAGTTCTTAATCAAATAGTTAAGTAAATTGCATTCAGGATTTATGAAATCACAACTGGAATTAATCAATTCATATTGCAAATATAATCATGGTTTCAAAGTCTCCTCTAGCTAAAACAAGTTTAGCCTCTCATGTTCACAGCAAAACAAAGAAAATTTAAATTAAACATTGAAAACAAAAGATAGATTACACCTAAGAACACTCCAACAATCCAATTTGAATAGCAAAAACGCCCAAGGCTGTTCCTCCTCTTTTTCTTCCTTGCTAAGCTACATCACAAAGGTGTGGAATGGCTGAATTTGGGTTGTGGTGTATTATGGTCAAGGATTGGTGAATGGTGGGGAAGTAGAATGATAGGGTGCGGAATTGTATATGGATGATGGATGGGTAGTTGAATGAATGGTTGATGGCTTTTTGGTTAAAGGGTGGATGAATGGTTGCTAAATGATGTAGGGATTTGCGGAAGAAATATATATTAAAAAGGAAGAAACCCTAATTAATTTTAGGAAAGGATTGGACTCCAAATCCTCAAGGAAAAAAGGGTAGTTAAAATCATAATCCTAGGGGCAAAAGGATAGGAAAGTTGCAACAAGGAATTGGAAAAGGGGAAAGAGGATGCCTTGCATGGCAAGGGAAAGGGAAAAGAGGTGTGGCAACCCCTTAGGAGTGGGATTAGGCTTCTAGAATCTTGTAATTAAGTGCCCTAATATCTTTAGGGAGCCTCTTTTGCAGCTGGAACTTAAGTAGGAAAAGATTAGGATTGACTAAGTCAAAATAAGGAAGTTTGACTCTTGTTTCCTTCTTTGTAGCTGATTCCTTTTCTTCCAAGTCTTGAATTAATTTCTTTCATCTCTTTAGCATATTCCTAGCCTCATTTGGTCTTCAGTTTCATCCATCCACCTTGCTCCATGCATGTATTATCTATTCCAAGCCCAAAACTGCTCTAAATTGCTCCAAATTGCACTTTCTTGCTACTTTAGCCTTTTGAACCTACAAACACCCGAAAATAGCTTAAAATACTAAAATAACTAGGAACTAACAGCATGAATGCAAGGAAATAAGCTAACTAAGGTGCATAAATATGCTCCTATCACTTCCTCCACTATTAGCTACCTATCCATATCCTTATGCCGCCATTCTTCCTGAGTATAAGAGCATTCTCGCGCATTCCCCGAGTCCATCTTTGCCTTCCCTCCATAACTCTCATTTCCATCTCTCCGCCTATGCTGCCAAATCGTCATCTTTCTATATTTCGACACACCTTATTACATCCTGAAAATTCGTTTCTCCAGGCAGCCATATTCATAGGCTTACCTTTAAGATCAATTATAGCATCCAAATTTTTAAAAGCATAAAACTCTTCCCTACAACCATGGTTCCCTTCTTCTTCATTCACACCCATATATTTATCCCCACATCGCATGGCCCAGTAATCCACGTGATAACTCATATATTTCATGCATTTATACCATCCATTTGTAGTCTCGTTATGATGTTTTTGAGTTAAACTAGCTGCATTTTACCTTATTTTGTGTTAGTGTGCAGTTACATGTACTTTAGGATCAATTTGAAGGCAAAAAAAGTGAAAACATGCCATTTTTGGGGTTAACCCTTGTTCAAACGTGGAAAGAAGTTTAGTGGCCTGTTTTGAAGCCCAAATAAAGAATCCAAGATGAATCTGGCTTGTTAGAAGACCAGGAACAGAATGGGAAAGGAATTGGGATATCTAGTCTGATTTGGAGGTGCCAAATAAGGCAAAAACTTGCAAAATAAAGGCTAAGTTGCTGGGATCACTTTGGAATATCTTGCAGCCCCATTTAGCATATAAATACTAAGGTTTCAGATCACTTTTACACAAGCCTCTCTTGGGGTCACCCAGAGCTCTCTCGATTCTTTTTCTTTGGCCTAGGAACAAAACCTTATTACCCTTCACCATCTACTGCCACCGAAGAAACCACGCAGCCGCGCTGTTCTTGGAGAAGTTCAATATCAGAATTGCTTCAAGGGGGTTTCTTCTATGAATTTAATTTCACTCATGTTATTCTTGATATTTATATATTTTGTAATCATGTTGTGTAATTAAGTTCATAGTTGGGGATTTTGATGTAGCCTTGCAAAACTATTCTATGTTATTAAGTTAAAGTATTTGATTCACCAATATGTGTTTTTGTTTCATTCACTGATTTTATAGTTTAATTTGTTTGTTAATCTTAATGTTTGATCACCATTAGGGCTGCTTATGAATTATTTCATCAAGTTTATAGTACACATCATGCTTAATCTTGGTAGACATGTGAATGATTGAATAAACTGCTATGCATACATCCTGCCATGTGATTTCTTTGGTTCTTTGAAGTTTTCTTGTTCTTAATGGATTCTTATTTGGTAATCTAAGTTGAACATCACAACTAGGTAGCAAATTAGGAGTCATTGATCACAACCACACATCAAATGGATGGTCATAAATGAGTAAAACGAACCTTAGTTGCAGATTGGAGAGTTGAATGCGTTTTGACTTAATTTTTATGGAATTGGCTTGTAATGGTGAAATCGGTATCCCTAGTTCCATTCCCATCATTTCTGAATCATTATATTATTCATATTTACATTCTTTTTCATTTTAAGTTACTTTACTTCTCAATTCAAAATCCAAACTCAATTTGTTAGTTTCATTGTTTAGTTAGGGTTCACATAAAGTTAGTAATTTGTAGAGGTCTAATCAGTCCCTGTTGTTTGACACCCTTAATTTTGTCACTATACTATCCTTATATATGCACTTGAAAGGAACACAACACCATATATCAGGCAATACCTCGGAAAACATTCATGGAATATCAGTATCCAACACACAATGCAAATCTTGCTCCCAACAAATCTCGCCAAAAACCTTCGATCACCAAGTTCTCTAATAAAGACCCCCTCCCTTCCTCTTCATAGAGAAGTAAAACAATCAATGAAGGTATCTCTGTTCACCTCTTTGTCTATTAAAACTTCCACCAACAAGTAGTGGTGGAACCTAACAATGCCTCATCAACTTCCTTTTGGCCAACAGTAACCCATTTCCTCTCATTTTCTAACAGGGAGAGTTTAGCACCAAACTGTTGAAATTTTTTAGATTGACGAGCTTGGGGGGCCCCACTCTAATGACACCAATATTATCCCTAACTTTACCACTTGCCCAATCCGTCAAGTATAGGGTTTTACCACAAAAGGCCTTGGTATTAATTAGAGTGGGGGATTCTTATTTAAAGTCATTGTTTTTCTTTAACCTCACTGATGTGGGACTACTAACACGGCCATTCACGTGTAACCCTATTTAATGGCTCATACGTGGAGGTCTACACATCAGCAATTGAAACTCAGAGATTGGCTCCAATGGAGTTCAAACTTGTTTTCAATGTTTCCACAAAGTGCCTCTTAAGAACTCAGAGGCTGGCTCTATGTTAAGAGTCCAAGCTTGTTTCCAAGCCCACACTTCCTTGTGACAAGCCTTTGGCTTGCATAGGCCCGTAACCGTAAGCTCTGATACCATGTTGAAATTTTTTAAATCGACGAGCCTAAGAAGCCCCACTTTAACGACATTGATATTGTCTCCAACTTTACCACCTGCCCAATCCGTCAGGTGTGCCGACGAGGACGTCGGGCCCCTAAGGGCGGTGGATTGTAAGATCCCACATCGCCCAGAGGAGTGATCCTTATATGTATATTCCCATCCCTACCTAGCACGAGGCCTTTTGCGAGCTCACTAGCACCGGAGTTCATCGAAACTCCGAAGTTAAGCGAGTTCGCGCGAGAGCATTCCCATGATGGGTGGCCCACTAGGAAGTTCTCGTGTGAGTTCCCAGAAACAAAACCATGAAGGCATGGTCGGGGCCCAAAGTGGACAATATCGTGCTATGGTGGAGTCGAGCCCAGGATGTGACACTTCCTCTCTCCTTCTATTTCAAATACAAAAATAAAAAAAAATTTGACACACTTTGTGTGTGCCCATATGCTAGCATAATATTAATTAATCAGCATGCAAATGCAAACATATAGCCATTTATAATAATAATAATAAATATGGTGAATTAATTAGGAACTAAGCAAAACATGGCAAATTAATCATTAGACCGGCGCTGATATCCTTACACTCATTAACTTTTCTTTACCAACTTCTCAATTCCTATAGGTTCTTCAAACTCATACGAACTGGATTCGACTATCGACTCCATTCTTTTCCAACCAGCATCGACATTGATTTCGGTAACATTTTATTTCGATAATGTTTTCATACTCCCTCATCTTAGGCTTTATTTAAGACAGACGGAGTAGTAGAAAATGGCTGGGGTTGTAAGCTGTTTCTGTAGAGTAGCACCATTTATGATTCTCTATATCTTACACCAATTATTTATTGCTGAGAGCACATTAATTCTCAATGTCCTGAGCTTTGGAGATAAGCCTAATGGAGTAACTGATTCCACCCAAGTTTTTCTGGATGCATGGAGTGCAGCTTGTGCCTCTTCAGATTTCAGTACGATTAGGGTACCAAAAGGGAGGTATTTGCTTCCGACTGCCATGGTTTTTAAAGGTGATAACTATAAAAGCCCAGGTATTACTCTTCGGATTAATGGAACACTCGTCGCTTTGTCTAACTACCGAATTCTTGACCAAGCTGACAATTGGCTAAGCGTCAAAACAGTTACCGGAGTCTCCATTATTGGAGGTGCACTTGACACCAAAGGCACCTCCTTGTGGGCATGCAAGTTAGCGGGAAACACTGATTGCCCCAGCAAAGCAACGGTTAGTAATTTCCTTTTTATTGTCCAGATTTTCAAGAAGTATATCATGTAGTATATGTAACTAGATTATTATTTCCAAACGCAGAGTTTGAGTTTTACAAACTCCAAAAACATTAGAATCCACGGACTAATGTTGTTGAACAGCCAGATGTTCCACATTGTTATAAACGGGTGCCAAGATGTTAACATTCAAGGGGTCAAAATCACTGCCGCCGGCAATAGCCCCAACATTGATGGCATCCATGTTCAATTGTCAAGAAATGTTGCAATCTTCGACACCTCCATCAAAATGGGAGATGACTGTGTCAATTGGCCCCGGCAACAAGGACTTGTGGATCCAACACATATCATGTGGACCAAGTCACGACATTAGGTCAGATTTTATAGTGGTTGCATCGTCATGCTTATCTATTCATAAGTTTATGTTCAATTATAGTATAACACATGGACTAGTTATAATATGTGGCCGCATTCATTTACCACCAATAATTTCTCCTGAATAGTTAGTAGTTGTTTTGGGCACTGTTTTAAAAATTCCTGCCTAGGTGCTATGCGGCTGGCTACCGCCCCGATTAATCCCCGAGCGTTTGAAAAAACTTCAATTACAAAATGAGTCTTGGAAGATGACATTCCGTATAACATTAAAGGCTTAAAGGCTTCTCGAACCAAAGTATACAAGTATCAACTAAAAGACCAAACTTAGCCAAGTGGTGAGCGACACCATTACAAGGCCCCTTTTTTCTTTTTGGTGAAAACCATTACAAAGCCTACATATATGATTGCATAATAGGTCTATTGGTGGAAACACTCCTGCTATTTAAATCCCTATATCTAGGGCATTAAATTTTGAGCAGTGGATCCAAAGCAGTCCACGGTGGGGGATGTTTGAGGAAGCTATTGAAGGAATTTGAAGTTGGAGGGTTATAGGGTATTTCTTTTCTGGAAAAACTTGGGACTGAAAAATTTTGAAATCTTAGGGCTCAAGATAGCTCAGAATGGATGGTAAAAAGAAGTCTTAGTTTGTTCCCTTTTTAAGTATACACAATTTAAAATTGATTCATTGGTGTTCGTGAGTTAGTGGAAGAGTTTTGTTAACACTCTAGTAGCGCTAAAAACTTTAAAGAACCGCAAATACAAAACGTTTAAACATAATTATAGAAGTATCAACTAAAAGACCAAACTTAGCCAAGTGGTGAGCGACACCATTACAAGGCCCTTTTTTTCTTTTTGGTGAAAACCGTTACAAAGCCTAGAGATATGATTGCATAATAGGTCTATCGATGGAAACACTCTTGCTGTTTAAATCCCTACATCTGGGGCATTAAATTTTGATTTGAATCGGCAGTCGATCCAATGTAATCCACGGTGGGGGATGTTTGAAGAAGCCATTGAAGGAATTTGAAGTTGGCCGGTTAAAAAGTATTTCTTTTCTGGGTAAACTGGGGACTGAAAGCATTGGGTAATCTTAGGGCTCAAGATAGCTCAGAGTGGATGGTAAAAGTGAAGTCTTAGTTTGTTCCTTTTTAAGTATTGACAATTTAAAATTGATCCATTGGTATTCGTGAGTAAGTAGAAGAGTTTTATTAACACTCAAGTAGCGCTAAAACTTTAAAGAATCGAATACAGAACGTTTAAACATAATTAAAGCCAAAATTAACGACTTAATTCTGTTTAAAGGGGCAAATATTTGGATTGAAAATAAGTAGTTGGGCCTAATCAAGGCCCAACCCTACCTATTCTTATTAAATGCCCAAAGGAGTTGTTTAATTTCAGAGTCCCATAAGGCTAGCACGCGAGCCCATGTACAGTTTGAAAAGAGCACGACATGTGGCAATAATCAGTAAGTACGTCTCACTGAAGTGGCACTCCAGTTGAGTTCAAGAGAATTTAGTTGCTTTATAGTGGCAATTTAGGAGTTCTAGAGGTTTGAAGAGTCAATGACTTTGGAATATCACCTCCATTTTTGGCATATAAATGCAGTCGTTATCGTTGGCTTAAGTCATATGTCACCTCAAAGCTGGATGGGAAAAGTAAACAGTGTATTTTTTTTAGTTATAGTCTTCAGCATAAGGGTTACAAATGCTTAACCTCTCAATCCAACATGATACATATCAAACATGTTCTCTTCGATGAGGAACACTTTCCTTGTCATACTTCTCAACCACTCACTATCACTCCCTCTTACAGCTCTACGACAGAGATACCTTCTCGTTTTAAATTTATATTTCATGGTAATCCTAAACCTCAACCATCTCTATCCTCTACTTCACTACCACATTCATCAACATCTACCCATCAACCACTTTATTCACCTACCTCTGCCCAACCTTTACTCAGTCAACAATCAACTCTTATCACCTTCACCACAACTCATTCCTCAAAGACCAGTCACCACAAATTCTCATCATATGATTACAAGATCCAAAGCTGGCGTCTTCAAGCCCAAAGCTTTATCTGCCACAAAGCATCCAATTGATCCTCAAATTTTTGTGCCTATATGCAAGCTTCCAAGCATGACCGTTGGAGCAAGGCTATGCTTGAAGAATTACAAGCAAAAAAATCAATAGGAACTTGGACTGTTGTACCTCCTTCTCCTCATCAAAAATTGGTTGGCTACAAATGCTTCTTTAGAATCAAAAGAAATCCTGATGACACCAATGATAGATACAAGGCTAGACTTGTGACCAAAGGTTTTCACCAATAAGATGGAATTGATTTCAATGAGACTTATAGTCCTGTTGCAAAACCTGTCATAATCAGGATCTTATTAACACTTGCAGTACAATATGATTGGTTTCTAAATTAGCTTGACATTAATAATGCCTTTCTTCGTGGTAATCTCAAAGAAGAGGTCTTTATGTAGCAACCTCCAAAATTTATTGATTCATCTAAACCATCTTTTGTCTACAAGTTGAATAAGTCTCTCTATGGCTTAAAAGAAGCTCCCAGAGCCTGGTATGACAAGTTGTTTGACACTTTTAAACTTTCAATCAGATTGTTCTCTGGTCCAAATGCTTATTTCTATTAAGATTTTATAAAACAACTCAGTTCTTTATTTCCTGTTAAGGATTTGGGTCATTTACATTATTTTCTTGGTTTAGAGGCACAAAGATCAACAGAGGGTATCTTCTGTCCCAAAGTAAATATGCATTAGATATTCTTGTTAAGACACATATGGATGGTTGTAAACCTTGCGACTCTTCTTGGTACCCAAAGAATGGATCACACTGGCACAATATTGTCTAATCCGAAGGAATACAAATAAATAGTAAGGGCTCTTCAATATCAAACCTGGACTAGATTAGATCTTTCCTTTGTAGTGAATCAAGTATGTTAGGTTCTCTATTGTCCAAGGAATTCCCACATTTAGACTGAAAAGAATCTTAAGATTCTTAAAAAGTTTTGTTGATCAAGGTCTATGGTTCAAGAAAAGCCCTCTGCAACTCACTGCCTTTTCTAATGCAGATTGGGCAGGCTGTGTTTTTGACAGAAAATCTAGCTCATACCGTTGTTGAACTCTCATGGATTTGCAAGATTTTCATAGATATTGCCTTCCCTCTTACTCAAATTCCCAAGATTTGGTGTGATAATGTATCTGCAATCTTATTGGCATCTAATCATATGTTTCATGTTCATACGAAACATGTGGAAATCGATTACCACTACATTAAGAAGCATGTTCTTGCCAATTTGCTCAAGGTTCAGTGTATTAGCACTCAATATCAACTCGCAAATATTCATACAAAGCCTTTGTCCAATGCTAGATTTTAGTATCTTCAATCCAAGCTATCACTTGGCTTTCCATCGTTCAGCTTGAGGGGTGTAAAAGACAACTCATATTTAGTTGTTTTTAGTTATCTTGTATAGTTATAAGTTTGTTATAACTGTTTTTTAACTAATCCTAGTTTAGTGAGTTAATTAGGTTTGATTAGTTGCTAAGCTTTATTTGGCAGGTGTACTCCTATGTCTATCGTTATCAATGAAATGCTCCTATTAGAAAAACTTTATGGGTTGCTATTGCGCTTCTCGTTTTCTTGTGTCATGATGGTTTATAGACACTTCATGAGCTATTAACTGAGTTGTAATTTCTTATTCATTAAGAAAGAAATATACAAGCTTCTTTTTCATGTGAAGGCCTACCTAGCTAAGGCTTTCCAAAGCCACCCTTAAATTGATACAGCGTTCCCAACACTTGTAGGGAAGTTGTGTGTAGATCAACATCCAACAAGTAATAATACTATATAAATATTAAGTTGATAGGCTCTAAATAATGGGAAACTAATTTATTATACACGTCATTGTTCTCTGTTTGGATAGCACAATACATCACACCATGTTTATTTTAATAAGTTAATTTTTTTTTCCTTTATTTAATCTAACGATTAGAAATAAATATGAAGTTTTGAAATCAGTTTCCTGAAAAATTTGTTGTACACTTAGTACTATGGTCTAGTGGTATTCCTCTTCACTTGTAAGAGTGATTTCTTAAGTTTGATTCTCCCCAAAGATGAATTTGAACCACATTATTACTAGCCATTGTGATGTCTACTATAATCTTGGAGTCATTAATTACAATCTAAGGATTGGCGTGCATCGCAAGTAATTACATTCCTAAGAGGATGCAACATCTTCTTCCCAGATATATTCTCCACATTTAATGAGGACTTTACTTTACTATCCTAAAAGATCTTTTCTTCTACTTGTATATATGTACCCTTCTAGGGTCTATCTCTGGTAGCGCAATCTTTGCATACTTATAGGGTAAAGAAGTTTACCATGTTTTCAGTTTGATCTCTGTCTTACTATTTACTGAAAAGCAAAACCAGTTGTTGATGAAGAATCATTAAGTTAGACCTATTGGCTCAAGTGTTGTGCCTAAAGCCCATGCCAACACATCTCGAGGCCCACAAGGGTGCACGAAGCATCGTGGCCATGGGAAAGGTTCCAAACCTCCACCACGGGCTTATGGTCAGCAGCGTAGAAGCCAACCCTAAGGAGAAAATCCGGCCTTAAAGCGCAATACCCTGGCTCCCAAGGCTTCCAACTTCAAGAACTAAGGCAAAGCTTCCACCACCGTAGAAGCAGATATATGTTATCGATGTGGTTCAAAAGATCAATCGTCCCAAGTTTACTGAGCTTCCGCTCATGTTGATGCTAAATATCTTTCACGTCGTAAAGCCATAGTGATAAACTTTGTTCAAGTGGACAATCCGGAAGATACCACTTTGGAGATTTCTATTTTCAAGAGGCATCGCACCAATTGAAGAATAGAAATTTTAGACATGTGCCGAAGTGAGGCCAAGTTCCCCTAGTGGCCGAACCCCCTTGAAATTTTTTTTGTTTAAGTTTTTTGAACAATTTTCTATATAATTTTATTATGTGTGTGCTTTAATTTAAATTTTTGGATAACTACCTACTGATATTATTTCTCGAATAATTAATTGAATTAACAGAATTCGAAATTTAAAGTTACATAATTGTTCAAATTTACATTCTAATGTTACATAATAATGATAAAGTTACACAAAATGACATTGCTATTTTTCAAAAAGAAAATCTACGTATAAATTTACGTTGTGGGCGTTATAATGCACTACAAACGTAGGATGTTATACTTAAATGCGATCACATTAAACTATTAAGCTTTAATTTAAAGAGTACCATTGCCCTTTTTTCCACTAAAGGGTACAGTACACTAACCCTTATAACATATTTATCTTCTTCTTTTTTTAATATTAATTACGAGCATATAATTTATTTATTTCATTGGTGAAATGGACAAAGTAGTTAATGAGGAAGGCATCTATGCTGTGGAGAATACCCAATAGTTTAATTTTGGGTAAGGGTATAAAATAATTTTTGAGAATGAATATGGTACATCCATTACCGAACTGAACTGTTGTCATCCTTATAAGTTATTCTAATAATCTTATTATTCTTAATCCTGAGGTTTGAATACTGAAACACAAGAAAGACACAAAAATAAAGATCAAAATAGTGAAATTTTTAAGTGATTTGTAGCTCAAATAATTAAAGAAAATTGCCATCTATTAGAGCCCATTGGTCTTGTATTTAGTCACCCATCCCTTAAAATCGCTTCTATAAAATGAGATAAACAACAGAGAAATGCAGAGTTGAAGAAGAAGAAAATAATTCTAAGACTAACTGTTTTGGGTTTTGAATAAGGCACAACAACAGAAGTTGTGGATAATCCCTTGGTCTTCTTCAGGGTTACTCCACTGAGGAATGAGTGGCCATGAGGGAAATTAAGTACATTTCACTTGGTATGAGTAGATTTATTAACAAGTCAACGGCTAAATTACTATTAAAGCTATATACTTTTTTCATTAAATTATTAGAGTGATGTATTATAAGATAATGTTAAGAAGACTAAAATTTCAAATTAAATTACAAACTAAATGATGTATCGTTAATATTAAATAAGTACGTTAATCAACTTAAATAATAATTCAATCATCAATAACCACATCATTTATTTTACAAAATTTAATTTAAAAATTTGTCTTCAATTATACTCAATTACGAATGATACGGAAAATGAATAATTAAGATTGAAAATAGAAAATTAAATAGTTGTGAAAATCAGAACGACTAAAACACACATAACATTAAATATTGCGTAGCATTGAACCCGAATTTTTACAAACTTAATCTAATATAACGTATATCTACGGTAACTGATTAGCAGCCGCGATATACAAATATAGTAATTAATTTGTGGAGAGAGTGAGCATGCAATAAACCATTAGGCAGACCATTAGGAAGTAAGTAAAACGCAAAAGCGTAGCTTAGCAACCAAATTATTGGGCTTAATTATTTCCGGCGCAGCTTTCTTAAAAAATGCTTTCCATGTAAGGCTGCAGATTCGTTCTCCCCTTTTACGTGTTTCATTTGTGTTTCGTTTACTAATATTTTAACACGTATCTTTTAACTTAATTGAGAGATAACACCGTTAAGTTTTTATTTGACATAAAAATTAAAAACAATATCCAACACAGGAGGATCCTTCTGCGGATTTTTAAGTTCCTTCAGATCAAAAATCCATAGATCAACACCCACAGATCAAAATCCCTAACCAAAACCCATGCGACACAACGAAAACGACGATAGGCCGAGTTACTGAGAGAGAAAACGAAGATCCGCTTGGATGCCATTTGTGAAACTCATATTTTTCTTCTCAAACTCTGATAGGCCGAGTTAATGAGAGTGAAAACGAAGACGGCGACAATTCGAATTCGGTTGAAGCGGAAACGTGATTTTTGATGGGGGAGGTGGGTTGATTGAGAGTGCAGAAGGTGTTTGATAATATGACTCAGAGAGACTTGGTCTTGGAATTCTATGATCTGGTGTTACACTCAAAAGGGTCTTCACCCTGAGTCATTGAAGATGTATAATGTGATGAGGAATGAGAATCTGGGTCTTGATGGGTTTACGATTGTTGGGTTGCTTTCGCCTTGTGCTCAATTGGGCGCATTGAATATTAAATAAAAAGTAAATAAAAAACTTGACAGAGTTATTTCTTTGTAAGAGTAAATTATAGCAACCGTCTCTTAACTTTAAATCAATTGGAGCAATGGTCCATCAACTAAAAATCAATTATCATTGGTCTCTCAACTCATCAAAACATGCAACTATGGTCCCTCAACTAAAAATCTATTACCATTGATCCCTGAACTTTAATTCAACTGGAGAAATGGTCCATTAACTTTAACCCAATTTGAACA
The DNA here is from genome assembly GCF_963583255.1 of Pyrus communis. Lineage (NCBI taxonomy): Eukaryota > Viridiplantae > Streptophyta > Magnoliopsida > Rosales > Rosaceae > Pyrus > Pyrus communis. Next base: position 17,134,447 of record NC_084811.1, read on the forward strand.
ATGATCCCTCAAACTTTAACCCAATTTTAGCAATGGTCCTTCCAACATAACTCATTTTGACAAAATTTTAACGACGTTGACGAAAATGATCATAGCTACACGTTTTGATGAGTTGAGGGACCCCAATTGCGGCAATGGTTCTTCCAACATAATTTATTTTGACAAAATTCTAACAAAGTTGACGAAAAGGACCGTAGCTACACATTTTGATGAGTTGAGGGACCAATGGTAATGACTTTTTAGTTGAGAGACCATTACTCCAATTTGATTAAAGTTGAGAGACCATTGCTACAATTTACTCTCTTTGTAAAGTTGCATGACATGTGTCAAAATATTAGTAAACGAGACACAAATGAGACACGTAAAAGGGGACAACAGATCTGTAGCCTCCATGTAAAGGCATCCATTTCTAATTAATATAATAATTAATTTACTTAAAATCTAGACCATCCTGTATCTATATGATTTTATATACAACCAGTGGTGAAGTCAGGAATTGAAGGGGGGAGGGGCCAAGTTACAAGAGTGCAATGACTTCCATAATTTATCAATACAAACAAATTACAATTGTTGCCAGCGAGGTTTCATATCATGAAAACGTCGCATAATAGGCACATTATAGGTTAACAAGGATCATTTTGGAGATAGTATCTACAAATTGCTTCACGATAATTAGGTGGATAATCAAGCATTCGATGTCTATGTCCAAGGTCTACAGGAAGATCAGCCAATATTTTATCCAACTCAGTAACCTTACTTCGTTGTGAACTACTCGGAATATTCGAAGGAGGACTTCTTGAAATATTTAAAGGAGGAGGACTGCTCGGAATATTTGAAGGAGAAGGACTACCAGAAATATTTAAAGGAGGATTTACGCATTGTTTCTTATAGTATCGTTCCATTACGTAACTGTAAAATGGAAAGAAAAAAAAATTCTTAGACTCTTAATCCTAGAGTAGACTATACTAGTATGCATAATAACTAATCAAACCAACAATTCAATTAATCAATACCAATAAGCATACAAATTATTCAATAAATAAAAATTCAGTTCAACTAATCACATGAATAATTGTATACTTTATGTAATAATTCAATTAATTAATCAATAATCACGGATTCAAATTTTCTTTTTTACCCTAAAAAATAATTTCATAATTTCATTACAATAATCATAGAATCATATCAATAATCAATAACCAATAACCATATTAGTGCATTACCCTATGATTCTATGCCAATTAAACAAAATTCGTTTTAAATAATTAATTAGGGTTAGGGATTATAAATTTAAGAATTAAAAAAATTTACCTAAAGAGTGCCTTTGAAGGCTCAAGGCTAGAAGTCGATGGCTGCATAAGAGTGGTTGCTGGAGTGGTTGACGGCTGGTGCGGCTAGGACCTAGGAATTTCTATTCCGTTTCCTGCTGGGAATTAGGGGGCAGCATTGCTGCACCTTGTTGAAGTTCCTTTCCAGTGCAAATGTAAGGATAATATAGCGGCACAAGAAAGGGTGTCCAACCACAGGGACTGATAAACAACTTAGTAAAACATTTGACTCTTACATATTAGCATTAGTTAATAACTCCTATGATTTAAAATTGGGGGGTTTAAGTAATTTTGGAAAAGAAATAAAGACAGAAAGAAAAAGGAAAAATTAGAACTATCTAAAAATAAACCTAAGACATGAAATAGGTTAGAAACGTTTTTAGGACATAAATCTAACTTAAAATGAGTTAAGGTCTTCCCCTAAACATTCTTGAATCAATGAGATGATCTTTTAACTTATCCATTTCAAATGCACAACTGAGATATTCACATATCTAGCATGGTATACTCAGATTGTACGAATCCTCACTTTCTTTGCATGTGAGATGCATGGCATGTGCATCAAACTTATATTTGTAGGTGCAACCTAACATGGCATACACTCAGATTTAGCACCTAGAAACTCATTAAGAACAAAAAGGATTATGAACATCACATGAACCCTAGAACATGGCATTTATCCTAGATTTTCATGGAATCAGCTTACATGATTAGTTCTAAACCTAACCACATGTTGGTAAGGAATGAAAGAAGATATGGCAGTCATCCTTATCATTCTCAATAGAAAGCAAACATAAACAAGGTAGCTAAACTTGAAAATATGTGCTTTAAACAATTAAGACAGAAAACTGATTCTACCTTGCAAATGAAATTGATAAACTAAAACTGCATCATAGCATTAATTCAATCATGTCTAGGGCTTCAAAGCAGCCCTAAGTATCCATAAACTAAATTAAAAACATAACAAAATACATCAAAGAAAAATACATAAAAAATTAGGAAAGCTAGAACCTAGAAACTGCTCAAGGCTGAAGACTTCTGCTCTCTCCAGATTCTGTGTTTTTCTGATTTTTTTTTCTCCTCTTCTCCCCTCTTGTTGTGTATTTGTCTCCTATTAAAAGGCTTAGGAATTATCTAATATCTGACACATTTACATCCTTAAATTGACTCTTTATAGCTCATTACAATCAGCTTTTAGTATAGGAGTAACTAAAAACTAGTTGTTATCAGAATTTGTAACTGAACAGCTCCTCTTTATTCTGTCATAATTTCTTGTCGAAACCTCCAAATCACAAGCTGTAAAGGCCATCAGAAAGAAAACTTCCAGGGCTTTTCAACTATATATGGCCCATTTTCTAATTCATTCTGAGCACTTCGGGGCAAAACTCGTAAGTTGGTTGTTCTACAAGGGCCTTTTCTAGCGGATCTTGGGCCATTTGTGGGCTATGGTCTGGTCTTGGGCGAGTTGGGCTTCAAACTATCCATTCTAGGCTCTTAAGATATTCAAAATAAGTTGATTTCTTCAAGCCCTTACTTTCATCCTGAAACACAATATAAACAACAAAATACCTTGTGATGTATAGAGATTTTAAGTCAAAAACCTAAGTAAAAAAAGGCGTAAAAGTATAACTTTATGCACTCAACACACCTTTGCTCTGATTGGAGATTGAAAAAGAAAAGGCTTACAGAGAGAGACTGAAGGGAACGGGCCATGGGGGAGTGGACATGTGGTCCCCCCCTTTATTTTTTTTCCAACATATACGAAACGATGTCGTTTCGTTTTTTTTTTTATTTTTTTTATTTTTTTACGACGACCAAAATGATGTCGTTTAGGCCTGGCTGTTTTTTTTTTTTTTTAGAGAAAAAAAAACAACAACTCAGAACCAATCAGGTTTTTCAGTGAGGAGAGGGGCTGAATCAGCGTTCCAATCGTGTTTTTCGGGTGAGGGGAGGGACGGCCGCCACTCCTCGCCCTCACGTAGCTTCACCACTGTATACAACCATGCACCATGAAGTTTATAAATACCCTACACATTTCAATTATTCTCCATCAATCTCTTAATTCCTACAGCTAGCTTCACCTTCTGGCAAAAATATTCATCTACATTCCGTTGCATTCTGACATCCTAATTGTCTTGATTTAATCTCTTCTTTATTCTCTCCCGAACGTTCCATTTCACGTAGAAAAGAAAGGAAAAATATATGGATGAGGCTACAAGTTGTTTTACCAAAGCTAGAGTAGTACCAATCATGATTCTCTTTATCCTACACTAATCATTTCTTGCTGAGAGTACCACATTAGTTATGAATATCCTAAGCTTCGGAGCTAAGCCGAATGGAGTAACTGATTCCACCTAAGCTTTTATGGATGCATGCAGTGCAACTTGTGCCTCTTCGGATTCTAGTACGATTAGGGTACCAAAAGGGAGGTATTTGCTTCCGACTGCTATGGTTTTTAAAGATGACAGCTACAAAAGCCCAGGTATTACTCTTCGGATTGATGGAACACTCGTTGCTTCGCCTGACTACCAAATTCTTAGCTAAGCTTTTTAACAGTTACCGGCATCTCCATTTTTGTGCTCTTTTTGACTTGATTTGGTTGGTTCGGGGATAGTAACAACTTCCTTGCCACTTCTCAAGGTGATAGCCTTAGCGATTTCAAAACCTCCTTTTGGATTGACGATGGTCGAGCTAGGCAACTTGCCTTGCTCTCTGAATTGGCCCATGAACTCCGCAATCTGCCCTACTTGCTTTTCTAATTCATCAACCTTTTTGTCCCTATTTTGCATTCCCTGCGCCATAGAAGTTAGTAATTGAAAATTTTGATCATTATCTATGGACGAACCTGATTTGGGTTGTGTTGGTTGTGCTTGGGGTGGTGTGGGTGCATACGGCCTTTGGTAGAATCCCGGAGGTTGCTGCCTAAATGCGCTTTGTTGTTGGAGTTGTTGGGGCTCCCTCCATTTGAAATTTGGATGATCTCTCCAACCGGGATTATAGGTATTAGAGAATGGATCATTCCTTGGTTGATTTGGACTTTGGTACCCCACAGCATGGGCACTCTCCCATCCTCCATTCTCTATCAATTGAGGACATTGATCATTGAGATGTCCTTGCATAGAGCACACTCCACATATGGCCGCATCTTGCATTTTGGATCCTTCAACAACCTGAGACACAAGCATAGTGAGATTAGCTAATTGAGATTGAATTTCAGAAATTGCACTTACCTCATTCACTTGTTGCCGTGGGGTATCTCTTTGTCCAACGCCTTCAAATTGTTGTGCATTCAAAGCTCGGTTGGCAATGAGAGTCTTGGCGGCCATGGGTGTTTTGTCCACTAAAGCTCCTCCCGCTGAGGGGTCTAGCATTTGGCGTTCAATTGGTAGAAGCCCTTCGTAGAAATATTGAAGAAAAAGCTCCTCCTTCATTTGGTGTTGTGGACATGAAACAACAAGAGTTTAAAACGTTCATAATAAGTTGGAAATGATTCACCTTGATTTTGCTGAATGCCACTAATCCTTTTGCGTAAAAAATTGACTCGAGAAGTTGGGAAAAACTTCTCCAAAAATGCCCTTTTCATGCTCTCCCATGATGTGATAGTTCCGGGGGCTAGTTCATACAACCAATCTTTAGCCTTTTCCAAGAGAGAAAAGGGAAAAGCCTTCATCTTCAAAATGCTCCCATCAACATTCACCGAGGTCATACTTGAGCAAACAACCTCAAACTCCTTCAAGTGCTTATTAGGATCTTCCATGGACAACCCATGGAACTTAGGAATATGGTGCAATAAGCTAGACTTGAGTTCAAACTCATCAGTCTTGTCTGGGGCTGCCCTTGGATATTGAATGCATAGAGGCATGGCATTATCCAATCCCGAAGCGGAAAGCTCCTTGATTGTTCGGTTGTCAGCTGCCATAACTTGTTCTTCCTCAAAAACCCTTGCCGTGGCCTCATCTCCCACTTGTATTTCATCCTCTTCAAGCTCTGGTGCAGGTTGAGGTGGTTGAGGCTCTTGTTGATTCTTCTTTCTTCTCAAGGCTAGCTCAAAATCATCGTCAAAGTCTAACATATGCGCATGAACCGGTTGAGAACTCCGAGTCATAAACTAGTGCCTAAAAACAAGAAAACAAACAAGTCAGAAACTAAAACCAAAAACACACAAAAGGAAACAAAAAGAAATAACAAGGGATTAGTAAAGTTGTTAATCCCCGGCAACGGCGCCAAAATTTGATGCGAAAATTAACTTAACACACAAATTAACCCTCTTTTGACAATTGTAGCATATAAGTAAGTAGGGATCGTTCTTAAACCGGGGATTATGAGGGATTGCTAAACACTTTAAATTGACTCAAATAAATAAAACAAAGCTTTTAAACACTTAACTCAACTCAAAAGACTCAAAACAAGTTCACAAGACTCACAATAAGCTAAAAACACTCAAAACTGCCTAAAAACACAAACTGGGCAGTTTTGACTCTAAACACCAAATTGGACGAAAATTGGTTCTAACTTGACTCAAAACTCTTAAAAACACAATCTAAAACATATTTGAATTAATTAGACACTCTAAGACAATTGGGGATTTGGTTTCGGACGAAAATCAAACAAACAAAACAATAAATTAAACGAGGCAGATTTGAACGAATTTGATGGAATTAAGTGGATGGTGAGATAGCTAGGAGGTTTTTCTCCACACATGGCATACTTGCATACAAAACAATCTCCAGTTGCTTAATCAATGAATTATGAACCTCAACACCCCAAGTTAATTAGGTACGCTTAAATTAACTCTCAGATTTCCCTTAGGTCATTGAATTGAATGGAATTAGCGCATTGCAATCAAATTATTCCTTAAAAGTTCTCTTTATGAAAGTGCATAATAGAAAAACAATCAAAGATCATTAGGTTCTATGGAAATCATAGGTGTTGACAAGGCATTCGTAACTATGAAAGCGCATGATACTTATGCCAAGAATTTACTTAACATAATTGTGACCAACAATCTTAACTACTCATGAATATAAGTTCCCAACGATTAGGTGAAGTTTCCTCATACCCTAGCATCAGATTTATGCATGCAAATTAAGTGTGCACTCTCAATTCATATACATAAACAAGTTTTAATTAAAACAGATAAGTAAATTGAATTCACCATTCATGAAATCACAACTGAAAGTAATCAAATCATCATGCAAATATAGCCATGGTTTCGAAATTCCCCTTAGCCAAAAAGGGGATTAGTTCCTCATGCTTGCATAACAAAGATTATTGAATTTAAACATTGAAATCATAAGAAAGATTACACCTAAATGTTTCAGCAATTCCAGGATGAATTTGATGCACGGCTAAGGCTCCTTTTCCTCCTCCTTGCTGTAGCACAAGGTGTGGGTGGTGGAATTGGGGGTTTTGAATGGTGTGTTCTTGTTTAGAGGGATGAAGGATGGCTGATTATGGTGGTAGGGGTGCGGCAGGTGTGTATGGAGGTATATGGAGGTGTATGGAGGTTGAAGAATGGAGAATAGGGGTTGCGGCAATAGGGTTTCTAAATAGCATAAAGGGTCGTACGAATTTATGGCTCAAAATATGTTTATATAGTCCTAGGGTTAATTAGATTAGGGTTACAAATTAGCAGATTTTATGGATTAGGGCCCTAGGGTTCGGCACAAGCAAGTTAAATCCACTTAGGAGAGGATTTGGCCCAATTAGTTTCATAAAAGGATTTGTATACCCAAATCCACAAGGATTAAAGCCTAACAAATCAGAATCCAAAAGGAAAAAGGTTTAGGAAATTCGTCCAAAATTGGGCCTTCTAGAAACTAAGTGTTTTGTGGCTGATTTTGGGTTTTCTAGAAGAAATAAAAGGGGGAAGGGTGTGGCACCCTTTTAGGGTTAGATAAGGCTTCTAGAAATCATGTTTTTAGGTCCACTTGCAGCTAGGATTAAGGTGGAACAAGATTAGGTTAGGATAAGATAGGATAAGGTTTGATAAGGTTAGATAAGGTTTTGGATAATGTTTCCTCTTTTGAGCTGATTCCTTATCCACTTTGTCTTGAGTTTAATTTCTTCATCTTCTTATCATATTTCTAGCCTCTTGAACTCCAAATTCGTCCATCCATGTTAGCCCATATACAAGCTATCCACATAATGCCCAAAACTGCTCCAAAATGCACCAAAATGCACTTTCTTGGTACTTTAACCCTTTGGACCTACAAACACACGAAAATGAGTTGAAATACTACATTAACTAAGAAATAATAACACAAATGCACAAGAATAAGCTAGCTAAGTCGCCTAAATATGCTCCTATCAATATTCTGTTAAATAGTAACGAAACCTAACACTGTTACTTGACGCCTTTAGAACATTCCGTCAACTTTGACGGAATATTCTTCGTCTTCTCCGGTGATCCTTACCGTCCACCGCCCCTAGCGCCGCAGTCTAGTTTCACCAGACTCTGAAAAAAATGGCCGGTTTCTAGAAAATTTTCAAACTCTCATAGCTTTTTCATTTCTCAACCATTTTTTACCAACTTTATATGGAAATGAAGCTCTTGAGGAGAAGAACAAGATGATATCTTTCAAAAGCCCAAAAATGGACGAAAAATGGCCTGAAAAAAGCCTCGCAAGTCTCGGCTTAAAACTCAACTCATTGAAACCGTGCTTCTCAACGTTGTCTCCCCTCCAAACTTAGCCTAGGGACTCTACAAAGTTGTGTAGAAGCTTCCCCATGTCCTAAAACCTTGTAACTCTACAAAGTTGGAGGAAAACTCACCGAGTCGGACCTTCCTAGTTGACGAGTCCAAACTCAATGTTAGACAAAATCTAACGCACCTTATAAAAAATAGTAAGTTCCCACACCAAGTTATTTGCACACACATGTACAAATTTACCCGTCATTTATGTACTTAAACAAAACGTAACTTTTTCATTACAAATTCGATTCAGATCTAACTCACGCTCACATGTTCGTAATAACAAGTACTATTTAATTACGATAGCGAGAAAAATAATTTAAAGATGCATAATCGCGTATACGTCACTTTGCCAACTAGGGCATAAATGTTAATTCACACAATCGGGGAGAAATTACATAGGAAATTAGGGACGGGTCGTCACAATCTACCCCCCTTAAGAAAATTTCATCCCCAAAATTTCAATACTACTAGAAATTAATCAAAGAACAAACGTAGATATAAATCTCGCATGGGCTTATCTGTCTCCCAAGTAGCCTCCTCAACTAAGTGGTTCCTCCGCAAGACTTTCACCATAAGAACGATCTTGTTTCTGAGAACTTTGTCTTTCCAGTCAAGAATTGTCATTGGAAATCATAAGTCAAATTCAAATCAATCTCTAACGGCTGAGGAGGAATCACATGTGACGGATCAAAGATGTATCTTCGTAGCATGGATACATGGAACACATTATGCACCCTGAACAACTCTGGAGGTAGATCCAGGAGGTAAGCAACTTCACCAACTCACTCAATAATCTTGCATAGCCCGATGTAACATGGGCTTAGCTTCCCTCTCTTTCTGAATCGTACAACATATTTCCATGCTTTAAGAATACCCAATCTCTAATCTTGTATACCCTGTCGGTCGAATGTTTGTCGGTTATACTTTTTATCGATCCTGTGCTGTTTTCAGGTTAGCCTTTATCACCTGAATATTTTGTGTCGTCTCATCCATATTCTCAAGGCCCACTAAAACTGTTTATCGACTTCGGACCAACACAGCGGGGTACGACATGGTTTCCTATACAACGCCTCAAATGGTGACATACCAATGCTAGAACGGAAACTGTTGTTGTAGGCGAATTCTATCAATGGCAAGCATTTGTGCCATATGTATCCGAATTGTAGGATTAAAGATCTCAGCATATCTTCGAGCGTCTGAATAGTTCTCTCTGACTGCCCATTAGTCTGAGGGTGATAGGCAGTATTGTAGAGCAATCTAAATCCCAAAGCTTCTTGGAAAGCTACCTAAAATTTCGAAGTGAATATGGGGTCCCGATCAGAAATAATACTAACCAGAACACCATGATACTTAACAATCTTAGAGACGAAAAGTTTAGCCAACCGATTCAACGAGTAGTTCTCACGCATAGGTAGGAAGCGTGCTTACTTGGTAAGCAGATCTACAATCACCCATATACCGTCATAGCCATTTCGCGTACGAGGTAGCTTGTACACGAAATCCATTGTGATATCTTCCCATTTTCACTAAGGTATCGGGAGTGGATGTAGCAACCCAAATGGTTTCTTTCTTTCCACTTTGACCTACTAATAAACTGAACAACGACTCACATACTCTTTAATTTCTCTTTTCATTCCAGGCCAATAGGAGAAAGGACAGATAATATGATACATTTTGGCACTCTGGGGATGCATTGCATAAGCTGAAATATGCACTTCATTGAGAATTTCTTTCTTCAGTTCTTCTACATTTAGCACATACATACGATTACCTTGCATCAGCATACCATCGAGCCTTCGAATCATGAGATCTCCTCTATTGCCGCCTAACACTACCTGTTTTAATGCCTAGGATTCTAGGTCATTCATCTAGGCCTCGAGAACACGATCCAACAAAACTGGCCTGACCTAAAAGTTGGCAAGTAGAGCTTCATGTTGATCCACTTCCAAAGCCTTTCCAGTAGATCTTAGGTTAGTCAGAAGAGGACACACATAAAGAACATTAAGTCCGCCATGAGATTTCTTGCTGAGAGCATCAACTACAGTATTCGCACAACCAGGGTGATACTTGGTAGTGCAGCCATAATCACTGATCAACTCCATCCACCTACGTTGCCAGAGATTAAGTTCTTTCTAAGTGAAAATATACTTGAGGCTCTTATGGTTAGTGAAGATTCGACATGTTTCCCAATAAAGATAATGTCACCAAATTTTCAAAGCGAAAACGATAGCTGCCAACTCGAGATCATGAGTATGATAATTCATCTCATAGGGCTTTAACTGTCATGAAACATACGTAATCACCTTTCCATGCTGCTTCAGCATGCAGCCTATACCATTCAGAAAGGCGCCATTGTAGATCTCGAAATTCCCACTGTCATCGAAAAGTGCCAAGACATACGCATGAGTGAGACAGTACTTCAACTGTTGGAAACTTCGTTCACAATCATCACTCTACTCAAAATTAACTCATTTCCCGGTCAACCTTGTCAGAAGCAGGGCTATGGTTGAAAAGTCTTTCACAAATCGTCGATAGTAGCCTGCAAAACCAAGAAAACTTCATACTTCAGTGACCGTTTGAGGTTGCTCCCAATTTGCCACTGCTACTACTTTCTAAGGATCCACGAGAACACCCTGAGCTGATATCACTTGTCATAAGAATGACACTTAATTCAGCCAGAACTAACGCTTACTGAATTTGGCGTATAACTGATTCTCCCTTAGCTTCTTCAAAACCAAACATAGCTGTCTAGCATGATCAGCCTTGCTTTTAGAGTATACCAGAATGTCGTCGATGAAGACAATTATGAACCTATCCAAGTACGGACGGAATACCTGATTCATCAGGTTCATAAAGGCTGCTAGAGCATAAGTTAACCTGAATGGCATCACAAGGAACTCATAATGACCATATCGAGTTCAGAAGGCTGTTTTCAGAACATCATCACTTCTGATCTTCAACTGATAATAACTGGACCTTAGATCAATTTTCGAGAAAAGACAAGTACCATAAACCTAATAAAAAATGTCATCGGTACGAGGCAACGAATAATGGTTTTTAATTGTCTATAATCGATACAAAGCCTCAAAGTTCTGTCTTTCTTCCTTACAAACAAGACTGGAGCTCCCCAAGGAGAAGTGCTCAGCTGAATAAACCTTTTTTTAACAAGTTCTTGCAATTGGGTTTTTAATTCCCTTAACTCTGCATGAGCCATACAAAAAGGAGTTAGAGAAATATGATCAGTATCTGGAATTAGGTCGATAATGAACTCCACTTCGCAATCTAGCAGTAGGCTAGGTAAATCATCAGGAAAAACATCAAAAAAGTGTCTGACTACTCAAACGTCTTCCACACAAGCAGAAGTCTCTTTAGTCGCCACTACATGAGTTAAGTAGCCTTGACAACCCTTCATCAACAACCGAGTTGCCCTCATGGTAGAGATAACTCCATGTTTCAGATCGCTACGTTCACCAACAAACGTGACAATAGCCATGCCTAGTCGGTGAAAAGTAACAATCTTCTGATAACAGTCCAACGTAGCACGATTGTAATGTAACCAATCCATACCCAAGATAACGTCAAAGTCAATGATATCCAAAGGAACAAGATTGGCTGGCATTACGACATCTTCGATAAGAACGGGGCATCCTTGATACTCCCAATTAACATAACAAACTTTACTCCTAGGCATCGAGAACTCCAACTCATAACCGATATGAGTAGGGTAAGGTTAAGTTTTTTAAGCAAATGTATGGGAAATAACTGAATGTGTAGCACCTAAGTCAATTAGTATTCTAGCAAAATGGCCAAGAACATTCAACGTACCCATAATCAAGTCAGGGTTACTCTGCACATCCTCCAAGGTGATATGATTGACTCGACGCTGTGCCTGTTGTCAACCTCCTCGACTCTTATTTCCCTGGTTCTGATTTCCTCGTCCCTGGTTACCTCGACCTTGATTTGTCAGATTAGGCTGTCTAGTCGATGCACCGTTGCTCGAAGCTACCTCAAGTTTCTGGGATTGTACCCCGACATACCACTGTGATTCACCGCCTTGATACGATGTATAGCCCCCTGGTATTGTGGATAACCACCCTAGTAATAAGGATCATGTGGGTACTGATATGCTCCTTCTGGATACTGAGCTATGTCACCCTAATAATGAAAAGCATCCCTATAACCTGTTAGCGTGTAAGCACCAGGTCCTTGAATCTTCTGAAGAAGGATTGCAGGTGGTAGAGTAAGAGGCTGATTTTGTTGCCTTTGCGAACACTGATTAGCTATATGCCCCATCTGACCACAATTATAGCATCCATTACTTCCCCTTTTGCACTCACCGAAATGACGGTTATGGCATCTGCAACAGTGCAGAGCACCAAAATTGATAGGATTCCTCTAATTCTGGAAGCGGGAACTACTTGTGGCCTTGTCGCCTCTTCGTGGCGTATTGGAATTTGAGCAATCGTTTAATGATCCAGAATTATTTCCAATTCTCTTGAAATTCTAGGTCTTTCTAGGACCAAAAGATGACTGCCCTTGCTGTTATCCCTCTGAGAATTATTATTATTATCATATTCCTCATCGTCATCATCGGGAGCATTCTCAGAATCTCCAACCCGAAGCAGAACCTCAAAAAATTCTTAGTAGGTAGAGCAGGGAGTAAAGGTCGCCAAAGAACGCAATCGCTTATAAATCCCCTTCTTAAAGTAACGGGGCATCTCCTTGGGATTCCTAGCGATCTCAAGACAATAGCAGGATAGGTAAATGAAATTTGGGTGGTACTCTGTGATGGACATTTTTCCCTGCTTCAAATATGTGAATTCCTCTTTCTTTCAATCCTTGTACTCTAGATGTGTAAACCTAGCCTCAAAGAGGCATCTGAAGATATCCCAATCCATGGCCTTTTGAGCAAACAACGGGCGTGACTCCTAAGCCCACCATGATGCTGCTCCCAAACGAAAAAACTAAGTCGATGTCTCGACCCATCTCTCTGCTAGGAGGTTCCTATGTCGCTACATAACTCGAAAGGTCTTCTCAACATGATCAATCCAAATCTCAGATTTCTCAGGTCCTTCATTACCAAAGAAATTATTTATCTAAAGGTAGGACACTGTCTCTAAGGTAGTCATTTGGGGAGGACGAAGTGTGGACTGAATAGCAATAGCAATAGCCTCACCAAGTTGCCCAAAATCCAGAAAATTAGTTCCAGGAGAGACATGTGGCTCTCTACTAGGTGGCATGATTCTGACATAAGAGATCAAAAATTATTAGGACATATAACACATACAAGGAATGTAGGACTGCATAAACCTATACTCTGATACCAATCTAACACACCCCGACCAGAGTCGAGGCATGCTGGCCGTCACCCGAATGTGACGTAACCAAAGTGTGATTCATGTTAAAATGTGGATAAATTAAAATCGAAACTAGAACTTATTTAAACCACTAAAGTGAGCGCACAGTAGTGGGTAGAACCTATAGAATACAAATGTACAAATGTTCAGAGCATAGATGACAAATAGTGCAGTCGAAACTAGAAAAGTACTTAGTACACAATTGGAAACAGTTCCTACATTAAATAGAGATATGTCAGAATCTCTGGGTGATACTCATGTGCCACATAGTAGGTCGGCTATCTAGGACCTAGAGGGGCGAAAAACAAAAGGGTGAGTGGGCACAAAAATAAAGGTTTATAAAATCCTTTTATTTTTTGAGCATACTAATTCCTCGCTGTAAAACATCTACATGTTCCAGAAAACATACCACGCATAGGTATGAAATCAAATGCAAATCAACAGTAAATCAAGTAATATGCGACACAACAATATCTCAACAACAATATAAATGAAATCGGGTGTTCAATTAATCTATACTAGCATGCAAGTTGGAGTCGCCTAATACGACCTTTACGACTGACCCTAATGCTCATCAATCTATGCTAGCACACGTGTCGGAGTCGCCTAATACGACCTGTACGACAGGACTAGGTGTAATAATATATGCTCTAGTACTACGATCACTTGAAGATTGGCGATAATCGCAGTCATGTACGAGTCGGAGTTGCCTAATGCGACTTGTACGACAGGATTAACACCTACTTGGATCCAAGGCAAGTGTGCGGTGCGGGAGGTGAACATACACGTAAAGGATTGGCCTTGGCCCAGGGCAAGCACTAACACCGTAATGATGCAATAATTTCAATTAACAATATAAACTTACCTGAACTTACATGCGCATCCCGTAGGATTATTTTAGCATTTAACAATAGTACAACATAAATGAGCAGGTAAAATGTATATGGATATGCCATGACAATATATAAATCTGAACCATAGAACAACATTTTAAAATTACATAAATCATGGCATAATATGCATAAATCAATTTAAAAGCATTTGTGGAAACTATAAAGTGTGTGTGTGTGTGTGTGTGTGTGTGTGTGTGTGTAGACGAAAACAAAATGCCCACTCACTAATATGTTGATGAATCGTAGCCCTTTAGCCTCGCTTGTCCTCATATGTCCTCAGGATAAGTTTCCCCTATATGCAAAAAACCTAGTAATAATTACTTAATTAAGACATATACGAAAAAGCTAGGAAAAACTCCTCATAGCTTGCTCAAACGGAATGTTTGAATATACAAAAATGTTCTACTCGAAGTCACGGACCCGCACATGTCAACCACTCACTGGCCAGAGGCCAGACGCGTCCTCACATGCCACCCAACCCACGGCCACATGCGCAGGCACTCGCCTGGCAAAGACTAATAGAAAACAGGGAATATTCTGTCAAAGTTGATGGAATATTCCATTAAATAGTAACGACACCTAACGCCGTTACCTGACACCGTTAGAACATTCTGTCAATTTTGACAAAATATTCTTCGTCTTCTCCGGTGATCCTCGCCGTTCGCGGGCGTCGGCACCGCCGTATGGTTTCGCCAGATTCTGGAAAAAGTGGTTGGTTTCTTGAAAATTTTCAAACTCCCATAACTTCTTCATTTCTCAACCATTTTTTACCAACGTTATATGGAAATGAAGCTCTTGAGGAGAAGAACAAGATTATACCTTTCAAAAGACCAAAAATGGACGAAAAAGGCCTGAAAAAGGCCTTGTAACTCGGGTTGAAACTTGAGGGAAGAAAACTCACCAAGTCGGACCTTCCGAGTTGACGAGTCTGATAGGAGCAGATTCGTGCGACTTAATTAGCTTGTTCTCGTGCATTTATGTTGTGTTTACTTAGCTATTTTAGTGTTTAAGGCTACTTTTGTGTATTTTCAGATTATAAGGCCAAAGTGTGCAAGAAGATGCAAATTGGAGTCTTTTGGAGCGAAAGAGGAATGAATGAGTTGAAGACTCAGAGAAATGACGAATTCCTACTCCAACGATGAATTCTTACCAAAACGAGGAATCCTACTCAAACAAGGTTTCCTATTTTAGGAAAGTTAATCCTAAGTTTCCCGTTTTGGTAACCTTTCCTAATCTTAAACGTCCGTATTTTCTAGCCACTTTGAAGTCCTTGTAGGCGCTTTAGGACACAAAACGAAGGCCCTAGTCACTTTGTAACCCTTTGCCGTGCCCTTTTATTTTCTCCCCTTCCCTTGCCGTGCAAGGGGGGGCATTTGTGTCCAAAATCATTCACTTAAACCCTATTTCCTTCACCCTAACCTAACCCTAGCCGTCACCCCACAACCATCTCAGATTTTCACCCTTTTATTTCACCCTAGCCGACCTAATTGATTCACTTTAATTAATATTTTCAGCCACCACCCTAATTCCTTCTCTAGCCGTCACATTCCCATCCATTTAATTGATCAAATCCATTTAGCCGCACTTTTTCCCTTGTGCCGCAGCCACCATAAGCCAATCTCCCATTTTTCCACCAAAAGCCGTGGCCCCCCCCATTGACCATTAACCCTAATAAACCAAAAATAAATCAAAGCCGTGGCGACCTAATCTAAAAATTCCATCACAGCCGCAACCATTCTTCCCTAATTCCCAAGCCGTGACATCTCCCTTCCATTCCAGCGATCTTACACATACAATCCAACCTTGCCGCAGCCATCCCCACACTTCCAGCCACCATACAACCCTTCCTCCATCACTCCACCACCTTGCCGCACTACCAAACAACCCTAAACCTATCTATAACCCAGAAATTCACCCAAAATCATCCAAAACCCAATCTGCCGCATCAAGGAGAAGAGGAAAGAGGAGCTTCGACGCGCACCAATTCACGTGGATTCGTTGGGCGTTCTAGGTGTAATCAATCCTTTGTGCTTTATGTTTAAATTCATTTGTAATTCTCTTTTTGTGAACATGAGAGGCTAAATCCCCCTAGTTAGCTAGGGGGTGATTCGAAACCATGATTATATATGTGAAATAAGTTGATTACTTCCAATTATCGTTGCATAAGTTTTGAATACAATTTGCTTAACCGTTTGATTTAAAACTTATTCTTGTATGTTGATTGAGAGTGCACGCTTAATTTGCATGCTTGAATTTGATGCTAGGATATAAGTTTGTTTCACCTAATCGTTATGAATTTATATTCACAAGTAGTGAAGGTTGCTAGTCACGATCATGTTAAGTAGATTCCTGGCAAGCGTATCATGCTTTTCATAGTTACAAATGCCTTGTCGATGCTTATGATTTCCAAAGAACGTAATGATTCTAACTTATATCTTTATCATGTTGTTCATATAGAGAATTTGTTAGGAATAATTTGCTTGCGATGCATATTCATCCAATTCAATGATTCTAGGGAAATCTGAAGGTTAATTTAAGCGGACCTAATTAACTTGGAGTGTCGAGGTTCATAACTTATTGGATTGATAATTGGAAATTGATTTACGTTGCATATATTTCATGTGTGGAGAAGAACCCCTTAGCTATCCCATCATCCATTGATTCATCCAAATTTTGTCTTAAAATCTATTTTCTTTACAATCTGCCAATTTAGTTTAAATTCGTCCAACCACTATCCCCCCATATTTTGTTGAGTCTTAGTCATTCAAATTTGTTTTATTTTGTGTTTTTAAGCATTTGGAGTCATAAACACTTTCAAATTCGTCCAAATTAAGTTCTAGTTTCTGTTTGAGTCAATTTGATTGTTTTAGGCAGATTTGAGTGTCTCAAATCTGTTTTGAGTCATAGTAGTTTTGTTAAGAGTCTTTAAGCTTAGTTTTTGTGTTTTTAAGTCAATTCAAATTAGATTAGCACCCCTAGTTAATCCCCGGTTAGAACGATCCCTACTTACTTCATTACTACAATTGTCACAAATAGGGTTTAATTTGTGTGTCAACATAATTTTCACATCAAATTTTGGCGCCGTTGCCGGGGATTAGCAAAGTTGCTAATCCCTTGTCTTGAGTCTTGTTTAAATTGTTTAGTTTCTGTTTTGTTTTAATTTTTGCACCGTGTGTGTGTGTTTTGTTTTTGTGCCGTGTGTGGCACCTTATTTCCTTACTTGTGCCGAGTCTATTAGGTTGATTGCTAACCTTGTTTGCTCTTGTGTGCAGGTACTAGTTTATGACCCGTGGCTCACAACCTGTTCGTGAGCATATCTCCGACTTTGACGGTGATTTCGAGAGGACTTTGAGAAGGAAAAAGAAATCGCAACCGTATAATCCTCCTAGTCCCGAACCTGAATTAGAAGAGCAAGAAGTTGAAGTTGAGGTTGAAGAGGAGGCCACGGCAAGGGTTGAAGAGGAAGTACCAACCATGGCAGTGGACAATCGAACCATCAAGGAGCTTTCTGCCTCGGGTTTGGCCAATGCAGCACCTCTTTGCATCCAATACCCTAGGGCAGCCCCTGAGAAGACCGATGAATTTGAGTTGAAGTCCAGCTTGCTTCACCATATTCCGAAATACCATGGGTTGGCCATGGAGGATCCGAACAAGCATCTAAAGGAATTCGAGGTGGTGTGCTCAAGTATGACACCGGTGAACGTGGACAGCAACATATTGAAGATGAAGGCTTTTCCTTTTTCTTTGGTCGAGAAGGCTAAGGATTGGTTATATGAGTTGGCTCCCGGAACTGTCATATCATGGGAGAGTATGAAGCGAGCCTTCTTAGAGAAGTTCTTTCCGACATCACGAGTCATTCTTCTTCGCAAGAAGATTAGTGGAATTCAGCAAAGCCAAGGTGAATCTTTTCCTACGTATTACGAACGTTTTAAATCTCTTGTTGCTTCCTGTCCACAGCACCAGATGAAGGAGGAGCTACTTCTTCAATATTTTTACGAAGGCCTGTTACCACTTGAACGGCAAATGTTGGATGCATCCGCGGGAGGAGCTCTAGTGGACAAGACGCCTAGGGATGCCAAAATTCTCATTGCTAATCGAGCACTCAATGCACAACAATATGAAGGTGTTGGGCAGAGAGACACCCCACAGCCACAACATGTAAATGAGGTAAGTTCTATTTCTGAGTTACAATCCCAAATGGCTAACCTTACGTCTATGTTATCGCAGTTTGTTGAAGGCCCTAAGACGCAAGGCACTACAATCTGTGGTGTATGTTCCATTCAAAGACACCAATCTGATCAATGCCCTCAATTAATTGAGAACGGAGGGTGGGAATCTGCCAATGCTGTGGGCTATGGGAATCAGAACCAACCAAGAGGTAATCCTTTCTCCAACACATACAATCAGGGATGGCGTGACCACCCCAATTTCAGATGGAGAGATGCACCACAATATGCCCAACAAAGTGGATTCCGACAACCCCCGGGTTTCTTTCCAAGGCCAATGGCACCACAACCACCTCCTCAAGCACAATCATCCCAAACCAACTCAGGTACGTCTATAAATGACGATAAAACATATCAGTTACTAACCACAATGGCGCAGGGAATGCAGAACCAAGCAAAGGAGGTTAATGAGCTAAAGAAGCAAATGGGCCAAATGGCCGAATTTTTGGGACAATTCCGTGAAAATGGTAAGTTACCAAGTACTACGGTTGTCAATCCCAAGGGTGGTTTCGAAACGGCCAACGCAATCACCTTGAGAAGTGGAAAAGAAGTTGGCATTACATCCAAACCATCACCATCAAGCCCCGAAGAGGATGAAAAACGGAGAATTGAAGAAGAGGAGGCAAGCAAGCCCACGGCAAGGGTACAAACACCCTTGCCGCAACTACCGAGGGACATTAATGCACCCACCTCATCCCATTCGGCCACCAAAGGTAAGTTGGGTTCAAAATTGATTAATTCTAACTTTGTTCCACCCGATGTTCCTTTTCCTAGCAGGTTTATGCAAACAAAGAAGGAGGAGCAGGAAAAAGACATTCTGGAGACGTTTCGGAAAGTCCAAGTAAACATTCCTTTACTTGATGCCATTAAGCAAATCCCGAGGTATGCAAAGTTTTTAAAAGAGTTATGCACAACTAGGAAAAGAATTGCAAACAAAGAAGTTGTGAAAGTAAGTGAAAATGTATCAGCGGTTTTGCAACGAAAGTTGCCTCCAAAATGTAAGGATCCAGGGAGCTTTACTATCCCATGCACAATTGGAAACACGAGATTTAAACAATGCATGTTAGATTTAGGTGCTTCTATTAATGTCATGCCATATTCCATTTATGCATCTATGAACCTTGGTGAGTTAAAACAAGATGGTGTTATAATTCAGTTGGCCGATCGTTCTAATGTTTATCCCAAGGGAGTCCTTGAGGATGTTTTAGTGCAGGTCAATCATCTCATCTTTCCTGCAGATTTTTATGTCTTAGAAATGGAGGATTCGAGCGATGCTCCATCATTGCCACTCTTGCTAGGCCGTCCGTTCATGAAAACAGCTCAAACAAAGATCGATGTGGCCAAGGGAGCACTAACAATGGAGTTTGGGGGTGAAATAATTAAATTCAATGTTTATGACTCTAGTAAGAATCCTAACGATAGTCATTCTTGTTTTGTTGTAGATGTGCATAAGGACAAAGGGCCGAAAGGATCCACACTTACTATGAAGGATGTATCAAGCACCACCAGTGGAGAAGAACTTGGAGTGATTGCCCTACAACCACCCAATATGGCCGAAACTTCAAATGGGGACATTGTTGATAGGGCTGCCGATTTTGAGCCTTCACTACAATATGTTTGTAAGTTGCCAAGCCCAATTCCAATACCCATTTCAACTAATAGGTTGTTACCTTCTTCGGTGCAGGTACCCAATCAATTTCAAGGTGGTGGGAGCATGTACATGGACTTTCAGAACCGAAACACCACCATCAGGGAGGATCATTATCCGCGGCCATTCAGTGAGCCATACTACGAGAAATTCATGGAGCATGTTGTGGAGGAGATCCCATGGCATGCCGTGGGTCCTAAGTGAGAAAAGAAGGACTCGTCTGGCTGGAAGACGTTAAAGCAAGCGCTACTTGGGAGGCAACCCATGCACTCAACAAAGGAAGAACTTGGGAATCGCTCCACACTCAGATTTGCGTCCCTAAACCCTTTTCCTTTGTTGCTTACTTTTTGTTATGTGTAATGTGTTCAATTATGTCTAAAACATTGAGGACAATGTTTAGTTTAAGTGTGGGGGGGGGGGGGGTAACATTCTGTTTTGAGATATTTTTGCATGAAATTCGTAGGGTATTACCACCTAACATGTCTAAACTTGTTTCCCACTGTTTTTAAGTGTTTTTAAGCTATTTTTAGAGTCTTTTTATGTGTTATTTTGAAAAATCCGAAAATCCCCTAAAAATTTGAAAAATTGTTTTGAAAAACCCAAAAAGAGTTGTGTTTGTATGTTTGTTTGTGTCGTAGGGTACCTTCCAACACAATGATGAGGATTTGGTTTTTAATTGCATGATGGTTAAAGAAAGTTACAAACATGGATGGACGTTTGATATACTCTTTGGTTTATGCTTGTTTGTAGTTATAGTTTACGAATTCACATGTAATCACAAAGAAAAAAAATAATTAGTTTTTGTAACATGCTTGAAGGAAGGAACTTAAACAAACGCTACATCCCTGTGAGACTTGAGCCTAAACGTTTATTTGGAGAGTTAAAATCTGTGCATTATTGCTTTCTAAAATCGTTGCATGATCTCATTATTCTTTGCTTGGTTACTACTTAGAAGGCGTTTCATCACTTAGTTCCAAATGCTAGAACTCATGCCCATTTCATTCAAAGTATGTCATTGATTTGCATAACACGTATTCAAGATGAAGTTGTGTAGTGACCACCACCAAAAGCCAAACAGCCATGTGCCCTTCACTCATTTTGTGTTTAAGTTTAACCCCATTGAGCCGTGTTAGCCCATGTTCTTTGTTAACCCACATTATCTTCACCTAGCCTAGAATAGGATCATCCGTACCCTTGTTCTTGAAGCATAGTAAGCATGAATGAATTCCCTTTGATTAATGTGTTGCAGAAAATAAGTGTGGGGGAAGGATTATTGATATGAGTTTATGTGCCATAGGCATGGTTAAAAAAAAAAAAAAAAAAAAAAAAAAAAGAAAAGAAAAGAAAAGAAAAGAAAAAAAAGTGAAAAAAATAGTTGAAAAGTATTGTTTGTTGAAGTAAGGGCCCAAAACAATGAATTAGGCCCTAAGAGTTGTTTGAATCTTCCCTTTATGTCTAAAAGATGAATTTTGCATTCTAAGGGAATTCTAGGTCATAATTTCATTACTTTACTTACTATTGCTTAAAGAACTTTTGTTTATCTTTACCTTTCCTTGTGAGCCAATACCCCAAGCCCCGTTACAACCCTTGACTTCTATCTTGAGTGTTGTGCATTTCAATTGTGGAGTTTGAATTTGGTATGAGCATATGGTGTCACTAGTTCTCGCATCCCGTAGGATTATTTTAGCATTTAACAATAGTACAACATAAATGAGCAGGTAAAATGTATATGGATATGCCATGACAATATATAAATCTGAACCATAGAACAACATTTTAAAATTACATAAATCATGGCATAATATGAATAAATCAATTTAAAAGCATTTGTGGAAACTATAAAGTGTGTGTGTGTGTGTGTGTGTGTGTGTGTAGACGAAAACAAAATGCCCACTCACTAATATGTTGATGAATCGTAGCCCTTTAGCCTCGCTTGTCCTCATATGTCCTCAGGATAAGTTTCCCCTATATGCAAAAAACCTAGTAATAATTACTTAATTAAGACATATACGAAAAAGCTAGGAAAAACTCTTCATAGCTTGCTCAAACGGAATGTTTGAATATACAAAAATGTTCTACTCGAAGTCACGGACCCGCACATGTCAACCACTCACTGGCCAGAGGCCAGACGCGTCCTCACATGCCACCCAACCCACGGCCACATGCGCAGGCACTCGCCTGGCAAAGACTAATAGAAAACAGGTAATATTCTGTCAAAGCTGATGGAATATTCCATTAAATAGTAACGACACCTAACGCCGTTACCTGACACCGTTAGAACATTCTGTCAAAATTCCTGACACCGTTAGAACATTCTGTCAATTTTGACAAAATATTCTTTGTCTTCTCCGGTGATCCTCGCCGTTCGCGGGCGTCGGCACCGCCGTATGGTTTCGCCAGATTCTGGAAAAAG
Organism: Pyrus communis; assembly: GCF_963583255.1. NCBI lineage: Eukaryota > Viridiplantae > Streptophyta > Magnoliopsida > Rosales > Rosaceae > Pyrus > Pyrus communis. The sequence continues at coordinate 17,157,009 of NC_084811.1, forward strand.
TGGTTGGTTTCTTGAAAATTTTCAAACTCCCATAACTTCTTCATTTCTCAACCATTTTTTACCAACGTTATATGGAAATGAAGCTCTTGAGGAGAAGAACAAGATTATACCTTTCAAAAGACCAAAAATGGACGAAAAAGGCCTGAAAAAGGCCTTGTAACTCGGGTTGAAACTTGAGGGAAGAAAACTCACCAAGTCGGACCTTCCGAGTTGACGAGTCCAAACTCAACCATTTCAAGATTGGTTTGTATGATTAGCTTCATGAGGACAAGAGGATCATGATGGTGGTATTTTTAAGTTCGATTAGTGAGTGTTTGATGAAGGTCCTTGCAGTTGCAAAGAAGAGGGAGGCACGGATGAGAGAAAGAGAGGGGAAAAAGATGAGAAAGAGAGAGAATGACAGCTTTTCTAATTGGTTGAGAAGTGATTTGAAGTGACGATGTCTGATTGGGTGCTGAAAGTGAGGGGGAGAGTTTGATTGGTGGGGAGGAAATTAAGGAATAATTTATTGATTGGTTGGTGAGTGAAATGGGGGACTCGGGACAAATTTTTAAGCATAAGAAGAGATAGGGTTGCACAATTCGATGTCAGACGAAATCTAACGCACCCTATCAAAAACAATAAGTTCCCACACCAAGTTATTTGCACACATGTGTACAAATCTACCCGTCGTGTACGTACTTAAACGAAACGTAACTCTTTCTTACAAATCTGATTCGGGTCTAACTCATGTTCACGTGTTCGTAATAACGAGTATTATTTAATTACGATAGTGAGAAAAATAATTTAAAGCTGCATAATCGTATCCATGTCACTTTGCCAACAAGGGCATAAATGTCAATTTACACACTCGGGTTGAAATTTCATTGGAAATTAGGGATAAGTCATCATAGTCTAGCCGACTTATCAGAGGTCAGGGGCTTGTCAAACAATTTTCCAACTGGGTTGCCTCGGAGATGCTCAAGCTCGGCAGCCAACTCCATGCAGGCACGCCGTTCCTCCTCTAATGCCTCTACAACTGTCCTGAATAGGACATCCATCGTCACTAAAAATTCTTTAAATTGTCGCTTAGAAACAAACTCAAATTCATGCATATAAACAAACATTGATTTCATATCATGTCCACCAAACCAATATCCATTCAAAAACAGAAATGCATGTAAATTGAAACGACAATTTACGAGGATTTATGTGCTCAGCATTGACTAGGACCACAGTTCTAAAAATCCTCGCCTAGCGCTAGGCGGTTGGCCATTGTCCCGATTAATGCCTAGGCATTTGAAAACTAAGAAAGGGCGCCTAGACCTACTGAGGTGCCCACCTAGACCGCCTAGCCCGCCCAGACCCACCTAGACACCCGCCTAGGTTATAACTCGCTTAGACAGTAAGTAGATAACTTTCATTTTGTATTTTATTTTTTCAATAAATTGTAAGAGACTTGTTGAATACTTAATGGAAGACACATTATATACTTGTTCCCCATGTTTTCATTATGTTCCAATAGCTCATAATATATATGTCATTCCATTTTGTATTTTATGATGAAATCATATATATTTTAAGTATAAAGAGACACTTGTTTACATGAAATATAATAAATTTAATTAAATCCGCCAAGTCTGCCTAGGCGCTAGGCCCCAACCCGTCGTCCAACTAAAGCCTATCGTCTTTTAGAACCTTGACTAGGACGACGATGTAAACGCTCCTATGCTTGTGTGATATCCCTTCTTCACCTTCCTTTTTGGTTCGGATGAAGGAGTGATCTCAGAGTCATGATCAGTATCTGCAACACCTTTACTTTCATCCTTCGGTGTTGCATCCCTACCAGCCTCAACATCATCAAACATGACATTCCAGTAAGGCCCCATCTTTTCTTCATCGGTCGGAGTAATCAAGTGGACAACAACCTGCATCAAACAAAATCGGTGTTACATACCTAAGTACAACCAATTCGTAATACAAAATTCAGTAAGTTTATTAAAACTGGAATAAACACGTACCAATTTTTGAGCAAAAATACCGTTCTTCAGCTTGTGATGGGACGGGTTTAAGTTAGTGTACAACAAATCTGGGGTAATAATTGAGGGTTCTTCGTGCGCACCCTCGTATAGTTTTTGGACCTCAAGTACGGCAAAGTTTCAACAACCAAATCTACAAAATTGAAAGCTATAATGTTAATCAGTTGCAGCGAAAATGAATGTAAAAGTGCATTCAACTTATAACAACAAAATAAAAGGGAAATTACTTGAAAAACATATGGAAACCCTTGCAAGTTATAAAAGTCCCGGATCGCACCCCCTGATTTCTCTACAACTTTTTCTTTTACAACCTTGTGGTGGGTCAAAGTGGCCGCGGATATACTTGTCATCAACACTTGGAATGATATGGATCCCCAGGGATATGTCTCCCATTTTTCTTCATCATTTACCAACAGTAGCAGGTGGTAATCAATGGCTGACTTCTTCTCCTTGCCCAAAACAACAAAGTGGGCAAAGTACAATAGGCCAAGCTTGTACGTATCTTTTAGATGTTGGCACATGTTGAATTGATCCTCCAATTGTTTCAGGGTTATTTTTTCTTCCTCCTAAAATAGAGGTCTTTACGACGACAATCATCTTCATTCTCTTTGGGGGGCATTCTCTGAAACTGAGTTCCGTCACGAAACAGAATTCGCAGCTCCCAAAAGTTGTGACATGTTCCCCAAACATGAAGTAGATGGAATCATCATCATTCTATCCTTAATAACCCTAAGGATAGTGTAGTGGGTGAGCTGCCTGAACCAGTGACTGCGGTCCACATCAACCAAATGGTCGAAACATGAAGCCTCAAATTTGTTTAGTAGATCCTTTGAAAATCGGTATCTAATATTACCCAGACACCCCAAGGCGTATGACAAACAAGAGATGGTTGCAAGAAACGCCTCATTTAGCAGACACGAGTTCAGTCGGAGATGCAAATTTGACTTTCAACTTGCAATATTTAGAACGTAAGCAAATCAATTAAATAAGATAAACATGCATACAGGATACGCAAATTATATGCATATTGTTTGCCCAAATTAAACCAGTTCATCAACCAAATGCAACCCAGTATGGCCAACATCAACGTGTGCACATAATATGCACATAGTATCTACCAATTCATGAACAAAATTCATTCAAATATTTCTAGTAATATCAAAAGGATATGCGCAGAATATACAAATAGTATGCATAAATTCAACAAATTCATGAACCAAATTCAAGCATGCCAAACATATAGACATGCACGGATTATGCACAAATTGATAAACATATTTCAATCAATTAATTTCCCCTAATATCTAAACCACATGCACAGCACAAATTAACGTCAAAGAACTTAATAGTACAAAACACTATTTCGCACCTAAAATCCAAAATTTCCAATTTTACAAAACATAGGTTCAAATAATGATATTTCAATTTAAAGCGTACCTCTTTTTGGATTTTTCCATTGAAATATTTTGGAAATGATGTACAAATGCTAAGGTGGAAACGACTTTTTCAAATATTTGGAAATGATGTGCAAATGGACATCACAACACCTCCTAAATATATAGAGCAGATGGAAAAGGTTGCGTTGGTCGGAAATGGGATGGAAAAAGGTTGCATTGGCCGGAAATGGGGTGGAAAAGGTTGCGTCGGTCGGAAATAGGGTGGAAAAAGGTCGCGCCGTTTAGGGTTAGAGTTCTTGAAGTTAAGGGTTAGGCGCTACAAATTTTCGAACAAGGAGGAGGAAATGCTGACTTTGTTTGACAAATTAACCCATTCAAATACAATGACAGTTAAGTCATTTCAAGGTGTAGGCATCATATTTTTGTCCCAAGATTAAGAAATTGTCATATTCCTGGGTATTTTTTCCAATAAAGTATCATATTTAATCAGCGCTTGAATGCACTATATTGTAATTGAGCTCAACACTCGAACCAAACTACTTAGTTTGATTTTCTCCTATACAACATTATACAAAGTGATGAATGATGTGGTAGAAACTAACACACAAATTAAACCGTTTTCAGACAATTGTAGTAAACGTGGGATCGTTCTACGCCGGGGATTAGACGGCATGCTAATCTACACTAACTTGACTCAAAACTGAAAGCTAGACTCAAATACACAAAACTAAACTAGACTGACTCAAATAACACAAAACAAGCACTAAGGGGTGTTTTGGACGAACATTGAAGTAAATTGACACGAAATACTAAAGGGGGGCTTGGTTGGATGAATTTTAAACTAAAACTAAGTAGGTTGCAGAAACAAAGTAATTGATACTAAATTGGGGTGAATGAAGGGGGTGAAAGGCTAGCTAGAAGGTCATTCTCCACACATGACACATATGCAACACAAAAAATTTCCAGTTATTATTCCTATAAGCCATGAATGACAATGCCCCAAGTTAATTGTGAACTGCACAAATTAACCATCAGATTTTCCTAAATTCATTGAATTGGACTCAACGACGCAATCAAATTATTCTTATCAAGTTCCCTATATGAACTGCGTGATAGAGATACATATCAAAGATCATTAAGTTCTATGAAAATCATAAGCATTGACAAGACATTCATAACTATGAAAAGCATGATACTCCCGCCAGGAATTTACTTAACACAATCAGGAATATGCACTACTTATAAATATAAGTTCATAACTATTAGGTGAAATTCCCTTATATTTTAGCATCAAATTCATGCATGCAAACTAAGTATGCATCATTAATCAACATACACGAATAAGTTATCAATCAAACAGATAAGTAAATTGCATTCACGATTTATGAAACAATAATTGAAGGAAATCAATTCATATAAAACATATGTCCATGGCTTCGAATTCACCTCTAGCTAAAAAGGAATTAGTTCCACATGTCTATCATAACTGAAAACCAAATTAAAACAAACATTGAACTAAAACTGAGGATAGAAAGAACCCAGAAATTCCCCAACACTCCAATGGCAGATTCCACACAACCCTTGGATGCAAGGTCACGACACAAGTCCTTCTTCTCCTTCCTTCCTTGCAAAGTTGCGGCACTCTTTATATTTGATCTCTGAAATTCTCTCTAAAGCTCTCTCCCCCTAAATTGCACCACAATGTGTGTATATATAGGGTTTTTGCATTGCTTTAGGACTCCTTAAATCAGATAAAGAGGATTTAGAATAGGATAAGGACTCCTTTTGTAGCTGGAAATAATCTGAGATAATGTTGGATAAATTGGGATAATGTTTGGATAAGATGAGATAAGATAGGATTAGATAAGGTTAGTTTGGATAAGATTGGATAAGGTTCCTTCTTTTTAACTGATTCCTTGTCTTCCAAGCTTCCAAATTTGATTCTCCAAATTGTAGGACATATTTAGCACATGTAAAACTCCAAAAACATCCATCCATTATGCTCCACACGCATGCTAACCAATCTAAGCCCAAAACTGCTCCAAAATGCTCCATTTAGCCCTTTATTGTCATTTTCACCAATTGGACCTATAATAATACGAAAAAAAAACTAAATCACTATAATAAATAGAAACTAACTCCCTAAATGCAAAAGAAACAAGCTAACAAAGTCGCATAAATATGCTCCTATCAAATTCCCCCACACTTAGCTTTTGCTAGTCCCCGAGCAAAACAAAGAAAACAAAATAAAACCTAAACCTTCCAACAATTGCCTCAGGGATTTCCAATGGAACATGACATGTTAAAAATCACTACTCACATCAATTTTAGCCATCCTTACCCTCGAGCTTATACTTAACCGCAGTAACCACTCACTAGCTCGCATTTAATCAATTAAAACAACATTTTAAATGTAGTAATATGCCTTAGAGATTCCACTCAATTCCTCACTAGATATACTCTTTATTTTCACACTGAAATTCTGACTACACTCCCTATACTAAGTATATGTGAGAAGATTGATGTAAACATGTAGACTAGCACTCACATATGTTATAACAAAGAAGGCACTTTTCTGGAATTATTAATACAACATGTGTATGATCTCATGAATGGAATGCCACTACTTAGAAGCGAGAACCAGGGATACCATATGCTCATACCAATTTCAAACTCCACATATTGAAACATATAACAATCAAGATAGAAGTCTAAGGTATTGGCTAACAAAGAAAGGTTAAGGATAAACAAAGGTTCTTAAAGTGACAGTAAGCAAAGTAATGAAATCAACACTTAGAATTCAACTTTTGATTGCAGAAATCAACTTTAAACACCCATGGAAGATTCATACCACACTTAGGGCCAGATTCAACTTTTTGGACCCTTTCTTCAACAACCAATACTTGTGAGCTCATTCTCACTTCTTTTCAACCTCTTTTTTTCTTTTTCTGCACAACTTTTTCTTTTCTCTTTCTTTTTCCACGTTTTTTTTCTTCCTTTCTTTTCTTTTTTTTTTCTTTTCTTTTTCTTTTGAAACACAAAATGTACTCCTTCACCAATTCACAAAGACAAATTCTTCCCCCACACTTGTTTTTCTGCATATTGTAGATCAAAAGGAATTCCCAACAAGTCATGCTCCACTATTCTTTAAGAACAAGGGTATGGATAGCCCTATACTAGGCTAGGTAGGGATAATGCAGGCTAACAAAGAAAATAAGGCTAACTAAGGCTCAAAGGGGTTAAACCTACAATACATATGCAAAGGGTAAAGCTTTTTGGCTCTGGTTTAACTAAACAACTTCATCTTGTTATTTGTTATGCACTCAATTTTATGCTTTGAATGAAACAGGCATGAGTTCTAGTATTTGGAACTAAAATGATGAAAACGCATTCTAAGTAGCAACCAAGCAAAGAAATAATGGGATCATGCAACGACTTTAGAAAACAAGAATATCAAGATTAATAACTCTCCAAACAAAGAATAGGCTCAAGTCTCTTAGGGTTGTAGCGTTAGTTTGAGTTTCTTCCTTCAAGCATGTTACAAAAACTGATTTTTTTCCTTTTCTTTTTGTGATTACATGTGAATTCGTAAATAACAACTACAACTAAGTATTAACCAAAGAGCATATCAAACTTCCACCCATGTTTGTAACTTTCTTTAACAGTCATGCAATTAAAAACCAAATCCTCATCATTGTGTTGGAAGGTACCCTAAGACACAAACAATCAACAAAAACAACTCTTTTTGGTATTTTTTTCAAACTTTTTCGAAATTTTTTTGTTTTTTCTTTTTGTTCTATGACACGAAACACTTTTAAAACAGTGAATAACAACATTAGAAGTGATAGGTGGTCAAATTCAAAAATACGTCATGAAAAGCATCTATTTACCACCCCCCCCCAACACTTAAACCAAACATTGTCCTAAATGTTTCAAAACTAAACTGAAACAAGAAAGCACATGCAAGAAATCAAACAACTAACACACTTGACAATAATGGCAAAGTAAAAGCAATAAAGAGTAGGGTTAAGGAATGCAAATCTGGTTTTGGAGCCGGAGATTCCTATGCCTTCTTTATTTAAATGCATGGGTTGCCTCCCAAGAAGCGCTTGCTTTAACGTCTTCCAGCTGGACGATACCTCCTATTAAGCTCCACTAAGATCTACAGCATAAAGGGGGGTATGTCCTCCACGGCATGCTCCTCAAAGTACTCATAATACGAATCTATGAATGGAAGGGGATAGTGATCCTTCCTGATTGTGGCGTTGAGCTTCCTAAAGTCAATGTAAACTCTCCCACCAGCTTGGATTCGATTGGGCACCTGAATCAAAGAAGGTAACAACCTATTAGTTGAAATGGGAATTGGAATTGGAATAGGTGGCTTACCAATGTATTGCGATGAAGACTCTAAAGTAGCAGCATTGTCAACAATTTCATAGGTGCTCTCGGCCAGATTGGGTATTTTGAGGGCAGTGACGTGTCCCTTGTGATCCACTTCAATTTCCTTTTCGATGGTGGTTCGAAATACATCCTTCTCGATAGATGTTGAACGTTCTTGCACTATATTTTCATTCACATCAATGGAAAAACAAGAACGAACATCATTAGAATTCGTAACAGATTCAAAAACATTGAATTTAATCACACCGCCATCAAACTCCATAGTTAACGCTCTTTTGGCCACATCAATCTTGGTTTAGACTGTTTTCATGAAAGGTCATCCAAGTAAGATTGACAATGATGGAGAGTGGGCTGAATCCTCTATCTCAAGCACATAAAAATCTACCGGAAAAATCAAATGGTTTACCTGCACCAAAACATCTTCCAAAACTCCTTTCGGATATGCATTAGATCGATCAGCCAATTGAATAATAACACCATCATTTTTAAGCTCTCCTAGATTCATAGATGCATAAACGGAATATGGCATGACATTAATGGAAACACCTAAATCTAGCATAGCATGTTCAAACCTTGTATTACCAATAACACAAGGGATAGTGAAACTACCTAGATCTTTGCATTTAGGTGGCAACTTTCTTTGCAAAATTGCAGAGACATTTTCACTTACATGTATGACCTCCTTCTCTGGAATCTAGTTCTTTGTTGTACAAAGCTTCTTCAAAAACTTAGCATAGTTTGGAACTTGCTTTATTGCATCAAGAAGCGGGATATTAACTTGTACCTTTATGAAGGTTTCTAAGATATCTTTTTCACTCTCTTCTTTCTTTGATTGCATAAACCTGTGAGGAAAAGGCACATTTGGTGGAATAAGGTTAGAATGAGTTGAATTTGGAACAACTTTACCTGAGTTGGGTGGTGTGGATGGTTTAAAGGGCTGCGGCAAGGGTTGTTCTTCCCTTGCCGTGGCTTTGTCCTTTTCTTCTTCTTCGGGTAGCAACTGTTCGTCCTCTTTTCAACTTTGTTTGGATGTTTTTGGATTGGTTCCAACCTCTTTGCCATTTCTCAAGATGATAGCCTTAGCATTTTCAAAACCTCCCTTTGGATTGACGATGGTTGAACTAGGTAGTTTGCCTTCTTCTCTAAACTGTCCTATGAATTCTGCCATCTGCCCAATTTGCTTCTTCACTTCGCCCATCTATTTGGCTTAATTTTGTAAACCTTGAGTCAAAGAAGTTAGTACTTGAAGAATTTTATCATTATCTAATGACGAACCTGAATTTGGTTAGACAGATTGTTATGGGAGTTGTGGTGGTGCGAATGGCCTTTGTTAGAGTCTCGGAGGTGGCTGTCTATATCCTCCTTGTTGATGAGTTTGTTGAGGTTACCTCCACTTTATATTTGGATGCTCTCTCTAGCCCGGGTGGTAGGTGTTGGAAAACGGATCATACCTTGGTTGATTTTGGCTTTGATAGCCCACGGCATTGGCACTTTCCCACCCTCAATTCTCTATTAATTGAGAACATTGTCAGTGGGGTGTCCTTGCATAGAGCACACGCTACAAGTGACTGCACTTTGGACTTTGGATCTGATGCGTGAATTATACGCACACAAATTAAACCCTCTTTTTGTCAATTGTAGTATAAGTATAAGTAGGGATTGTTCTGGACCGGGGATTAGGAGGGATTGTTAATCTCTTGGAAACTGACTTAAAAACGTAAAACAATATAAAACACTAAACTAGACTCAAAGAATGCGAAACTAAACGTTAAAACACTAAGACAAACCAAAAGACTCAAACACTTTAAAAACACAAACTAAATTGATTTCTAATTAAATAATAAAGTAAAGGGGGGGAGAGTTTTGATTTGACGAAAATTGAAATAACAAAACAAGTTAATAAACTAAGCAGAATGTAAATATGAATTTGTGATAGAATGAAGGCTAGCTAAGGGGTTCTTCTCCACACATGTTACACTTGCATAAAATATTGATTCTCAGTTGGTCTTTCGATAAATTATGAAACTCAACACCCCGGGTTAATTAGGTCCGCTTAAATTAACCGTCAAGTTCTCCTTAAGTTAATGAATTGGATGGGTTATCGCAACGCAATTCACCACATTCTCCAAAAGTCCTTTACGTGAAAAGCACAATAAAGATACAATCAAAGATCATTAAGTATCATGAAAACTATAAGTGTTGACGAGGCATTCGTTACTATGAAAAGCATGAAACTAGTGCCAAGAATTCATTTAACGCGATTGTTTATAAGCAACCTCCACTACTTGTGAATATAAGTTCATAACGATTAGGTGAAACTCACTTATATTCTAGCGTCATATTCATGCATGAAAATTAAGCGCGCACTCTCAATAAACATACATAAATAAGTTATCAATCAAACGGTTAAACAAATTGAATCCACAACTTATGAAATTCCAACCAAAGATAATCAATTCATATTGCAAGCATAAACATAGTTTCGAATCACCCCCTAGCTAAAGGGGGTTTAGTTCCTCATACGTACAAAACAAAGAGAATTGAAATTAAACATTGGAATCGAGGAAAAGAAACACCTAAACGTTCCAACAACTCAAACTTGAATTGTATGAACGTTTAGGCACTCTTCTCCTCCTCTTCGTTGTAGCATAAGGTCTAAAATGGATTGGGGAATGATTGAAATGGAAGAGGAGTGGTGTTTGGATTATAAGGGAATGGGAGCTCACGGCAAGGAAGAATGGATGTGTTTGTGGTGTGTTGTGTATGAAATGAGGTGAATGGAATGAATGAATTGTGGCTGCAATGCATGCTTATTTATAGGTAAATGAGAGGGAACATGACAGCTAGGAATAGGTGGAAATGTGGCTACAAGTTTGGTGAATGATTATGAGTGAATGCATGTGAATGTGGCTAGGTTGGAAAGCTGAAATTGTGATGGAAAGTGCATGGCAAAGGGAGGTTGTTTGTGGCTGCATGTTTGGGTTTGTTTAAAGGGTGCATGTGGGTGAATGTTAGGTTGAAATAATGATGGAAAAACAGCCAGGAAAAGAGGGAATGCATGTGAAAGTGTGGCTGCAAAGAGAAGGAAAGCTGGAATGTGGAGGGGAGTGCACGGCAAGGCAGATTTTGGTGTTGGAAATGCATGTGAATTAGGTGGAAAGAGGTGGGTGTGCATGTGAGATGAAATGCATGTGTTTAAATGGTTGAAATGTGTTGATATTTATGGGTATGATAATTGATAAGTGTATGGTTATGATAAGTGATAAGTGAATGATATGATAAGTGATAAGTGAATGATATGATAAGTGATAAGTGAATGATATGTGGTGATGATAAGAGTATAATTGTATGATAGGTGGTGATGATAATTTGGTCTTCAATTTCGTCCATCTACTTGGCGTTAAGCATATGCAATCCATTTAATGCCCCAAACTACTCCAAAATGCATCCTTTCGACAAACACATCTTATGATCCTGAAAACACACAAAAGAAGCATAAAGGACTAAAATAACTAAAGAAACATAACGTAAATATACGAGAACAAGCCATTTAAGTCGGATGAATATGCTCCTATCAGGATCCTTCCATAACCTGTGACAAAAGAATAGAGAGATTAGCTATTTGAGATTGAAGTTCTGAAATTGAACTTACCTCATTAACTTGTTGCCGTGAGGGGTCCCTTCCTCCAACTCCTTCGTATTGTTATGCATTCAAGGCTCGATTCGCTATTAAGATCTTCTCTGCAACTGGTGTTTTGTCAACCAAGGCACTTCCCGCTGAAGCATCAAGCATTTGTCTCTCAAGTGGAAGTAGTCTGTCATAGAAATATTGAATTAAAAGCTCTTCCTTCATTTGATGTTGTGGGCAGGATGCAACTAACATCTTAAAACGCTCATAGTACGCTAGAAAGGATTCTCCCAGGCCTTGTTGAATTCCACTAATTTTCTTCCTCAAAAGAATAACTCTTGAAGTTGGGAAGAATTTCTCTAAGAATGCTTTCTTCATGATTTCCCAAGAAGTAATGGTTCCATGTGCTAGTTCATAGAGCCAATCTTTAGCCTTGTCCATAAGAGAGAATGGAAAAGATTTCATCTTCAAAATATTCCCATCCACGTTGATTGGTGTCATGCTCGAGCACACCATTTCAAATTCCTTAAGATGCTTGTTTGGATCTTCCATGGACAGCCCATGGTATTTGGGAATGTGATGCAGCAAACTAGACTTCAATTCAAACTCATCGGTCTTGCCTTAAGCTGCTCTAGGGTATTGAATGCAAAGAAGGACGGCATTGTCCAATCCTAAGGCTGAAAGTTCCTTGATTGTTTGATTGTCCACAAGCATGTCTTGCTCCTCTTCCTTTTCTTCTTCAAACTCGGATTCAGAGCTAGAACTAGCTGGATTGGGTTTTTGTTGCTTCCTCTTCCTTCTCAAAGTTTGTTCAAAATCGTCGTCAAACTCCAATATATGTGCACGAACAGGTTGAGAATGTCGAGTCATAAACTAGTACCTAAAACAAAGTAAACAAAACAAAACTAAATCAAAAACACAAGAAAAGTAAAAACAGAAACAAATGGGAGATTAGCAATTTTGCTAATGATGCGAAAATTATACGCACACAAATTAAACCCTCTTTTTGACAATTGTAGTAAGTATGTAAGTGTGGATCGTTCTGGACCGGGGATTAGGAGGGATTGTTAATCACTTGGATTTGACTCAAAAACGCTAAAAACACTATACTAGACTCAAAGAATGCAAAACTAAACTTTAAAACACTAAGACAAACCAAAGACTCAAAATGCTTTAAAGCATAAACTAAATTGATTTCTAACTAAATTGAACAATAAGGTAAAGGGGGATTTAGGTTTTGATTAAACTAAATGACAGATTGTAAATTAAAGCATAAGGAAATGAAGTAAACACAAAATGAATGAATCAACAGCTAATAAAAAGAGATAGCACAAATGGAGATGAAGCTAGAGATTCGATTTCACCATTGCTAAGCCAAGTCCATGCTTGTTAAGTCAGATTATACTCATCCCTCTACTTATTTCTTGGGTTTGTTTCACTTAGATATGATCAGCCATATGATGTGTGGATTTGATCAAATGTCTTTAATCATGAGCCTAATTGTGATGTGCAACTTTGGTTCCTAATCAAGACTATGTAGTGCACAAGAAACTTTCACAAAACCAAAGGGAACACTCGGCAGGATGTTTGCAAAACATTCCCTTCATTCATTCACATATCTACCAAGATTATGCATGATGTGTGCTTTAATCTTGGCTAAACAACCTGTGGTTAATTCAAATGATGATCAAGCATTAAAATCAACACACTAAGTCACAATTAAATCGGAGAATGAAACAAGAAATAGATAGATTAAATGAGAATTCCGAATTAACTACATGGCAATCTTGCAAGGCTACATCGAATCCCTAGAGAGAGATTAGTTACACTTCATGTTTACAAAAGGTTTGACATAAAAATATATAACATGAGTGAACATAGGATTAAGAAGAAAGAACCCTTGAAGCAAAACTGATATCGAAATCCTTTAAGAAATGGGAGAGTGTATCTAATGGAATGAAGCCGAGAGGAAGTTCCTCATGGTACAAAACAAAGAGAATCAAAGAAACACCTAAACATTCCAACAACTCAAACTTGAATTGTATGAACGTTTAGGCCCTCTTATCTTCCTCTTCGTCGTAGCACAAGGTCTAAGGGATGTTGTTGGTGTGTTGAATGGATTGGGGAATTATGGAAATGGATGAGGGGTGGTTGATGCGAGATTTTATACGCACACAAACTAAACCCTCTTTTCGTCAAATTGTAGTATATGTATAAGTAGGGATCGTTCTGGACCGGGGATTAGGAGGGATTGTTAATCACTTGGATTTGACTCAAAAAAAACGTAAAAACACAAAATAAATGTATTTCTAACTAATCTAACACTTTAAAATAAATGGGGGATTGGTTTTGGACGAAATTAAACTAAAATAGAAACTTGGAAACAAAACAGATTGTACAAACGAAATTGATGGAATAGAATGAAGAAAAACTAGTTAGAGGGTTCCTTATCCACACATGAACATAAGCATATAATTTGACTCCCAGTTATGACTTCAACAAACGATGAATGACAATGCTCCAAGTTAATTAGGTCCGCTTAAATTAACCTTCAGATTTCCCTAGATTCATTGGATTGAATGGGATACGCATTACAACCAAATTATTCCTAATCAAAGTCTCTCACATGGAATACGCATGATAGAGACATTCAACAAAGATCATTAAGTTCAACGGAAATCATAAACATTGACTAGGCATTCATACCTATGGAATACGCATGTTAATCCAGCCTAGGGTTTACTAAACACAATCGTGACTAGCGATTTTTACTACTCATGAATATAAGTTCATAACGATTAGGTGAAATTCCCTTATATCCTAGCATCAAGTCTTAGGCATGCAAATTAAGTGTCGACCCTCAACCCACATACATAAACAAGTTCTTAATCAAAACAGAAAAGTAACCCACATCTAAAGTTCATGAATTCATAACTGGAGTAAATCAAATCATAACCAACATATGTCCATGGCTTCAAATTCGCCTCTAACTAAAAAGAAATTAGTTTCACATGTTTAACATAATTGAATAACAAGTTAAATTAAACATGAAAACAGAAACAAGAAAAGAAAGAACAAATGGATGGAAAGTTAGCTACGGGGTTCATCTCCACATATGTTATACTTGCATAATAAAACGATTTCCAATTGCATTTCAACAAATCATTAATTCTCAACGCCCCGGGTCAATTAGGTCCGCTTAAATTAACCGTCAAGTTTTCCTTAAGTTAATGAATTGGATGGGTTAGCGCAACGCAATTCACAACATTCTCCAAAAGTCCTTTACGTGAAAAGCACAATAAAGATACAATCAAAGATCATTAAGCATCATGAAAACTTTAAGTGTTGACGAGGCATTCGTTACTATGGAATACGCATGAAACTTATGCCAAGAATTTATTTAACGCGATTGTTTATAAGCAACCTCCACTACTTGTGAATATAAGTTCGTAACTATTAGGTAAAACTCACTTATATTCTAGCGTCATATTGATGCATGAAAATTAAGCGCGCATTCTTAATAAACATTCATAAATAAGTTATCAATCAAACGGTTAAACAAATTGAACCACAACTTATGAAACGCAATTAGAATTAATCAAATCAAAATGCAAGCATAAACATATATTTCGAATCACCCCCTAGCTAAAGGGGGTTTAGTTTATTATAACTTTGAAATCAAAGAAATACCTAAACATTCCAACAACTCAACCTTGAATTGTATGAACGTTTAGGCACTCTTCTCTTCCATTCCTCATACGTACAAACAAAGAGAATTGAATTTAAACATTGAAATCAAAGAAATACCTAAACATTCCAACAACTCAAACTTGAATTGTATGAACGTTTAGGCACTCTTCTCTTCCTCGTTGTTGTAGCACAAGCTCTAAGGATAGTTTGATGGTGTGAATGGTTTGGGGAGTGGTGTAAATGGAAGCAATGGAGGAGAAGTGGAAGGGGGACTCACGGTTTTGGATTTTAAGGGGAAGTGTTTGTGTTAGTTGTGGTGTGAGAAATGGAGAGATGTCTTTTGGATTCTAAGGGAGACTCACGGCTAAGAGAGAAAGGGATGTGTTTGTGGTGTGTTGTGTATGAAATGAGATGTCCATGAATGAATGAATGCAAGGGTATTTATAGGAGTAGTGGAGGGAACATATGGCTATGTCATTTGTAGGTGAAGTAGGTGGATGTTGTAGGTGAAGTAGGTGGATGTTGTAGGTGAAGTGGATGTTGTAGGTGGATGTTGTAGGTGAAGTAGGTGGATGTTGTAGGTGAAGTAGGTGGATGTTGTAGGTGAAGTGGATGTTGTAGGTGAAGTAGGTGGATGTTGTAGGTGAAGTAGGTGGATGATATGTTAAGTGATAAGTGATAAGTGATATGATATGTGGTTATGATATGATAAGTGGTTAAGTGGTGATGATAAGTGATAAGTGATTAAGTGATATGATATGTGGTGATGATAAGTGATAAGTGCATGTGGGTTAACTAATGAAGGAAATGCATGTGCAATGACAATGTGTTAGAATGGATGTGTGTTATGCATGGCATGATTGGGATTAGGAAAGGTTTAAATGTCCTAAAACTAAAGAGAACAAGGTTCCAACACTTTGGCTCCAATTAGGTCTTCAATTTCGTCCAACACTTTGGCTTCAAGCATAAGCTATCCGTCCTTAGCCCAAAAGTGCTCCAAAAGTCTCCAAAATGCATCTTTTTGCTCCTTTAGCCCTTTGGACCTACAAACACACGAAAATAGCTTAAAGTACTAAAATAACTAAAGAAACATAACGTAAATGTACGAGAACAAGCCATTTAAGTCGCATAAATATGCTCCTATCAAATACCCCCACACTTAGCTTTTGCTAGTCCTCGAGCAAAACAGAAAAACAAAACAAAAAGAACAAAACACAACCTACACCTTCCAACAATCGTATCAGGGACTTCCAATGCACATGACAAGTTAAAAATCATTATTCTCACAGATTTGAGCCATCTTTACACTTAAGTACATTCTTAATCATAGTCACCACATACTAGTTCACCATTAAGCAATTAAAACACATTTCAAATGTAGTAACATGCCTTTAGAGAATTCCCTCAATTTCTTACTAGATGTACTCTCGTTTTTCACACAGATTTTCTGACTACACACCCTACACTAGGTATATGTGAGAAGATTGATGTAAACATGTAGACGAACACTCACATATGTTATAATAAGGAAAGCATTTTCTGGAGTTAATAAGCATGTTTAGATATGATCTCATGAATGGAATGCTACTACTTAGACGCGAGAACCAGTGATACCATAAGCTCATACCAAGTTCAAACTCCACAAATTGAAATACACAACACTCAAGATAGAAGTCAAGGGTTGTAACGGGGCTTGGGGTATGTGGATAACAAAGAAGGGATATGGAAAACAAAGGTTTTTAAAGAAATAGTGAGCAAAGCATTTGAATCAACTTAGAATTCACTTTTGAATGAAAACTCAACTTTTGAACAAAAAGGGAGAATTTAGACAATTTACACCCAGAATTGGTGTTTTGGAACCTTTCTTCAATCACTTATTCTTTCATTTTTTTCTTTTCTCTTTTTTTTTTTTTTTTTTTTTTTTTTTTTTTTCTTTTCTTTTGAATCTCAAAACATCAACACTTAAACATTCTCTCCCCCACACTTATTTTCTTTCATAATGTAACTCAAAAGGAATTCAATTAAGTCATGCTCACTATCTTTTAAGAACAAGGGTGGGGATTGTCCTAAACTAGGCTAGGTGAGGAAAATGTGGGTAAACAAAGAATAAAGGCTAAACAAGGCTCAACGGGGTTAAAACTTACAACATATACGAAGTATGGGAAGTAAGGCTATTTGGCTATGGTGGTGGTCACTACACAACTTCTTCTTGAATATGTGTTATGCAAATCAATAACATGCTTTGAATGAAATGGGCATGAGTTCTAGCATTTGGAACTATATGATAAAACGCCTTCTAAGTAGTAACCAAGCAAAGAATAATGAGATCATGCAACGACTTTAGAAAACAAGAAATCACAGATTATACTCTCCAACGAACGTTATAGGCTCAAGTCTCTCAGGGTTGTAGCGTTTGTTTGAGTTCCTTCCTTCAAGCATGTTACAAAAACGAATTTTTCTTTTATGATTGCATGTGAAGTCATACATTATAACCATAACCAAGCATATACCAAGAGTAAATCAAACTTGTCTCTATGTTTATAACTCTTTCTAACCGTCATGCAATTATAAACCAAATCCTTATCATTGTGTTGGAAGGTACCCTAAGACACAAACACACAAAAACGACTCAAAACACTCTTTTTAGGGTTTTTAAAACAAGTTTTTCAAATTTTTATGTGATTTTCGGAGTTATAAAACAAAACACACTAAAACACTCTAAAACAACTTAAAAACACCTTAAAACAGCAAGGAACAACATTTGAAGTTATGGGTGATAAAATCCCACGAATTTGCATTAAATAAACTTAGTTACCCCCCCCACACTTAAATCAAACATTGTCCTCAATGTTTTAAGCATATGGTTCACACAAAACATAAGTAAACACACAAAAAACATTTAAACATACTAAACATGGCAGAATGTAATTAACAAAGAGAAGAGTTTAGGGACGCAAATCTGGTTATGGAGTGTAAATTCCCTCTTCTCCTTGGTGATTGCATTGAGGCTTTGATCTTTGTGATTCCACAGGCTTACTCTTGAACTGGTTTCCGCCCATCGTTGATTTTCCTTTGTGCTACTCTTGAACTGGGCAGCAGGATTCCTTTTAGGGTCTCCCCCGAAGGTCTGAGCTTCCTCCTGTTATCTGTTTCTTTGTTCAATCTTTGCAGGAGTGGTCCCTTCTCTGGAAGTGTATCAACCGTTGAAGATGACTACTCGAGAGCAACGCTAGGTAAGCAATCAGGAATAGATTCCAGGCAGTTGGCTCCAGATCGGTAGACTGACTCCAAGTGCCGGCTGATTGCTTCTTTTACTTTGCCATGCAAGTAAGAACAAGGACAAAGAAAAAGACAGGGAAAGAGCATGATATGAGATATTTTTGCTTTTGACCTTGATGATATGAGATACCTTTGCTTTGAAGAAGCGGTGAATGAATCAGCACATGCTTCAATCCGCCGTTTCCTCCTGGGTCATATGTACTCCAGGCATCTGGTATCATCTTTGGGGAAGAAGAAAGAATTGAGTATTTCGAAAGGCTTTGCTGGGAGTGCGCCCTCAGAGGTGAGAGAGAGTTGGGCATTTTCTTCAGGTTTGCCCTGCCATAAAAGACGAAGGTCGACATATATAGAGATAATATCAAGTGGTGGTACCTTTTACCCTTGTTGACAAACGTTTTGATCCCGCAAATCCGGCTTTTTGAAATAGTGGCGCCTCTTCGATCTTTGAATACGCCTCTTCGATTTCTGAGCAGGCGCCCCTTCGATTTCTGAACGACGCCCCTTCGCTTTCTGAACGACACGTGGTAGTGCAGATGCGGCTCCTTTTGACAAAGCTGCACACGTCTTCTGAAAAGCAGAGAAAGCGTCGCCGAACTTTGCGCTTTGTCGGCTAAAGATGTGTAGTTGCGATGATGGCCTCCACGTGTTTTCAGCTTTGTCAGAAATCTTTTGACAAAGTTGAACGCGTCTTCTGAAAAGCAGAGAACGCGTCGCCTAAATTACGCCGGAAATTCCGGCTTTTCGAATTGGTGGACGCGTCGCCTTGGCTTCTTATAGAGCTATCGATCACCACAACAAACACACTCTGAAGAATTCCCATTCTTGAAAATCGACGCCGGCCCTTTGAGAATTAACTCCATCCACCCCATCTCTTTGAACACTTTTGAAAAATGGCAAACCCATCGAACCTTAGCTTAGAATTGAGTCTCAGCAGTGATACGGCCGCGCCGCGTCAAGGTAACGTATGGCGCCCTTCTTTCTTATCTTCTAACGGTCCTCTCACAGGTGAAGACTCCGTGATGCAGGACGCCACAACAGCTACAATAGTAGCTAGGAACCTCCTCACTCCAAAAGATAGTAGGCTGCTGTCAGGACGGTCCGATGAGTTGGCCGTTCAAGAGTCCCTCGCACTTAGTGTTCAGTGTGCGAGTTCTGTGTCCAACATGGGCCAACGCCTGCTTGCCCGCTCCCGTCAGGTGGAATCATTAATGGCAGAGGTGGAAAGTCTTAAGCAGGAGATCAAACTGCTTAAGCATGAGAATAGAAGTTTGCACGTGCTTGCCAACAACTATTCGACGGGCATGAAGAGGAAGCTTGATGAACTGCAAGAGTCTGAAGGTCGGATTCAAAGTGACCGTCAAAGGTTTTCGTCTTTCCTCCAGAGGCACCTTTTTCCTGGATCATCCAGCGTTTGGCCAAGTATTGAGGCCTCGAATGCTCTATCTTCGATGCCTCTAGCTCCGATGCCTTCTGCTCCTATGTCTTCTGCCCCGATGCCTTCCGTCTCGATGCCTTCCGCTTCAAGAGTTTTGCCACGTAGTGGGTCTTTAAGTAAACAACCTTTGTGAAGCCTCGCCACTTTTTTTTTTTTTTTTTTTTTTTTTTTTTTTTTTTCACAATGCATTGGGTTGCCTCCCAAGTAGCGCTTTCTTTTACGTCTTGCAGCCGGACGAAGAACCCAATCACTCCAGGATATGTTTACGAATCGGATGAGAACTCCGAGTCATAAACTAGTACCTAGAACAAGAAACAAAACAACATTAAGAATCTGGAATAAAAACAAACGAAAATAAAACAATCCAAGGGATTAGCAAATTTTCTAATCCCCGGCAACGGCGCCAAAATTTGATGCGAGATTTTATACGCACACAAACTAAACCCTCTTTTCGTCAAATTGTAGTATATGTATAAGTAGGGATCGTTCTGGACCGGGGATTAGGAGGGATTGTTAATCACTTGGATTTGACTCAAAAAAAACGTAAAAACACAAAATAAATGTATTTCTAACTAATCTAACACTTTAAAATAAATGGGGGATTGGTTTTGGACGAAATTAAACTAAAATAGAAACTTGGAAACAAAACAGATTGTACAAACGAAATTGATGGAATAGAATGAAGAAAAACTAGTTAGAGGGTTCCTTATCCACACATGAACATAAGCATATAATTTGACTCCCAGTTATGACTTCAACAAACGATGAATGACAATGCTCCAAGTTAATTAGGTCCGCTTAAATTAACCTTCAGATTTCCCTAGATTCATTGGATTGAATGGGATACGCATTACAACCAAATTATTCCTAATCAAAGTCTCTCACATGGAATACGCATGATAGAGACATTCAACAAAGATCATTAAGTTCAACGGAAATCATAAACATTGACTAGGCATTCATACCTATGGAATACACATGTTAATCCAGCCTAGGGTTTACTAAACACAATCGTGACTAGCGATTTTTACTACTCATGAATATAAGTTCATAACGATTAGGTGAAATTCCCTTATATCCTAGCATCAAGTCTTAGGCATGCAAATTAAGTGTCGACCCTCAACCCACATACATAAACAAGTTCTTAATCAAAACAGAAAAGTAACCCACATCTAAAGTTCATGAATTCATAACTGGAGTAAATCAAATCATAACCAACATATGTCCATGGCTTCAAATTCGCCTCTAACTAAAAAGAAATTAGTTTCACATGTTTAACATAATTGAATAACAAGTTAAATTAAACATGAAAACAGAAACAAGAAAAGAAAGAACAAATGGATGGAAAGTTAGCTACGGGGTTCATCTCCACATATGTTATACTTGCATAATAAAACGATTTCCAATTGCATTTCAACAAATCATTAATTCTCAACGCCCCGGGTCAATTAGGTCCGCTTAAATTAACCGTCAAGTTTTCCTTAAGTTAATGAATTGGATGGGTTAGCGCAACGCAATTCACAACATTCTCCAAAAGTCCTTTACGTGAAAAGCACAATAAAGATACAATCAAAGATCATTAAGAATCATGAAAACTTTAAGTGTTGACGAGGCATTCGTTACTATGGAATACGCATGAAACTTATGCCAAGAATTTATTTAACGCGATTGTTTATAAGCAACCTCCACTACTTGTGAATATAAGTTCGTAACTATTAGGTGAAACTCACTTATATTCTAGCGTCATATTGATGCATGAAAATTAAGCGCGCATTCTTACTAAACATTCATAAATAAGTTATCAATCAAACGGTTAAACAAATTGAACCACAACTTATGAAACGCAATTAGAATTAATCAAATCAAAATGCAAGCATAAACATATATTTCGAATCACCCCCTAGCTAAAGGGGGTTTAGTTTATTATAACTTTGAAATCAAAGAAATACCTAAACATTCCAACAACTCAACCTTGAATTGTATGAACGTTTAGGCACTCTTCTCTTCCATTCCTCATACGTACAAACAAAGAGAATTGAATTTAAACATTGAAATCAAAGAAATACCTAAACATTCCAACAACTCAAACTTGAATTGTATGAACGTTTAGGCACTCTTCTCTTCCTCGTTGTTGTAGCACAAGCTCTAAGGATAGTTTGATGGTGTGAATGGTTTGGGGAGTGGTGTAAATGGAAGCAATGGAGGAGAAGTGGAAGGGGGACTCACGGTTTTGGATTTTAAGGGGAAGTGTTTGTGTTAGTTGTGGTGTGAGAAATGGAGAGATGTCTTTTGGATTCTAAGGGAGACTCACGGCTAAGAGAGAAAGGGATGTGTTTGTGGTGTGTTGTGTATGAAATGAGATGTCCATGAATGAATGAATGCAAGGGTATTTATAGGAGTAGTGGAGGGAACATATGGCTATGTCATTTGTAGGTGAAGTAGGTGGATGTTGTAGGTGAAGTAGGTGGATGTTGTAGGTGAAGTGGATGTTGTAGGTGGATGTTGTAGGTGAAGTAGGTGGATGTTGTAGGTGAAGTGGATGTTGTAGGTGAAGTAGGTGGATGTTGTAGGTGAAGTAGGTGGATGATATGTTAAGTGATAAGTGATAAGTGATATGATATGTGGTTATGATATGATAAGTGGTTAAGTGGTGATGATAAGTGATAAGTGATTAAGTGATATGATATGTGGTGATGATAAGTGATAAGTGCATGTGGGTTAACTAATGAAGGAAATGCATGTGCAATGACAATGTGTTAGAATGGATGTGTGTTATGCATGGCATGATTGGGATTAGGAAAGGTTTAAATGTCCTAAAACTAAAGAGAACAAGGTTCCAACACTTTGGCTCCAATTAGGTCTTCAATTTCGTCCAACACTTTGGCTTCAAGCATAAGCTATCCGTCCTTAGCCCAAAAGTGCTCCAAAAGTCTCCAAAATGCATCTTTTTGCTCCTTTAGCCCTTTGGACCTACAAACACACGAAAATAGCTTAAAGTACTAAAATAACTAAAGAAACATAACGTAAATGTACGAGAACAAGCCATTTAAGTCGCATAAATATGCTCCTATCAGTGGTGTTTGGATTATAAGGGAATGGTAGCTCACGGCAATGAGGGAAGATTGGATGTGTTTGTGATGTGTTGTGTATGAAAATGAGATGAGATTTTTGTGTATGAATGCATGGGTTTTTATAGGGGGAATGGGAGAATATGTGGGTGATTGTTTAAGAGTGAATGTGGTTGTTATGATTGAGAGTGCATGTGGATGAAATGATGAAGTAGGAAGGTGGAAATGCATGTGTTGAATTGGTGGTGCAATGATGAAAGAGTAAGTGCATGTGTGTGTGAATGGTGGTAGCTAGGGTGAATTATGATGAATGCATGTGGAATAAAGATGGAGAAGGTGGTGTAATGATGAAGGATTAAGTGCATGTGTGTGTGAATGGTGGTTCTTGATGGTTTTGGGGTTGTGATGCATGTGAATGCATGTGGCTAAGGGTTGTTGATTGGGCTAGAGGTTTTGCATGGCTCAAAGGATTGTTTGATTGGGCTAGGCCCTTTGTTTTATGTCCAAAGTGCATACAAGGCTTTCAAATTCGTCCAACACTTTGGCTCCAAGCATATGCTATCCATTCCAAGCCCAATTTTGCTCCAAAATGCTCCAAAATGCATCTTTTTGCTTCCTTAGCCATATGAACCTAAAAACACACGAAAATGGCTTAAACTACTAAAACAATTATGAATTAACAACATAGATGCACGAAAACAAGCTAAGTAAGTCGCCTAAATATGCTCCTATCAAATTCCCCCACACTTAGCTTTTGCTAGTCCTCGAGCAAAACAAAATAATAACAAATAAACAAAAAGACACTAAACAAGTAAAACACAACCTAAACCTTCCAACAACCGTCTTAGGGATTTCCAATGCACATGACAAGTTAAAAATCATTATTCTCACAGATTTTAGCCATCTTTACACTTAAGTACATTCTTAATCATAGTCACCACATACTAGTTCACAATTAAGCAATTAAAACACATTTCAAATATAGTAACATGCTTTAGAGAATTTACTCAATTCCTTACTAGAATGCACTCTATTTTCACACAGATTTTCTGACTACACACCCTACACTAGTTATATGTGAGAGATTGATGTAAACATGAAAGACTAGTATCTCACATATGTTATAACAAAGAAAGCATTTTCTGGATTTACGATAATGACATGAATATGATCTCATGAATGGAATGCTACTACTTAGAATGAGAACCAGTGATTCCATAAGCTCATATCAAATCCAAACTCCACATTATTGAACACATAACGATCAAGATAGAAGTCAAAGGGGTGTAACGGGGCTAGGGTACTGGTTAACAATGAAAGGTGAAAGATAAACAAACATTATTAAAGCAATAGTGAGCAAAGTATTGAATTAGGCACTTTAGAATTCCCTTTAGAGTGCGGAAAACAACTTTTAGACTAATAGGGGAAATTCAAACAACTCTTATTTTTCTTTTCTTTTTTTCAAATTTTTTTTTTCTTCTTTTTTTTTTTTTTTTTTTTTTAGCCGTGCCTATGGCACAACAATTCTCATCAATAATCCTTCCCCCACACTTATTTTCTGCAACATATTAATCAAAAAGGAATTCATTTTCCGTCATGCTTACTATGCTTTAAGAACAAAGGCATGGATGGTCCTATTCTAGGCTAGGTAAGGATAACATGGGTTAACAAAGAACATAGGCTAAACAAGGCTCAAAGGGGTTAAAACTTACAACAAATACGAAATATGGGAAGTAAGGTGATAGGAGCATATTCATGCGACTTAAATGGCTTGTTCTCGTGCATTTACGTTATGTTTCTCTCGTTATTTTAGTCCTTTATGCTTCTTTTGTGTGTTTTCAGGTTCTAAGGGCCTAGGGAGCAAGAAAGTGCATTTTGAGGCCATTTGGAGCATTTTTGGGCAGGGATTGGATAGCTTATCCATGGAGCCAAGAGGATGGACGAATTTGAAGGCCTTGTATGCACTTGAAGACACAACACATTATGCCATACAAACCAACCTATTTTAGGCCCATTCTATGTACTTAAACCCTAGCCCTTTAAACTAGTTCATTTATCACTTATCAAACCATTCACTTATCACTCACCACATATCATATATTTATTACTTATCATATCATTCATTCATCTACATATCAATAACCACATATCAATAACCACTTATCTTATCACTCAACATATCATACATTTATCACTCATCACACTTCATTATTACACCACCATTCATTCTTTAAAACACAAACAACATTCACATGCAAACACAAGCTTTAACCAACAAACAAAACAGCCAACACATGCACCAAAACACCTTTGCCGTGGCCTTCACTCCCCCTTGCATTTTCAGCCATTCCACTTCATCATTACACCACCTTCTCCATCTTTAATCACATGCACCACTAATTCAACACATGCACTTGTTCCTCCATTAAATCAACCACATTCATCACCAAAGAACCTTTGTGCCGTGAGTTCCATTGCATTTCCAGCATCCTCACATGCATTCCCTTCACATTCACCCACATGCACATTCAATCATTCACACATGCACCACTCATTCTTCATCATTTCAACCACCTACATGCATTAATTATTAAACTCTTCATCATTGCATCCAGAAAATGAGCAAGAAAGCTTCCCAAACACATGCAAATCCATCCATGCCGTGGGTTCCCTTTGCTCCCCTTGTGCAATTCCAGTTTTCACATGTGTCCTAGCTGTTTTTCCATCATTCCTCCACACAAATGCTTAAACAAACAGCCATATGTTCCCTCCACCACCCCTATAAATACCCTAGCATTCATTCATTCACTCCCCATTCAATTCATATCTCATATTTCCATTCACAACACTTCACACAACACAAATACCATTCCATTGCCGTGAGTCCCATTCCATTTTCTGTGCAGTTTTTCTCCTTCATTGCAGCCACTATCCAACCACTTCCCATCCCTCCAAAACACTTCACATAATCCCCAAAGCTCACTTAGACCTTGTGCTACAACAACGAGGAAGAAAAGAGTGCCTAAACGTTCATACATTCAAGTTTGAGTTGTTGGAATTTTTAGGTGTTTCTTTGATTTCAAAGTTTAAATTTAATTCTCTTTGTTTTGTACGTATGAGAATGGAAGAGAAGAGTGCCTAAACGTTCATACAATTCAAGTTTGAGTTGTTGGAATGTTTAGGGGTTTCTTTGATTTCAAAGTTATGAGGAACTAAACCCCATTTAGCTAGGGGGTGATTCGAAACTATGTTTATATTTGCAATATGATTTGATTACTTCTAATTGCGTTTCATAAGTTATGGATTCAATTCGTTTAACCGTTTGATTGATAACTTATTTATGTATGTTTATTGAGAGTGCACGCTTAATTTTCATGCATGAATATGACGCTAGAATATAAGTGAGTTTCACCTAATCGTTATGAACTTATATTCACAAGTAGTGGAGGTTGCTTATAAACAATCGCGTTAAATGAATTCTTGGCACGAGTTTCATGCTCATCATAGTAACGAATGCCTCGTCAACACTTATAGTTTTCATAATGCTTAATGATCTTTGATTGTATCTTTATTGTGCTGTTCACGTAAAGGACTTTTGGAGAATGTAGTGAATTGCGTTGCGCTAACCCATCCAATTCATTAACTTAAGGAAAACTTGACGGTTAATTTAAGCGGACCTAATTGACCCGGGGTGATGAGTTTCATAATTTATTGAAATGCAATTGGAAATCTTTTTATTATGTAAGTATAACATGTGTGGAGAATAACCCCTTAGCTATTCTATCATCCATTCATTCCATTTCATCAATTTCATATTTACAATCTGTTTTAATTCCAAGTTTCTGTTTTAGTTTTAAATTCGTCAAATCCAATCCCCCATTTATTTTAAAGTGTTAGATTAGTTAGAATTACATTTAGTTTGTGTTTTTAAGAGTCTTGAGTCAAGTCATAACTTAATTTCGTCCAAATTTGTGTTTATACTCAAAACTGCCCAGAAAGTGGTTTTTAGGCAGATTTGAGTGTGTTTGTGCTGTTTTGAGTCTTTTAGTTTGTTTGAGTGTTTTAAAGTTTAGTTTTGCATTCTTTGAGTCTAGTATAGTGTTTTATATTGTGTTTTTACGTTTTTGAGTCAAATCCAAGTGATTAACAATCCCTCCTAATCCCCGGTCCAGAACGATCCCTACTTATACTTATACTACAATTGACAAAAAGAGGGTTTAATTTGTGTGCGTATAAATCACGCAAGTGTAACATGTGTGGAGAAGAACCCCTTAGCTATTCCATCATCCATATTTTTATCACATTCATATTTACATTTTGCCTTCAATTATATTCTGTCTTTTTAATTTAATATCGTCCAACCACAATTCCCCCCCCTATTTTGTTAAAGTCTTAATCATTCGTATTTGTTTTATTTGTGTATCTTTAAAGCTTTTGGAGTGATAAACAATTGCAAATTCGTCTAAATCAAGTTCTAGCTTCTATTTGAGTCAATTTGATTGTTTTAGACAATTTGAGTTTTTCAAAGCCATTCTGAGTCATAGTAGTCTTGTTAAGAGTATTTTAATTTAGTTTTTATGTTTTTAAGTCAATTTAGAAGGTTTTAGCAAGCCCTCCTAATCCCCGGTCTAGAACGATCCCTCACTTATCCATTCTACTACAATTGTCAAACGAGGGTTTAATTTGAGTGTCAAGTAAATCTCACATCAAATTTTGGCGCCGTTGCCGGGGATTAGCAACTTTGCTAATCCTTTGTCTTTATTTTTATATTTTGTTTTTCGTGCATTCTTATTTCAAATTCTTAGTTTGTTTGTTTCCTTGTTTTTTTTAGGTACTGTGTATGACTCGTAGCTCTCGGCCTATTATAGAGAACATCTCCGACTTTGACGGTGATTTTGAACGCACTTTGAGGAGAACGAGGAGTCAACAAGAGCCACCACAACCTCCACCACAACCTGGGCTTGAAGAAGACGAAGTAGGTGTAGAAGAAAAGCCCACGGATCAGATTTTTGAAGAAGAACAAGCCATGGCAGCAGATAATAGAACCATCAAGGAGCTTTCGGCCTCGGGTCTGGATAATGCATTGCCTCTTTGTATCCAATACCCCACGGCTGCCCAAGGCAAGACCGATGAATTTGAACTCAAATCCAGTTTGTTACACCATATTCCGAAGTTCCATGGCTTGTCTATGGAAGACCCCAACAAACACTTGAAGGAGTTCGAGGTGGTTTGTTCGAGCATGACCCCCGTCAATGTGGATGGGAGTATATTGAAGATGAAGGCCTTTCTATTTTCACTTATGGACAAGGCCAAAGATTGGCTCTACGAACTAGCCCCGGGAACTGTGACTTCGTGGGAGAGTATGAAGCGTGCTTTCTTGGAGAAATTCTTCCCTACTTCGAGAGTGATTCTCCTACGGAAGAAAATTAGTGGTATTCAACAGAATCATGGTGAGACATTCCCGGCTTATTATGAGCGCTTCAAGGGCCTTGTAGCTTCATGTCCTCAACATCAAATGAAGGAGGAACTTCTCCTTCAATATTTCTATGAGGGCCTCCTTCCTATCGAACGTCAAATGCTTGATGCATCAGCGGGAGGAGCATTGGTGGACAAAACACCAAGGGATGCCAAGGTTCTCATAGCCAACCGAGCGCTCAACGCTCAACAATATGAAGGAGTGGGCCAAAGGGAAGCCCCACGGCAACAAAGTGTAAATGAGGTGAGTGTTATTTCTGAAATTCAATCACAACTTGCTAATCTTACTTCTCTTGTTTCTCAGGTTGTGATTGGTCCAAAAGCACAAGAACACCAAGTCTGTGGCGTGTGCTCAATTCAAGGGCATCCATCCGACAAGTGCCCTCAACTAATCGAGAATGGTGGGTGGGAATCTGCCAATGCAATTGGTTTCCAAGGACAAAATCAAAACAACCCATACTCGAACACTTACAATGCCGGATGGAGGGACCATCCAAACTTCAAATGGAGGGAGCCACAACAAGCTGCCCAACAAGGAGGATTTAGGCCAAACCCCCCTGGTTTTTATTCCAAGCCGTATGCACCCCAACAATCCCAACAACCTTCGGCATCATCTCATTCAGGTACGTCTTTGGAAAGTAATCAAGCTATGCAATTACTAACCTCTATTTCGCAGGGGTTGCAAAATCAAAACAACCGGATAGAAAATAACGAGAAGGAGATGATGGATATGAAGAAACAAATAGGGCAGATTTCTGAGTTCCTTGGACAGATTAGAGAGCAAGGAAAGCTTCCTAGCTCAACCACAGTCAATCCAAAGGGAGGATTCGAATCCGCCAAGGCCATCACCCTAAGGGGTGGAAAAGAAGTTGGGACCGAGCCAAACAATCCCAAATCTGCCCAGAAAGTAGATGAAGAGACGACACAACCTGAGGCAGATCACCCTAACTCGGCCAAATCAGGTAATTTAAGTTCAAATTCATGTACTTCACGTCCTAATCTGCCCAATGTACCTTTTCCTCGCAGGTTCATGCAAGAAAAAAAGGAAGAAAGCGAGAAGGACATTCTTGAAACGTTCCGGAAGGTGCAAGTGAACATACCGCTTCTCGATGCAATCAAACAGGTTCCAAAGTATGCTAAATTCCTCAAGGACCTATGCAATACAAGGAGAAGAAGGGCAAACAAAGAGGTAGTGAAGGTAAGCGAGAATGTGTCCGCTGTTTTGCAACGTAAACTGCCTACCAAGTGCAAAGACCCCGGTAGTTTCACGATTCCTTGTGTGATTGGACATAATCGTTTTGAACATGCCATGCTTGATTTAGGTGCATCCATAAATGTCATGCCTTATTCTATTTATGCATCTATGAATTTGGGTGAATTAAAACAAGATGGTGTAATTATACAATTGGCCGATCGTTCTAACGCGTATCCAAAAGGAGTTTTGGAAGATGTGCTTGTGCAGGTGAACCATTTAATTTTTCCGGCTGATTTCTACGTCCTAGACATGGAGGATTCAGCCCATTCTACATCTTTGCCGATTCTCCTTGGTAGGCCATTCATGAAGACGGCCCGAACGAAGATTGATGTATACAAAGGCACCTTGACAATGGAATTCGATGGGGAAGTGATTGATTTTAATATTTCTGAAACTATGAGATATCCCGTTGATGACCATTCTTGTTTTTCCATTGATGTTATCGATTCTTTGGCGCAGGTATACCTTGAAGAATTGAATGAGGACGCCCTGGAAACAACCATCACTAAGGCCATAGAGCGCAAAAATGAAGGATTTGGGCCAATGCAAGGCCACGGCAAGGAGGAGGAATTCTTTGCAATAGGTTCTAGTGAAGAAATAATTGAGGTTGTGGCAGCCCTTGAGTCATTACCACAACAATATGGTAAGGTTCCACTCTCACTTTCAAATTCAGTTTCCACTAAGATGCTACCTTCTGTTGTTCAGGCACCATCGCTTGAACTTAAGCCGTTGCCGGACCATTTGAAGTATGTGTTTTTGGGAAAAGGCGAAACATTGCCCGTCATCATTTCATCAAGTCTCACGGCAATGGAGGAGGAGAAGCTTGAGAGGGTGCTGCGAGAGCACAAAACGGCCATAGGGTGGACTTTGGCCGACATTAAAGGAATAAGCCCTACCACATGCATGCACCGTATACTTCTTGAGGAGGGGGCTAAACCAACTCGAGAGGCTCAACGCCGTCTCAACCCTCCGATGATGGAAGTGGTGAAGAAGGAAATAATCAAACTTTTGGATTGCGGAGTGATCTACCCTATCTCCGATAGCCATTGGGTCTCTCCAGTTCAAGTCGTTCCCAAGAAGTCCGGAGTAACTGTTATCAAGAATGATGAGAATGAGCTCGTGCCTACACGCATTCAGACTGGATGGCGAGTGTGTATCGATTACCGGAAGCTAAATGCCATGACTAGGAAAGATCACTTTCCTTTGCCATTCATCGACCAGATGCTCGAAAGGTTAGCCGGTCATGCTTTTTACTGTTTTCTTGATGGATACTCTGGATATAACCAAATTGTGATAGCCCCGGATGATCAAGAGAAGACCACATTCACATGTCCCTTTGGAACATTTGCTTATCGTCGCATGCCATTTGGCTTATGCAACGCACCGGCCACTTTCCAAAGGTGTATGGTAAGTATATTTTCCGATTTTGTTGAAAAGATCATTGAGGTTTTCATGGATGATTTCAGTGTATTTGGGAGTTCATTTGATAATTGCTTGGATAATCTGACCTTAATTTTGAAACGATGTGTTGAAACTAACCTTGTCTTGAATTGGGAGAAATGTCACTTTATGGTGAAACAGGGTATAGTTTTAGGACATATTGTTTCAGAAAAAGGAATTGAAGTAGATAAATCAAAAATAGACCTTGTACGTCACTTACCCTCTCCTACTTCGGTTAGAGAGGTACGTTCGTTTCTTGGCCATGCAGGGTTCTATAGGCGTTTTATCAAGGACTTCTCCAAGATGTCCAACCCTCTTTGCCGATTGCTTCAAAAAGATGTGCCATTCAAGTTTGATGGAGAGTGTAATTCGGCATTTAACCAACTCAAGGAGAAGCTAGTCTCGGCCCCCATTATTGTACCTCCAGATTGGAGCCTTCCGTTCGAGCTCATGTGCGATGCATCCGACTATGCATTAGGAGCTGTTCTAGGACAAAGAAGAGACAAGCGGCCGCATGTCATATACTATGCCTCTCGGACTCTCAATGATGCCCAATTGAACTACTCCACGACGGAAAAAGAACTTCTAGCTGTGGTTTTTGCTTTAGATAAATTCCGTTCATATTTAATTGGTACTAAAGTAATCGTTTATTCTGATCATGCAGCTTTGAGGTACTTGCTCACGAAAAAGGAAGCAAAGCCGAGGCTTATCCGTTGGATTCTTCTTCTTCAAGAATTTGATATTGAAATCCGGGATAAGAAAGGAAGCGAGAATGTAGTGGCTGACCATTTAAGCCGAATAATCCACGAGGAGCATGAACATGCCGTACCTATCCCTGAAACTTTTCCCGATGAGCAGCTGCTTTCCATTGAGGTAAGTGAACCATGGTATGCAGATTTAGTGAATTACTTGGTGGCTAAACAAATTCCAAATGAACTAAACAAGCACCA
Organism: Pyrus communis; assembly: GCF_963583255.1. Lineage (NCBI taxonomy): Eukaryota > Viridiplantae > Streptophyta > Magnoliopsida > Rosales > Rosaceae > Pyrus > Pyrus communis. The sequence continues at coordinate 17,189,045 of NC_084811.1, forward strand.
ACGTGATAAGCTTAAAAATGATGCACGTTTCTATGTTTGGGATGACCCTTATTTGTGGAAGTATTGCTCAGATCAAATTGTACGTAGATGTGTGCATGATTCTGAATTTCACTCAATTCTAAGCTTTTGTCACACATATGCATGTGGTGGTCATTTTGGCACACAACGCACTGCCCTCAAGGTTTTAGAGTGTGGTTTTTATTGGCCGACTATATTTAGGGATGCTAGAACCTTTTGTATGTCTTGTGATCGTTGCCAACGAATGGGTAACATAGGTACCAAGGACCAAATGCCGCAAACCCCTGTCTTTAATGTTGAAATTTTTGATGTTTGGGGCATTGATTTCATGGGCCCTTTCCCTCCATCTTATGGTTTCACTTATATCTTGCTAGCCGTTGATTATGTTTCTAAATGGGTGGAAGCAAAAGCCACCCGTACTAACGATTCTAAGGTGGTTGCAGATTTCGTGAAAACTAACATTTTTGCTAGGTTTGGAATGCCGAGAGTAATCATAAGTGATGGAGGGTCTCACTTTTGCAATCGGACCATTGAGGCGTTGCTAAGAAAGTACCATGTCAACCATAAGGTCTCTACACCTTACCATCCTCAAACAAATGGCCAAGCCGAGGTGTCTAACCGAGAAATCAAAAAAATTTTGGAGAAGACCGTTGGACCAACAAGGAGGGATTGGAGCTTACGTTTAGATGATGCACTGTGGGCATATCGTACGGCATACAAAACACCCATTGGGATGTCACCTTTTCGGCTCGTCTATGGTAAGCCATGTCATTTGCCTGTAGAGTTAGAGCACAAGGCACATTGGGCCGTGAAGATTTTCAACATGGACATAGATGCAGCGGGAGTTCATAGGAAGCTCCAATTGAATGAACTTGAGGAGATTCGGAATGAAGCCTATGAGAATGCCCGGATGTACAAAGCCAAGACCAAAGCATTCCATGATAAAATGATTCGAACCAAGACCTTCACAGTTGGGCAGAAAGTGTTACTTTTCAACTCTCGCCTACGGTTGTTTCCTGGTAAGTTGCATTCTAAATGGATTGGCCCGTTTGTTGTTACTAATGTTTTCCCTCATGGTGCAGTGCAAATCAAAAGTTCAAGGACGCAGCAAGAATTCAAAGTGAATGGGCATCGGTTGAAGCCCTATTACGAGATGTTTGAGGAGCATGTCGTGGAGGAGGTACCCCTCCATGCCGTGGAACCTAGTCAAGCTTAAACGGAGGTACCGTCCGGCTGCAAGACGTAAAAGAAAGCGCTTCGTGGGAGGCAACCCATGCATCCGAATAGAGAAGAACTTGGAAACCCCTTTAAGAGACTTATTTTTATTCCTTTCTTTTTCTTTACTGCCTTTACTTTGCTTTCTTTCTCGTATTTGTTTATTTGCTTCCTCTGTTGTGACTTTCTGCTTAAAACATTGAGGACAAAGTTTGATTTAAGTGTGGGGGGGTAAACAATTTGTATTTGCATGAATTTCGTGGGATTTATTCACCTTTCACTTAGAATGTTGTTTCTTGCTGTTTTAAGCATTTTTAGAGTGTTTTAGTGTGTTTTATAGTGTCTTGGTATAAAACTCCGAAAATTTAAAAAAAAAAAAAAAAAAAAAAAAATTCTTTTGAAAAAACCCAAAAATATGTGTTTTTAGAGTCATTTGAGTCATTTTGTTGCTATTTCGTTTCTGCCTTGTTAGGTTGTTTAGTTGTTATTGTTTGTTTGTTTATTAATTGTGTGAGTTTATGATTGTAACATTGAGAAAATGTTTGATTTATTGATAGGCACTGCTAAACAAAGAAAGATGGTGCTTCACAAAGGTTGTTTGCTTGAGGCCCCACTACGTGGCTTTACTCTTGAAGCGGAAGGCGTAGGAACAGAAGGCATCGGAGCGGAAGGCGTAGGAACAGAAGGCATCGGAGCGGGAGGCATCGAAGATAGAGCATTCCAGGCCTCAATACTTGGCCAAGCGCTGGATGAGCCAGGAAAAAGGTGCCTCTGGAGGAAAGACGAGAACCTTTGACGGTCACTGTGAATCCGACCTTCAGACTCTTGCAGCTCATCAAGCTTCCTCTTCATGCCCGTCGAATAGTTGTTTGCAAGCACGTGCAAACTTCTATTCTCATACTTCAGCTGCTGGATCTCCTGCTTGAGACTTTCCACCTCTGCCATCAATGATTCCACCTGACGGGAGCGGGCAAGCAGGCGTTGGCCCATGTTGGACACAGAACTCGCACACTGAACACTAAGTGCGAGGGACTCTTGAACGGCCAACTCATCGGACCGTCCTGACAGCAGCCTACTATCTTTCGGAGTGAGGAGGTTCTTAGCTACTATTGTAGCTGTTGTGGCGTCCTGCATCACGGAGTCTTCACCTGTGAGAGGACCGTTAGAAGAAAAGAAAGAAGGGCGCCATACGTTACCTTGACGCGGCGCGCCCGCATCACTGCTAAGGCTCAATTCCAAGCTAAGGTTCGATGAGTTTGCCATTTTTCAAAAGTGTTCAAGGGGTGGATGGAATTAATTCTCAAAGGGCCGGAGTCGATTTTTCAAGAATGGGATTTCTTCAGAGTGTATTTGTTGGGGTGATCGATAGCTCCATAAAAAGCCATGGCGACGCGTCCACCGATTCAGAGATCCGGATTTTCCTCCGCAAATTTCGACGACGCATTCGCGGCTTTTCAGAAAACGCGCTCAGCTTTGTCAAAAGATATCTGACAAAGCTGATAACACGTGGAGGCCATCATCTCAATTACACGTCTTTAGCCGACAAACGCAAAGTTCGGCGACGCTTTCTCTGCTTTTCAGAAAACGCGTGCAGCTTTGTCAAAAGAGCCGCACCCGTGACTACTTTTACCATGCAGAAATCGAAGAGCCGTTCGTTCAGAAATCGAAGAGACGTCTGTCGACAAAGGGTAAAAGAGCAGTACCACCACTTTCTATTCAGAAAATCCCTATATTTGTCGACCTTCATCTCTTATGGCAAGGCAGACTTGAAGAAAATGCCCACCAACTCTCTCTCACCTCTGAGGGCGCACTCCCAGCAAAGCCTTTTGAATTACTCAAAATTTTCTTCTTCCCCAAAAATGATACCAGACGCCTGGAGTAAAGATGACCCAGGAGGAAATGCATGTGCTGATTCATGCACCGCTTCTTCAAAAACAAAGGTATCTCATATCATAAAGGTCAAAAGCAAAAGTATCTCATATCATGCTCTTTCCCTGTCTTTTTCTTTGTCCTTGTTCTTACTCGCATGGCAAAGTGAAAGAAGCAATCAGCCGGCACTTGGAGTCAGTCTTCCGATCTGGAGCCAACTGCCTGGAACCTATTCCTGATTGCTTACCTAGCGTTGCTCTCGAGTAGTCATCTTCAACGGTTGATACACTTCCAGAGAAGGGACCACTCCTGCAAAGATTGAACAAAGAAACAGATAAAGGGGGAAAGCTCAGACCTTCGGGGAAGACCAAAAGAACCATCATGCTGCCCAGTTCAAGAAGTAGCACAAAGGAAAATCAACGATGGGCAGAAACCAGTTCAAGAGTAAGCATGTGGAATCACAAAGATCAAAAGCCTCAATGCAATTACCAAGGAGAAGATGGAATTTACACTCTATAACCAGATTTGCGTCTCTAAACTCTTCTCTTTGTTAATTACATTCTGCCATGTTTAGTATGTTTAAGTGTTTTTTGTGTATTTACTTATGTTTTGTGTGAATCTATGCTTAAAACATTGAGGACAATGTTTGATTTAAGTGTGGGGGGGTAACTAATGTTGTTAATGCAAATTCGTGGGATTTTATCACCCATAACTTCAAATATTGTTCCTTGCTGTTTTAAGGTGTTTTTAAGTTGTTTTAGAGTGTTTTAGTATGTTTTGTTTTTATAACTCCGAAAAGCACATAAAAATTTGAAAAATTGTTTTGAAAAACCTAAAAAGAGTGTTTTGAGTCGTTTTTTTTGAGTTTGTGTCTTAGGGTACCTTCCAACACAATGATAAGGATTTGGTTTGTAATTGCATGACGGTTAAAAAGAGTTATTAACATAGAGAAAAGTTTGATTTACTCTTGGTATATGCTTGGTTATGGTTATAATGTATGACTTCACATGCAATCATAAAAGAAAAATTCGTTTTTGTAACATGCTTGAAGGAAGGAATTCAAACAAACGCTACAACCCTGTGAGACTCGAGCCATTACCTTCTTTGGAGAGTTATTTTCTGTGATTCTGTGTTTTCTAAAGTTGTTGCATGATCTCATTATTCCTTGCTTGGTTGCTACTTAGGATGCAATTGTATCATGATAGAACTAAATGCCAGAACTTATATCCGTTTCATTCAAAGCATGACATTGAATTGCATAACATATATCAAGATGAAGTTGTGTAGTTGCCACCATAACCAAATAGCCTTACTTCCCATATTTCGTATTTGTTGTAAGTTTTAACCCCGTTGAGCCGCGTTTAGCCTATTTTCTTTGCTAACCACATCACCCCTTACCTAGCCTAGAGTAGGACCATCCGTACCCTTTGTTCTTGAAAGATAGTGAGCATGACTTAATTGAATTCCTTTTTATTAATATGTTGCAGAAAATAAGTGTGGGGGAAGGGATTTTTGTGTGTATGTATGTGCCTAAGTCTTAAAGGAGGCACGAAAAAAAAAAAAAAAAAAAAAAAAAAAAAAAAAAAAAGTGAAAATAAGTGAGAATGGACTCACAAGTGTGATTGTTGATGAAAGGGCCCAAAAAGTTTGAATATGGCCCTAAGTTTTGTGACTTCCCCTTGGGTGTTCAAAGTTAACTTCTGCGTTCTAAAGGGAATTCTAAGTGCCTAATTCAATACTTTGCTCACTATTGCTTTAAGAACGTTTGTGTACTCTACCTTTCTTTGTTAAACCATTACCCTTAGCCCCGTTACATCCCTCAACTTCTATCTTGAGTGTTATGTGTTTCAATTTGTGGAGTTTGAAATTGATATGAGCTTATGGAATCACTGGTTCTCATTCTAAGTAGTAGCATTCCATTCATGAGATCATATTCATGTCATTATCGTAAATCCAGAAAATGCTTTCTTTGTTATAACATATGTGAGATACTAGTCTTTCATGTTTACATCAATCTTCTCACATATACCTAGTGTAGGGAGTGTAGTCAGAAAATCTGTGTGAAAAACGAGTGCATATCTTATAAGGATTTGAGCAAATTCTCTAAGGCATGTTACTACATTCAAAACATGGTTTTAAATGCTTAATTGTGAAATAGTATGTGGTGACTATGATTAAGAATGTACTTAAGTGTGAAGATGACTAAAATCTGTGAGAATGATGATTTTTAACATGTCATGTGCATTGGAAATCCCTAAGACGGTTGTTGGAAGGTTTAGGTTGTGTTTTACGTGTTTAGTGTCGTTTTGTTTATTTGTTTTTATTCTGTTTTGCTCGAGGACTAGCAAAAGCTAAGTGTGGGGGTATTTGATAGGAGCATATTCATGCGACTTAAATGGCTTGTTCTCGTGCATTTACGTTATGTTTCTCTCGTTATTTTAGTCCTTTATGCTTCTTTTGTGTGTTTTCAGGTTCTAAGGGCCTAGGGAGCAAGAAAGTGCATTTTGAGGCCATTTGGAGCATTTTTGGGCATGGATTGGATAGCTTATCCATGGAGCCAAGAGGATGGACGAATTTGAAGGCCTTGTATGCACTTGAAGACACAACACATTATGCCATACAAACCAACCTATTTTAGGCCCATTCTATGTACTTAAACCCTAGCCCTTTAAACTAGTTCATTTATCACTTATCAAACCATTCACTTATCACTCACCACATATCATATATTTATTACTTATCATATCATTCATTCATCTACATATCAATAACCACATATCAATAACCACTTATCTTATCACTCAACATATCATACACTTATCACTCATCACACTTCATTATTACACCACCATTCATTCTTTAAAACACAAACAACATTCACATGCAAACACAAGCTTTAACCAACAAACAAAACAGCCAACACATGCACCAAAACACCTTTGCCGTGGCCTTCACTCCCCCTTGCATTTTCAGCCATTCCACTTCATCATTACACCACCTTCTCCATCTTTAATCACATGCACCACTAATTCAACACATGCACTTGTTCCTCCATTAAATCAACCACATTCATCACCAAAGAACCTTTGTGCCGTGAGTTCCATTGCATTTCCAGCATCCTCACATGCATTCCCTTCACATTCACCCACATGCACATTCAATCATTCACACATCCACCACTCATTCTTCATCATTTCAACCACCTACATGCATTAATTATTAAACTCTTCATCATTGCATCCAGAAAATGAGCAAGAAAGCTTCCCAAACACATGCAAATCCATCCATGCCGTGGGTTCCCTTTGCTCCCCTTGTGCAATTCCAGTTTTCACATGTGTCCTAGCTGTTTTTCCATCATTCCTCCACACAAATGCTTAAACAAACAGCCATATGTTCCCTCCACCACCCCTATAAATACCCTAGCATTCATTCATTCACTCCCCATTCAATTCATATCTCATATTTCCATTCACAACACTTCACACAACACAAATACCATTCCATTGCCGTGAGTCCCATTCCATTTTCTGTGCAGTTTTTCTCCTTCATTGCAGCCACTATCCAACCACTTCCCATCCCTCCAAAACACTTCACATAATCCCCAAAGCTCACTTAGACCTTGTGCTACAACAACGAGGAAGAAAAGAGTGCCTAAACGTTCATACATTCAAGTTTGAGTTGTTGGAATTTTTAGGTGTTTCTTTGATTTCAAAGTTTAAATTTAATTCTCTTTGTTTTGTACGTATGAGAATGGAAGAGAAGAGTGCCTAAACGTTCATACAATTCAAGTTTGAGTTGTTGGAATGTTTAGGGGTTTCTTTGATTTCAAAGTTATGAGGAACTAAACCCCCTTTAGCTAGGGGGTGATTCGAAACTATGTTTATATTTGCAATATGAATTGATTACTTTTGGTTGGTATTTCATAAGTTGTGGATTCAATTCGTTTAACTGTTTGATTGATAAATTATTTATGTATGTTCATTAAGATTGCAAGCTTAATTTTCATGCATGAATATGACGCTAGAATATAAGTGAGTTTCACCTAATCGTTATGAACTTATATTCACAAGTAGTGGAGGTTGCTTATAAACAATCGCGTTAAACGAATTCTTGGCATAAGTTTCATGCGTATTCCATAGTAACGAGTGCCTCGTCAACACTTATAATTTTCATTGAACTTAATGATCTTTGTTGAATGTCTCTATCATGCGTATTCCATAGTTAGGGACTTTGATTAAGAATAATTTGGTTGTAATGCGTATTCCATTCAATCCAATGAATTTAGGGAAATTTGAAAGTTAATTTAAGCGGACCTAATTAACTTGGAGCATTGAGTTTCATAATTTATCGAAAGACCAACCGAAAATCAATCTTGTATTGCAAGTGTAACATGTGTGGAGAAGAACCCCTTAGCTATTCCATCATCCATATTTTTATCACATTCATATTTACATTTTGCCTTCAATTATATTCTGTCTTTTTAATTTAATATCGTCCAACCACAATTCCCCCCCCCCCTATTTTGTTAAAGTCTTAATCATTCGTATTTGTTTTATTTGTGTATCTTTAAAGCTTTTGGAGTGATAAACAATTGCAAATTCGTCTAAATCAAGTTCTAGCTTCTATTTGAGTCAATTTGATTGTTTTAGACAATTTGAGTTTTTCAAAGCCATTCTGAGTCATAGTAGTCTTGTTAAGAGTATTTTAATTTAGTTTTTATGTTTTTAAGTCAATTTAGAAGGTTTTAGCAAGCCCTCCTAATCCCCGGTCTAGAACGATCCCTCACTTATCCATTCTACTACAATTGTCAAACGAGGGTTTAATTTGAGTGTCAAGTAAATCTCACATCATAAGGCTATTTGGCTATGGTGGCAACTACACAACTTTATCTTGATATATGTTATGCAATTCAATGTCATGCTTTGAATGAAATGGATATAAGTTCTAGCATTTAGTTCTATCATGATACAATTGCATTCTAAGTAGCAACCAAGCAAGGAATAATGAGATCATGCAACAACTTTAGAAAACAAAGAATCACAGAAAATAACTCTCCAAAGAAGGTAATGGCTCGAGTCTCACAGGGTTGTAGCGTTTGTTTGAGTTCCTTCCTTCAAGCATGTCACAAAAACGAATTTTTCTTTTATGATTGCATGTGAAGTCATACATTATAACCATAACCAAGCATATACCAAGAGTAAATCAAACTTTTCTCTATGTTTATAACTCTTTTTAACCGTCATGCAATTACAAACCAAATCCATGTCATTGTGTTGGAAGGTACCCCAAGACATAAACACACAAAAACGACTCAAAACACTCTTTTTAGGCTTTTTAAAACATGTTTTTCAAATTTTTATGCGATTTTCGGAGTTATAAAAACAAAACATACTAAAACACTCTAAAACAACTTAAAAACACCTTAAAACAGCAAGGAACAACATTTGAAGTTATGGGTGATAAAATCCCACGAATTTGCATCAAATATACTTAGTTACCCCCCCCCACACTTAAATCAAACATTGTCCTCAATGTTTTAAGCATAGATTCACACAAAACATAAGTAAACACACAAAAAGCACTTAAACATACTAAACATGGCAGAATGTAATTAACAAAGAGAAGAGTTTAGGGACGCAAATCTGGTTATGGAGTGTAAATTCCCTCTTCTCCTTGGTGATTGCATTGAGGCTTTGATCTTTGTGATTCCACAGGCTTACTCTTGAACTAGCTTCCGCCCATCGTTGATTTTCCTTTGTGCTACATAATCTTGAACTGGGCAGCAGGATTCATTTGGTCTTCCCCGAAGGTCTGAGCTTACCCCTTTTATCTGTTTCTTTGTTCAATCTTTGCAGGAGTGGTCCCTTCTCTGGAAGTGTATCAACCGTTGAAGATGACTACTCAAGAGCAATGCTAGGTAAGCAACCAGGAATAGATTCCAGGCAGTCGGAACCAGATCGGAAGACTGACTCCAAGTGCCGGCTGATTGCTTCTTTCACTTTGCCATGCGAGTAAGAACAAGGACAAAGAAAAAGACAGGGAAAGAGCATGATATGAGATACTTTTGCTTTTGACCTTGAGGATATGAGATACCTTTGCTTTTGAAGAAGCGGTGAATGAATCAGCACATGTATTTGTTGTGCTGTTTCCTCCTGGGTCATCTGTACTCCAGGCATCTGGTATCATCTTTGGGGAAGAAGAAAGAATTGAGTATTTCGAAAGGCTTTGCTGGGAGTGCGCCCTCAGAGGTGAGGAAGAGTTGGGCATTTTCTTCAGGTCTGCCTTGCCATAAAAGATGAAGGTCGACATATATAGAGATAATAACAAGTGGTGGTACCATTCTTTTACCCTTGTCGACAGACGTTTTGATCCCGCAAATCCGGCATTTTGAAATAGTGGCGCATCTTCGATCTTTGAAGCCGCCTCTTCGATTTCTGAGCAGGCGCCCCTTCGATTTCTGAACGACGCCCCTTCGCTTTCTGAATGACACGTGGTAGTGCAGATGTGGCTCCTTTTGACAAAGCTGCACGCGTCTTCTGAAAAGCAGAGAAAGCGTCGCCGAACATTGCGTTTGTCGGCTAAAGATGTGTAGTTGCGATGATGGCCTCCACGTGTTTTCAGCTTTGTCAGAAATCTTTTGACAAAGCTGAACGCGTTTTCTGAAAAGCCGAGGGAGCGTCGCCTAACTTACGCCGGAAAATCCGGCTCTTTGAATCGGTGGACGCGTCGCCTTGGCTTTTTATAGAGCTATCGATCACCGCCAACATACACACTCTGAAGATTTCCCATTCTTGAAAATCGTCTCCGGCCCTTCGAAATTTAACTCCATCCACTCTCTTTGAACACTTTTGAAAAATGGCAAACCCATCGAACCTTAGCTTGGAATTGAGCCTTAGCAGTGATACGGGCGCGCCGCGTCAAGGTAACGTATGGCGCCCTTCTTTCTTATCTTCTAACGGTCTTCTTACAGGTGAAGACTCTGTGATGCAGGACGCCACAACAGCTACAATAGTAGCTAGGAACCTCCTCACTCCAAAAGATAGTAGGCTGCTGTCAGAACGGTCCGATGAGTTGGCCGTTCAAGAGTCCCTCGCACTTAGTGTTCAGTGTGCGAGTTCTGTGTCCAACATGGGCCAACGCCTGCTTGCCCGCTCCCGTCAGGTGGAATCATTGATGGCAGAGGTGGAAAGTCTTAAGCAAGAGATCCAGCAGCTTAAGTACGAGAATAGAAGTTTGCATGTGCTTGCAAATAACTATTCGTCGGGCATGAAGAGGAAGCTTGATGAGCTGCAAGAATCTGAGGGTCGAATTCACAGTGACCGTCAAAGGCTTGCGGCTTATCTCCAGAGGCACCTTTTTCCTGGGTCATCCAGCGTTTGGCCAAGTATTGAGGCCTGGAATGCTCTAGCTCCGATGCCTCCCGCTTCGATGCCTCCTGCTTCGATGCCTCCCGCTTCGATGCCTTCTGCTCCGACGCCTTCTGATCCGACGCCTTCTGCTCCGATGCCTCGTAGTGGGGCTTCACATAAACATCCTTTGTGAAGGCTCCATCTTTTTGCCATGTTTATTTTTATTCTATATATATATATATATATATATATATTTTTTTTTTTTTTTATTATGAACATGTTTTGCTTTATTCAGTGCATTGGGTTGCCTCCCAAGTAGCGCTTTCTTTTACGTCTTGCAGCCGGACGAAGAAACCAATCACTCCAGGATATGTTCACGAATCGGATGAAAACTCCGAGTCATAAACTAGTACCTAAAACAAGAAACAAAACAAGATTAAGAATCTGGAATAAAAAAAAATAAAAAGATCAAACGAAAATAAAACAATCCAAGGGATTAGCAAATTTTCTAATCCCCGGCAACGGCGCCAAAATTTGATGCGAAAATTATACGCACACAAATTAAACCCTCTTTTTGACAATTGTAGTAAGTATGTAAGTAGGGATCGTTCTGGACCGGGGATTAGGAGGGATTGTTAATCACTTGGATTTGACTCAAAAACGCTAAAAACACAATCTAAAACACTATACTAGACTCAAAGAATGCAAAACTAAACTTTAAAACACTAAGACAAACCAAAGACTCAAAATGCTTTAAAGCATAAACTAAATTGATTTCTAACTAAATTGAACAATAAGGTAAAGGGGGATTTAGGTTTTGATTAAACTAAATGACAGATTGTAAATTAAAGCATAAGGAAATGAAGTAAACACAAAATGAATGAATCAACAGCTAATAAAAAGAGATAGCACAAATGGAGATGAAGCTAGAGATTCGATTTCACCATTGCTAAGCCAAGTCCATGCTTGTTAAGTCAGATTATACTCATCCCTCTACTTATTTCTTGGGTTTGTTTCACTTAGATATGATCAGCCATATGATGTGTGGATTTGATCAAATGTCTTTAATCATGAGCCTAATTGTGATGTGCAACTTTGGTTCCTAATCAAGACTATGTAGTGCACAAGAAACTTTCACAAAACCAAAGGGAACACTCGGCAGGATGTTTGCAAAACATTCCCTTCATTCATTCACATATCTACCAAGATTATGCATGATGTGTGCTTTAATCTTGGCTAAACAACCTGTGGTTAATTCAAATGATGATCAAGCATTAAAATCAACACACTAAGTCACAATTAAATCGGAGAATGAAACAAGAAATAGATAGATTAAATGAGAATTCCGAATTAACTACATGGCAATCTTGCAAGGCTACATCGAATCCCTAGAGAGAGATTAGTTACACTTCATGTTTACAAAAGGTTTGACATAAAAATATATAACATGAGTGAACATAGGATTAAGAAGAAAGAACCCTTGAAGCAAAACTGATATCGAAATCCTTTAAGAAATGGGAGAGTGTATCTAATGGAATGAATCCGAGAGGAAGTTCCTCATGGTACAAAACAAAGAGAATCAAAGAAACACCTAAACATTCCAACAACTCAAACTTGAATTGTATGAACGTTTAGGCCCTCTTATCTTCCTCTTCGTCGTAGCACAAGGTCTAAGGGATGTTGTTGGTGTGTTGAATGGATTGGGGAATTATGGAAATGGATGAGGGGTGGTGTTTGGATTATAAGGGAATGGTAGCTCACGGCAATGAGGGAAGATTGGATGTGTTTGTGATGTGTTGTGTATGAAAATGAGATGAGATTTTTGTGTATGAATGCATGGGTTTTTATAGGGGGAATGGGAGAATATGTGGGTGATTGTTTAAGAGTGAATGTGGTTGTTATGATTGAGAGTGCATGTGGATGAAATGATGAAGTAGGAAGGTGGAAATGCATGTGTTGAATTGGTGGTGCAATGATGAAAGAGTAAGTGCATGTGTGTGTGAATGGTGGTAGCTAGGGTGAATTATGATGAATGCATGTGGAATAAAGATGGAGAAGGTGGTGTAATGATGAAGGATTAAGTGCATGTGTGTGTGAATGGTGGTTCTTGATGGTTTTGGGGTTGTGATGCATGTGAATGCATGTGGCTAAGGGTTGTTGATTGGGCTAGAGGTTTTGCATGGCTCAAAGGATTGTTTGATTGGGCTAGGCCCTTTGTTTTATGTCCAAAGTGCATACAAGGCTTTCAAATTCGTCCAACACTTTGGCTCCAAGCATATGCTATCCATTCCAAGCCCAATTTTGCTCCAAAATGCTCCAAAATGCATCTTTTTGCTTCCTTAGCCATATGAACCTAAAAACACACGAAAATGGCTTAAACTACTAAAACAATTATGAATTAACAACATAGATGCACGAAAACAAGCTAAGTAAGTCGCCTAAATATGCTCTTATCAGCTAATCCCCGGCAAAAGCGCCAAAATTTGATGTGGTAAAAACTAACACACAAATTAAACCCTTTTTAGACAATTGTAGTATACGTAAGTAGGGATCATTCTAGGCTAGGGATTAAAAGGGATGCTAATCTACACTAACTTGACTTAAAAACTGAAAACTAGACTCAAATACACAGAACTAAGCTAGACTGACTCAAATAACACAAAACAAGCACTAAGGGGTGTTTTGGACGAACATTGAAGTAAATTGACACGAAATACTAAAGGGGGGTTTGGTTGGACGAATTTTAAACTAAAACTAAGTAGGTTGCAGAAACAAAGTAATTGATACTAAATTGGGGTGAATGAAGGGGGTGAAAGGCTAGCTAGAAGGTCATTCTCCACACATGACACATATGCAACACAAATCGATTTCCAATTATTATTCCTATAAACCATGAATGACAATGCCCCAAGTTAACCATGAACTACACAAATTAACCATCAGATTTTCCTAAAATTCGTTGAATTAGACTCAGCGACGCAATCAAATTATTCTTATCGATTCCTTATATGAACTGCATGATAGAGATACATATCAAAGATCATTAAGTTCTATGAAAATCATAAGCATTGACAAGGCATTCATAACTATGAAAAGCATGATACTCCCGCCAGGAATTTACTTAACACAATCAAGAATATGCACTACTTATAAATATAAGTTCATAACTATTAGGTGAAATTCCCTTATATTTTAGCATCAAATTCATGCATGCAAACTAAGTATGCATCATTAATCAACATACACGAATAAGTTATCAATCAAACAGATAAGTAAATTGCATTCACGATTTATGAAACAATAACTAGAGGAAATCAATTCATATAAAACATATGTCCATGGCTTCGAAATCACCTCTAGCTAAAAAGGAATTAGTTCCACATGTCTATCATAACTGAAAACCAAATTAAAACAAACATTGAACTAAAACTAAGGATAGAAGGAACCCAGAAATTCCCCAACACTCCAATGGCAGATTCGGCATAACCCTTGGACAGGGTCACGGCACAAGTCCTTCTTTTCTTTCCTTCCTTGCAAAGCTGCAGCACTCTTTATATTTTATCTCTTAAATTCTCTCTAAAGCTCTCTCCCCCTAAATTGTGGCACAATGTGTGTATATATAGGCTAGGGTTCGGCATAAACCAAGGAGGAAAATGATAGGGACTTTGCATTGCTTTAGGACTCCTTAAATCAGATAGGAAGGATATAATCTAAGATAATGTTGGATAAATTGGGATAATGTTTAGATAAGATGAGATAAGATATGATTAGATAAGGTTAGTTTGGATAAGATTAGATAAGGTTCCTTCTTTTCAGCTGATTCCTTGTCTTCCAAGCTTCCAAATTTGATTCTCCAAATTGTAGGACATATTTAGCACATGTAAAACTCCAAAAATGTCCATCCATTATGCTCCACACGCATGCTAACCAATCCAAGCCCAATACTGCTCCAAAATGCTCCATTTAGCCCTTTATTGTCATTTTCACCAATTGGACCTACAATAAGACGAAAATAAACTAAATCACTATAATAAATAGAAACTAATTCAGTAAATGCAAAGAAACAAACTAACAAAGTCGCATAAATATGCTCCTATCAATGAACCAAGAAAAGAAAAATATTAGTAAGCAATAAAAGTGATTTTAAGTTGTAACAGAAGTGAATTGACTTGCTCTCTTTTCAATGAGTATGGGAGAGATAGTCTGCCACGTTACCAAACCAACTGGTATTCAAGTTCAACCATACTCTAGCTAGAAGTTATGAGTCTTTTGACAAACCATACACAAGAAGTGTTGATAGGTAGCCGGATCTACTATAATCATTAAATTGCTGGTTCTCTTCTCAAGCATCATACATTGTATGTCCTTTCTACTTTTTTGCTTGAATGAATTATGTCGTTGCTTTCGGAAGAAAAAAATGTGCATGTGGCTTGGGGATTCTCTTGCAAGTTTGGAAAAGTGATTCATTGCCCATATGGTGCTTGCTGATTACCAGATAAGAAATTTATTGCATGCAGACAACATGGATGAAATCCCAAATTCTTTGGTTCTCTTCTCATAGAGCAATTTTTGTTGAGGAGTTAAAAGAAAAACAAATGAAAGAATAAGTAAGAGTTCAACATGATTCAGGGTGTTTAATTTAAATTGCAAAAACTCCCTTAGTTGCTTCCATGGTTCCTTACAAGTTTTGGGTAGAAGCTTTTCTTTTTACACTTTCATTTCTTGTTAATCCTAAACCTTAACCATCTCTATCCTTTACTTCCCTACCACATTCCTCAACATCTTCCCACCAACAACTTCGTTCACCTACCTCTACCTAACCTTTACATACTCAACAACCAACTCTATCACCTTGACCACAACTCATTCCTCAAAGACAAATCACCACAAATTCCCATCATATGGTTACAAGATCCAAAGTTGGCTTCTTCAAACCCAAAGCTATTTCTGCCACAAAGCATCCAATTGATCCTCAAAGTTTGGTGCCTACAATTTATAAGCAAGCCTCCAAGCATGATTATTGGAACAAGGCGAAGAA
The DNA here is from genome assembly GCF_963583255.1 of Pyrus communis. Classification (NCBI taxonomy): domain Eukaryota; kingdom Viridiplantae; phylum Streptophyta; class Magnoliopsida; order Rosales; family Rosaceae; genus Pyrus; species Pyrus communis. The sequence goes on from NC_084811.1 coordinate 17,204,534, forward strand.
TTACAATCACTCAAATTAACAAGAACTTGGACTCTTGTACTCTATCTCCTCATCAAAACTTGGTTGGCTACAAAGGGCTCTTTAGAATTAAAAAAAAAAATATATATATATATATATATATATATATGATGGCACCAACGATAGATACAAGACCAAACTTGCAGCCAAAGGTTTTCACCAACAAGAGGAAATTGATTTCAAGGAGACTTTTAGCCCTGTTGCAAAACCAGTCACAATCAGGATCTTATAAACACTTGTAGGACAATATAATTGGTTTCTGAATCAGCTTGACATTAATAATGCCTTTCTTTATGATAATGTCAAAGAAGAAGTCTTAATGCAGCAACCTCTAGAATTCATTGATTCATCTCAGCCATCTTTTGTCTACAGGTGAACAAGTCTCTCCATGGCTTAAAACAAGCTTCCAGCGCCTGGTAGGACATGTTATTTCACACTTTACTCTTTCTTGATTTCTTAAACTTTCAATCTGATTATTCTATGTTTATGAAACTTGAACCCTCTCCTATGATAGTCTTGGTTTATGTTGATGATATATTAGTCACTAGTCCAAATGTTTCTCTCTATCAAGATTTTATAGAACAACTCAGTTCTTTATTTCTTGTCAAGCACTTGGGACCTCTACACTATTTTCTTGGTTTACAGGTACAAAGACCAACTGAGAGTGTCTTTTTCTCTCAAAGTCAATATGCTTGGATCTTCTTGTTAAGACACACATGGAAGGTTGTAAACATTGTACTGGTTCTCTTGGTACCTATAAATTGGATCACACTGGCACTTTATTGTCTAATCCAAAGGAATATAGATCAAAAGTAAGGGCTCTTCAATATCTAACTTGGACTAGACTACATTTTTCCTTTGCAGTGAATCAAGTATGTCAATTTCTCCATTACGTAAGGGTTCAAGCTATGAAAAGAATCTTGAGATTTTTAAAAGGTGTTGTTGATTAAGGCTTGTGGTTCAATAAAAGCCCTTTGCATCTCACTGCTTTCTCTGATATTTAAGTAGCAATCTCATTAGTTGGAGTGCAAAAAATCACACATTGTTGCTCGTTCTTCAACATACGATGAATATAAGTCTCTAGCTCATTTTGTTGTTGAACTCACATGGATTTGCAAGATTTTTATAGATATTGCCTTCCCTCTTACTCAAATTCCCAAGTGTGGGTGTGATAATGTATCTGCAATCTCATTGGCATCTAATATTGTGTTTCATGCTCGTACGAAACATGTGGAAATTGATTACCATTAAATTAAGGAGCTTGTTCTTGCCAATTTGCTCAGGGTTTAGTATGTTAGCACTTAACATCAACTGTCAAATATTCATACAAAGCCTCTGCCCAAAAGCTAGATTTCAGTATGTTCAATCGAAGCTATCACTTAACTCTCCACCATTTAGCTTAAGGGGGTGTAAAAGGACAACTCTGTAAGATCACGTATTATGAAAAAAATATATATTTATTATATTAATTTTATATCTATCTTTACATATTTTATTGCATATTATTCATAATTACTTAACCTAAACCATGACATATATCTATGTATTATATTATTATATTATTTTTATTGGTTGACAAGTTTACTTGGCAAGAAAGTGCAATTTGGTGCTATTTGGAGCAGTTTTGGGCTTGAAATGGATTGCATATGCATGGAGCAAGGTGGATGGACGAATTTGAAGACCAAGAGAGGCTAGGAATGTGATTAACATTGGAAGAATTAAATCAAAGACTTGGAAGATAAGGAATCAGCTACAAAGAAGGAATATTATCCAAATTACCTTATCTTATCCAAACCTTATCATATCCTATCCTAATCTTTTCCTACCTTAATTCCAGCTTCAAAGAGAACTCATTTTCACATTAAATCACCTAAATATCAAGTTCTAGAAGCCCTATTTTCGTGCCCTAGTTTATGCCACATGTAACCCTTCTAGAAGTTCTAGAATCTGCCACAAGGACCATTCCTTGTCCTCCTTGGAATCTGATTGAATGTGTCCTTGTTCATTGGTGATTTGGAGTCCTAATTCCTCTCATTTTCAGCCCAATTTTGTGTCTTCCCTTCACCCTATAAATACATGATGCCGCAACACTTATAAACCACCACCCTCTACCACAATTTCACACCACACCATCCACCACACCTCAAGAGCCTAAATTCACACAAATCCCCATTGTGCGCAGCAAGGAAGGAAGGAGGAGCCACTGATAGGAGCATATTTATGCGACTTAAATGGCTTGTTCTCGTACATTTACGTTATGTTTCTTTAGTTATTTTAGTACTTTAAGCTATTTTCGTGTGTTTGTAGGTCCAAAGGGCTAAAGGAGCAAAAAGATGCATTTTGGAGACTTTTGGAGCACTTTTGGGCTAAGGACGGATAGCTTATGCTTGAAGCCAAAGTGTTGGACGAAATTGAAGACCTAATTGGAGCCAAAGTGTTGGAACCTTGTTCTCTTTAGTTTTAGGACATTTAAACCTTTCCTAATCCCAATCATGCCATGCATAACACACATCCATTCTAACACATTGTCATTGCACATGCATTTCCTTCATTAGTTAACCCACATGCACTTATCACTTATCATCACCACATATCATATCACTTAATCACTTATCACTTATCATCACCACTTAACCACTTATCATATCATAACCACATATCATATCACTTATCACTTATCACTTAACATATCATCCACCTACTTCACCTACAACATCCACCTACTTCACCTACAACATCCACTTCACCTACAACATCCACCTACTTCACCTACAACATCCACCTACTTCACCTACAAATGACATAGCCATATGTTCCCTCCACTACTCCTATAAATACCCTTGCATTCATTCATTCATGGACATCTCATTTCATACACAACACACCATTTTTCCATTTCCCTTGTAATCCAAACACCACTCCTCATCCATTTCCATAATCCCCCAAACCTCACCTTAGACCTTGTGCTACAACAACGAGGAAGATAAGAGGGCCTAAACGTTCATACAATTCAAGTGTGAGTTGTTGGAATGTTTAGGTGTTTCTTTGATTTCAAAGTTTAAATTTAATTCTCTTTGTTTTGTACGTATGAGGAATGGAAGAGAACAGTGCCTAAACGTTCATACAATTCAAGTTTGAGTTGTTGGAATGTTTAGGTGTTTCTTTGATTTCAAAGTTATGAGGAACTAAACCCCCTTTAGCTAGGGGGTGATTCGAAATATATGTTTATGCTTGCATTTTGATTTGATTACTTCTAATTGCATTTCATAAGTTGTTGATTCAATTTGTTTAACCGTTTGATTGATAACTTATTTATGTATGTTTATTAAGAATGCGCGCTTAATTTTCATGCATGAATATGACGCTAGAATATAAGTGATTTTCACCTAATCGTTATGAACTTATATTCACAAGTAGTGGAGGTTGCTTATAAACAATCGCGTTAAATGAATTCTTGGCACGAGTTTCATGCTCATCATAGTAACGAATGCCTCGTCAACACTTATAGTTTTCATAATGCTTAATGATCTTTGATTGTATCTTTATTGTGCTGTTCACGTAAAGGACTTTTGGAGAATGTTGTGAATTGCGTTGCGCTAACCCATCCAATTCATTAACTTAAGGAAAACTTGACGGTTAATTTAAGCGGACCTAATTAACCCGGGGTGATGAGTTTCATAATTTATTGAAATGTAATTGGAAATCTTTTTACTATGCAAGTGTAACATATGTGGAGATGACCCCCTTAGCTAGCATTCATCCATTCTATTTCATCAATTTCATATTTACATTCTGTTTTAATTTGTTCATTTAATTTAATTTCGTATAAACTTAAATCCCCCTTTACTTTAATGTCAATTTAGTTAGAAATCATTTTAGTTTGTGTTTTTAAAAGCATTTTGAGTCTTTGGTTTGTCTTAGTGTTTTAAAGTTTAGTTTTACATTCTTTGAGTCTAGTTTAGTGTTTATTATTACGTTTTTACGTTTTTGAGTCAAATCCAAGTGATTAACAATCCCTCCTAATCCCCGGTCCAGAACGATCCCTACTTGCACCTATACTACAATTGATAAAAAGAGGGTTTAATTTGTGTGCGTATAAATCTCGCACCAGCCACCTAGAGTGTTTCTAGGTGTATTCTATCTTTGTTTTTAATGTTTAAGTTTAATTATCTTTGTTTTGCAACCATGAGGAGCTAAACTTATTTTAGCTAAAGGAGACATTGAAACCATGATTATATTTGCAATATGAATTGATTACTTTCAGTTGTGATTTCATAAATCGTGAATACAATTTACTTAACTGTTTGATTAAGAACTTATTCTTGTGTGTTGATTAAGAGGGTCCGCTTAGTTTGCATGCATGAATTTGATGCTAAAATATAAGGGAGTTTCACCTAATTGTTATGAACTTATATTTATAAGTAGTGGAGGTTGCTAGTCACAATTGTGTTAAGTAAATTCTTGGCAGGAGTGTCATGCTGTTCATAGTTACGAATGCATTGTCAATGTTTATGATTTTCACAAAGCTTAATGATCTTTGATTGTATCTCTATTATGTTGTTCATGTAGGGAACTATTGAAGAATAATTTGGTTGTCGATGCGTATTCCATCCAATTCAATGACTTAAGGAAAATCTAAGGGTTAATTAGTGATGTTCTCGGTAATCTGGGGTGTTGAGGTTCATGGTTTATTGGAAAAGCAACTGGAAATCAATTTGTATGCAAGTATGTCATGTGTGGAGAAGGACCCTCTAGCTAGCTTATCACCCATATTTTTCCCCAATTTCCTCCAAGTTGTTTAGAGTCTTTACAATATGCTTGTTTTTACCTTAATTTCGTCCAAAATCCAATCCCCCTTTACTTGGTTGTGTCTTTTAGTTAGAATCTGTCTAAATTTATGTTTTTAAGTATTTTGAGTCAAAGTTAAGTTAGAATTTGTGTCACATCCCGGCCCGGGGGGGGGACTACTTCCCAGGCCCGCTCCACCACCGTAGCATGATATTGTCTGCTTTGGGCTTACCATTCCCTCACGGTTTTGTTTTTGGGAACTCACGGGCAACTTCCCAGTGAGTCACCCATCATGGGATTGCTCTAGCCCCCTTCTCGCTTAACTTCAGAGTTCCGATGAACTCTGAAGCCAGTGAGCTCCCAAAAGGCCTCGTGCTAGGTAGGGATGGGAATATACATTTAAGGATCACTCCCCTGGGCGATGTGGGATGTCACAATCCACCCCCCTTAGGGGCCCGACGTCCTCGTCGGCACATTTCCGGCCAGGGAATGGCTCTGATACCAAATTGTCACATCTCGGCCCGGGGGGGACCACTTCCCGGGCCCGCTCCACCACCGTAGCACGATATTGTCCGTTTTGGGCTTACCATTCCCTCACGGTTTTGTTTTTGGGAACTCACGAGCAACTTCCCAGTGGGTCACCCATCATGGGATTGCTCTAGCCCCCTTCTCGCTTAACTTCGGAGTTCCGATGAACTCTGAAGCCAGTGAGCTCCCAAAAGGCCTCGTGCTAGGTAGGGATGGGAATATACATTTAAGGATCACTCCCCTGGGCGATGTGGGATGTCACAATTTGTCCAAATCACCCTTTAGAGTCTAGTTTGAGTCTATTTGATTGTTTTGTGATGTTTTGAGTCTTTTTAGTTTGTTTTGAGTCATATAGGTCTAGTTAAGTGTTTTTAAGTTTTGTTTTGTTTTTTAAGTCAGTTTAGAGTAGATTAGCATCCCTTCTAATCTCCGGCCTAAAACGATCCCTACTTTCATATACTACTACAATTATAGGATTTTAATTTAAGTGTTATAATATTTCACATCATAGACGAGCTGAGGTCGAGTTAGAGAATTTAAGAGTTTTTATCTATTAATTTTTTTTCCCTTATTTAATCTAAGGATTAGAAAAGAAAAAAAAAATATGACGTTCCGAAATCAGTTCCTTGAAAAATTTGTTGCACGCATAATATTCTTTAATTTCAATAAGGATTATCATTCTTTTCGGGTCAGGAAAAGCCTCCAGTAAAACGGTTCCAAGAGTTCCGCCAACCAATATTCATCAGCCAAAATGCACGGAACGCAAATCAATTATCCATCGGTACTGGTCTTTCCACGTACACAAAACTGGCACGTGCAGAATCTTTCCCCGAGAGGGCACATCAGTTAGTCGCACGTACGAAACACTTCCTATATAAACCGGGACTGACTAGGAAAATTGGAACGCGCAGAAGCTGCTGCTGATAAGAGAAGGAACCTTCCCTCGCTCGCTGGAGTCCCAATTTTGAGGTTCCAAATATCTCTCTTATTTATTTATTTTATTTATTTTCTCAGTATTTAAATTTTATTTGGATTTTATTTACTTTTCTATATTCAGATTGTTTGAAGTTCCCCATTGAATATTGGGATTTTTTTGGTTTTTCATTTGGGTCGCAAAGTAGTTTACTGCGACTACTTAACTTATATTATCTGTTTGGCTGCCGAGAAAATTTTAGGAGATGCCTAGAAAGTTGAAATTTTTTAATTATTGTTTTCGTGTTTACAAAATCAAAATTCGTTAAGACGATCCCATCCCATTCCCACAACATTATGTGAGGATGTTATTAACTGGAAAACTAATATAAGATTAAGTTAGATTCTTAATTTATAATTTGATATTATCTGTTTGGCTGCCGAGAAAGTCGAAATTTTTGAATAATTGTTTCTGTGTTTAAAAAATCAGAATTCACTACGACGATCCTATTCCCACAACATTGTGTGAGGATGTTATTAACTGGAAACTAATCTAATATGAAGTTAGATTTCTTAATTTATAATTTGATGAGTTTTCTTCTCCTTCATCATTTCAGTAACCGAACAGAAATCTGCCGAATAGTGTAGAGAAAGGGGGAACTTGGGTTAAGGAGAATTCCATTATTTGTCAGTGGTCATGCCGTACCGGGTTCGTGAAAATCTATACATTGGCAACATCAGTGATGCAGCAGAGATTCTCCAAAATGGTAGCACAGAGATCACGCATATTCTATCGGTTCTTAGTTCAGCGTCAATATCATTTTTCTCTGAATGGAAGGGTCTAACAATTCCCACAAAGGAAATCAAGAAGGTCTATGCTGGCGGGTCTGGTGGTGCCTCAGCTTCTGAGGATGATTCCGGTGACAGGAAAAAGGGTTGTTTGGTGTCCGATAAGCTTCTGTACTTGTTGGAATATGCAGGCAAGGATTTGAAGCTGGTGAGGATGGGGGTTCCACTGAAAGATACGGAGAATGAAGATTTGTTGGATTATTTGGACGTGTGTTTTGATTTTATCGATAGGAGTAGAAAAGAGGGGTCTGTTTTGGTCCATTGCTTTGCTGGTGTGTCTAGAAGGTACGTGTTATTTTGACCCTTTGTCGTTTTTTGTGTTTACTTTTATACTGGTTCTGGTTAATACTTTCAATCAGCTTGATTACCAGAATTGAACTTAGTCGCAGTTAGCTCTATGTTGGTATTCATTCAGCTTCATTCTACGAAGAACAAGGTTTTGTTTAAAGATATTTCTCCTCTTACTGAAGGTTATGCAAATCCATTTCTTATAGCAAATCCGCAATTGTTGAATGTGGACGATCAATTATCTTTAAACCCTTCATGAGGCTGAAACACCATGTGAATATTTTTTTTAAAGAAACTAATAAGTCTACCCTGCTTTTACCATGTATCTTTTAATTCTATTTTTTGCTTGTTGGGACTTCTTTTTTGCGTTTTCTTTTTCTTCAACATGCAATTTTTATTAGAGAAGTTAACAATTAGAGCTGTGCACAATTCTGCTAACATATATCTGAAATTTGTTAAAAAAAGCCCACATTCTATTAGCTTTTCAAGTTTTCTGAATTCTCAAATTCATATGGTTTACAACTTCTTTGCATGTGTCCGTTGCAGTGCAGCTATCATTACAGCATATCTGATGAGAACAGAAAATCTATCACAAGAAGGTGTGAACAAACCATGGCTTTAAGTATTCTTTGTCTTGACACGTAACCATTTGCAACTGTTGTGTTTTTTGAAATCCAAATAGTTCTCTGTTGGTGATAAAAATAGTTTTGACAAGCATATATTACTTTAAAAGTATATAAAAATTTCTAAGCAATTGAATTGGGCAAAAGGTAGAGTCAGGTTACTGATGCTTAACTGCTACAGTCTTAACCCCTTTCTTCCCTCTTATGCATTCCTACAGATGCACTAAAATCCCTGAGACAAAGCTGTGAGTTTGTTTGCCCCAATGACGGTTTTCTTGATCAGGTGATGCAAGGCTGTCTTATAACACATTTTATACTAGATAACATCACTTTCTGCTATGCTCATTTGCAATTGGCCCGTAATGAATTTTACTCTTCTATTTGATCCTGTCGCAGCTCAAAATGTACGAGGAAATGGGCTTCAAGGTTGATTGTGCCAGCCCCATATACAGGTCTTTTCGCCTGAAAGTATTGGGTACACTATTTTCTTGTTCTTTACGTTGCCTTCTCTTAATGGTCTATCCAATAAATAGGGCTTACTGATCCCCCTCCCCCTCCCCCCTTCTTCTCCTCCCCCTCTTTTTTCTTATGTCCCACATCATCTGTCTTATGAAGGGATATTGATTGATACATTATTGTTTCATATTTTAAATTTTAACGAGTCCCATGTGAAATAGTGACTAGGCTATAATTCTTGCGCTGTAACTTACAAGCATTGTCGTATTATGGCTTTTCTCGAGTGTTATGTTAAACTCATAAAAATTTATTGTTAGAAAGATACTAAGGAGCATTGCCTTACCAAATTGGTTGTGTACGGTTATTGCCTTACCTTTTTTTTTACCAGTTGAGAGCAATACATTTCACCATGGGGTGGGTAATTAATCCAAATTTAAGCTTTATCCGTCATACGTTTAAAGAAAAAATTTCAGAGAGAAGTGGATCAAGTTTTTTCAAATGATAAAAACTGGAAGTTCAGGATGTATTTTTAAATAATTAATCATATTAAGCTTTATCGGTCATAGGTTAAAAGAAAAATTCCAGAGTGAAGTGGATCAAGTTTTTTCAGATGATAAATACTGGAAGTTCAGGATGTATTTTTGAATACTAGCGTAAAAACTTCCAAAATGCTGCTACCGTACCCATGATCTCTAACTGAAAATGTCTTGTACCCTCATCTACCACCTAAACTATTAACAGAAGAAGAGAAATGTTTAGTGGAACAGCGATGACACCTTGGGAAGGAATAGCAAGGCAGTTTTCTTTATGTTCGTTTACTATTTGCATTGTTTGTCTCGGCATAGGAGATGTTATTTTAGGTGGTGTTTTCAAATTTATTGGCAAATGTGAATTTCTGTTTTGCTGCTATAATTGAAAATTTGTTCCTTCCTTTCAGGTGAATCTTATCATCGTGGGGATAGAATAGACACTTCTAAATTTGGAGCAGATCCTGGGGTGGCTGGTGAAGTTGCCTCTGGAATGGAAGCAGCTTCGAATGAAGGAAAAACTGTTACACCAGCTTTCCGCTGCAAGAAATGCCGAAGAGTTGTTGCATTGCAGGACAATGTTGTGGATCACATTCCAGGTGAGGGAGAGCAATCCTTCGGCTGGCGCAAGCGAAAAAGTAGCAACTCATACAACAAGTATGAGGATTCTGATTCTGAATGTTCATCCATTTTTGTTGAGCCTCTAAAGTGGATGACGGCTGGTAAACTTACACCTCTATAGTCATTTGATTAATTTGAATGTAGAATTGGATCGTGCCATTTTTATAACTGTATGACCTACCTTTTACATGGCCATAATAGTTAATTAAGCAAGCTGTAGATCTCTGTCGTTGAAGAGGATTACCTGGTTTCATTAATTTGATTATTATGACCTAATGCCATAAATGTTACACTTGTTTGACTCTGATATTATATTAATCAAATTATAGCTTAAGATTTAATTAATTGTGAATTAATTTTTTTATTTAATTGCTGTTGGCATCTTCTTGTTTAGTGTGATTTCGCTTATTCTTGGTTCTCTCATTACACAGTCGAAGAGGGTGCAATGGAGGGAAAGTTGTCCTGTGTGCATTGCGAAGCTCGTTTGGGTTACTTCAATTGGGCAGGCACCCAATGCAGTTGCGGAAGCTGGATCACCCCTGCCTTCCAGCTCCACAAAAGCCGAGTTGACGTCAGCACCATCTAATCTGTCAAAGAAAAGCAGCAGAAAGGGTCCAATACCTACCTTTCCAAGGAACATTGACAACATTAGACGTGCCAGAATGCCATTTAACATGGTATAAAATTTCCGAGAAAATCAGCTATCCACACAGGAAAAGGAGTCTTTGAATTGTACTGAGGTTGAAATTGAGCAGCCGCAGCAAGAAAAAAACGCAGTGTTGATCTGTGTATTATATAAGATTTTGGAGATTCGGGTTTTGTTTTTCGTTCTTTCCTACACAAGCTCAGTTAGGTGACTGAAAATGTTGTCATGGAGGTATATTTGGCATGATTTGTTTCTGTATATGTATAAAACTGTTAAGACCAAAGAACACTTGAGGTCATCCCCTTCTCTCAATATAATTATAGTTTGTATCAAAGAGAAGATGGACTTCATAAATCGTGTCAATTCGATTTGAAAGAAAATAAAATTCTAACCAGAGGAAGAGGATCCTAGCTTGTGAACTGGCAAGATATAAACCAATACGTGACATAAACTGTTTTGATTAGCTTCTACTTTATGTAATTACCCTCTTCCTTGTCTATATATTCATGTAACTACCTTCATAGGTTAGGTTTTATTGTCCAGTTGTCTATACAAGTACCTTCCAACTTTCTTTATTTATAAATGAAGAGTGAGTACCTATCCAAACTAAATATTAATGAAACTCTTTGTTAACCATAAGAGGACGAAAAGATATTTTTGTCTTTTATCATTACAAAAAAGCTATGTAGTGTACCGTAATTTCACAAAACAAAATTGTTTTTTTTTTTTTTAATCTCGCTTCAAACGATTTTATCATTTCTAAAAAAATAAAAAATAAAACCTCAATCTCCACTCCCACGTTCGCTTTCACTCTCTTCCTCTCTTCTTCAATTTTAAAAACAAAATTTTGAGATGGAGAGAATTGGAAAGAGAAACAATACACAAAATAGCATCCTCAAAAAGGAGTTCCATGTAATTTAACTGCAACTGTACATCTCCAGTTTTCTTTTTAAAACAATGCATGCTTCCAATATGAATCAGACAAATTCTATATCCTCCTACTCTTGCGTAAACACTATAATAATTAATACATATTACAAGCGCAATAGCTACAAGATAAAACAAAAATGAGCAAATAAATAAAACAGACATCATTCCGAAGGCGCATCAATTCCCGTCCTCGGTAAATTTGTTTGCCACCCTGAAATATGGATGAATTTTTCATCCTCAAGGGTGGAATTTCCACCCAAAACTATAATTACGGAATTAGTGGGCCTGTGCTTCTAGGAGGATGTTTGTTGCTACAGTGATGTCATTTCTAGCCTGCACTAGTGCCTGTCTAGCAGAGTTCCTATCAAAGCCCATAGAAACCAGAGTAGCAATGGAGTCCTCCATTGGCTCCGTTGCAGACGGCATGGAAGAGGGAATGTTTCTCTGAAACCAAACGAGAAAATTATATGACATCAAAACAGAACTACACCCAAAAAGCTTATATATCCATTAACTTGTGCAGCATAAGTAAAAGCCTAGCTTCAGTAATACATATAAGCACTCCTCTATGTTCATTTCAATATCTAAAACTTATTTGCGCACCAATATTTTCCAACACCATATGACATGCGTCTCATTTAAATCTGCCCCAGTTTCATTCCGCCTATTTATGTTCTATCTTAGAAAACAAAAGGAACATATTTGAACAAAGAAAACTTAGCCTCAGTATCCAAAATTAATTTTACCAAAAACGACTCATCCTTGATTTGAGCCAGGACGAAATAAACATCACGTTAGTGTCTACATATATCATATTTTCAAATTACTTGAGGGTCATAATGCTATTTCTTTTCTTTTTGTCATTCATACTTTCCATGATGCCTAGTGCTATTCACAAACCCATTTTTACATCCCACACCCATATTAATGTTTGGCCATTGATCTTCTTCAATTCATTTGATCTGATGGCCAAAAATTGAGAGGGGCGTGTGAGATGTAAAAATGGGCTTCTGCACTTAAAAGAGTAGTACAAAACTGGAACCATCACAAATGAGTCATCTCAACATCTCTTTAATTAGTGCCACTCACCAGGAGCGAACCTTTTCATCCCTAATTCTATCTTACGACCGCTAGGCCATCTTAAACACGTGCCTTGCACAACATTGCATATAATAGGGTCCATAAAAACTGCCCTACCTCTAAGTTTTATATAGGTAGGTGATTTTCACACTTTTTTTAGCTTCTCAAACACCCCTCTTTATTCTGGCCTTGAATAAATCAAACGGAAACAGTGGACAAGATCAAACAGAGATGTATGCGAAGCTAAAAAAGGTACTCAAGAACTCTAATCTCACTCACTCAAGCGAAACATTCTGGTCCCTATCCCAGTTTGACTAAACCTGCATTCTATTTTGATCAGCCTTAGTCCTGCATTGTGGTGCCACCTTTAGCAAATGTTGTTCCCATAAAGTAATGTTTTGATTAGTATGCCTTCGTCTTTCAAGGAAAATAGACTTTTGTTTAGTTAAACAGCAAATAGAGATTAACTGCCCATCTAACGTGTATCTACAATATTGAAAACAGAAGAATGCTTGCCTCTACTTGCCGAGCTGTGAATGGTGGTGCATTTCCCACAACATTTCTAGATGGTGCTGCTGGCGGAGTCCCCATTGATGGCCAAGAAAGCCGTGAAAGAAAAGAAGCAACGAATTCTGGGAACTGTAAAAAAAGAGAAGACATGCATAAGAATGAATTGAATTAATTAAGAAAGTCTTAAATGCAAAATAAGCAACTCTATTGACCTGATAATATTGAAGTGTTGACGTTTGTAAATGTAAGTGAGAAATAAGAAGGCTAAGTACATGCACGACCAAATTCATATCCCGCAGAATGCGTAACTCAGCAGGCAGTCTTAATTGAATTTCTTTTAACTAAAAAGTAACTCAGCAGAATCCGAGATCGAATCATATCCCATAAATACATGCATGTATACAGACAGACACATAAGTGACGCATGTACATGCACAGAGACACATGTGGACATAAATCCACCGTTCCTTGTAAAAGAATGGAAAAGTCTAAATAAATAAAAATGTAAACAATGCACTTGGTCAACTAAAAGCAATACACTAATGGAATTGCAGGAAAAAAAAAATAAAAACACTGAATTTTAGTGAAATTCGTAACTGATTAAAATCCAGAGTGAATTATGTCCAAATATTGAAAAGCTGCCATATTTCACACTGAAAAATCAAAGGTTTAATAGCGCCATTGAGAACATGATTTATCGATCCTCCTTAATTCAAGAAAATAATTTATTTTAAATAGCAGTTCGCAAAAGCCAGGCTTTACTTTTCCATTGCCAAGGCCCAATCTAACTATATCTTAGAGAGTTCAGAGCGTTAAAAAATGTTAATTACTGTCATTTTGAATGCATATTTTTCCTTTTCTTTTTTCTTTTTAAGTGAACCTCAAAAGTCAGATTGAAATATAACCTTCGCTTTGCGGATACAGAAGACATTCAGATGATATAAGGAACCACAAATGATTCCAAATATCCCTGGTAAGATTGATCTTTTCCAGGATGATAAAAGAAGCTGCAAGAGAGAACAACATTTAGAATTTAGTGCCCGGGGAAAGTAAACAGCTATAGTTCTTCAACATCTATGGTTAGATGGAATACTTTGATTGCACACATTTTACCTGTAGGCCGGCTAGATATATGAAAGACTTATCCGAGAAGCGAACACCAAATACACGAAAGCGTGTTGAAACTGGAATATCAAAGAAAAAGGGTACGAAAGATGCAAATATAAGACCATAAGGTCCTGAAGTCACTAGGTTTACTGCTGGATCTGCAAAAGACAAGGGAATTGGACGCCGTACTTTATCAGTGTAATACACGGAAAAACCAAAACAATGCTTTAACCAGGAAATCAAACAATCTGCAATATAATATTTCAACTACAAAGGGTTTTCTTTAAATTCCGTACTAATGTAAGTAACCTCCGGTATGGGTTGTCTACATTGTAAAATTGAAACTTGGCACAACTTGAAGGGCCAGGTGAGCTAATCAACCAGCAGTTGGAAATGCTTGTGATTTCATCAAGCGCTGATGCTGCCACAACCCATATCAAGAAGCCATGATATACAAAGTTGCACTGACTATTGTTGTAGAAAGGAAGATGACAACTACCTATTCATCCAAAATACCATGCCGTAAGACATTACAGATTCCTGTTTTCCGAATTGGCAATTTTGGAATTGAGAAACACCAAGTGAGGTTTGGAAAAGCAACAAACAAGGCATAGGGATATCTCCACGGCCCAATACTAGGCAGGTTTGCATTAGAATGGATCAGATTATACAAACCTCAACAAACATCATAAAAAGAAACTGCTCTTATGCTCTTACAGAAGGAAATAGGTTTTTCAACAGAGCTTTGCCATAGTCAATTTTTCATTAATGATTTCTAAAAGGCTTGAGATTTTCCAAAATAGTTAAAAGTACTGTCCTGTACAAATAGACAACTGCATGCAAGAAAACAAGGTAACTAAGGACCAGCAGCATGGAGACAAGTAAAGAAACAAAAGGCAAGATATGATTATGAATTATGAAACATAACTTTACAAATAAAAAGAATGCAAAAAACAATCCACACCTTTAAGGATTGCCAGAGCAAGGATCTCAAAGAGTAATGATACCATTACAGTGTATAAAATGAACACCTGCACAATCAATGTAGACAGATTATTAACAGTGGAATCAACATAAATGACAAAAAGCAAAAAATCAATGTTTGCATTCTGCATTGTATGATATATTGTTGAATGGTGCAAGTGAGACAACATTAGTAATTAACAACCACCAGCTGCATAGAACTATGTATCTAGGCCCACTTGAGGTATATAAAATAGCCTGTAATATATCATGTTATTAATGCACCTCAGTCAACCCTCCACACACAACTACGTATCTAGGCCATTCCATATTAGTTAACAGATCATATTTTCTCCATTCACTCACTAGTGGTAAAATAAGTGTCCAACATCCCATCCACCAAACCCTTGGCATATTTGGTTCACTAAAGAATGTCGTTGGGTTGTAACAGAATAATTGTTTTAAAGGTTTCTGCATTTCTGTGATGTTAGGCAACCATGAATGATGACTGATGCGGTAACAATGAAAGTAAAGGCAATGAGATGTATGGTGGTTGCGGTATGACCTCCAGACAGAATATTACAATGTTGTTGGGCAGAATTGGAATCTAAGAGGTGAAAATGTGGTGCAGCAACTGTAATCGAGAATGGAGGCCAGATCCCCATTGTGGTATAATATAAAGTGCCAAGTCACAACTGAATTCTCGGAATCTCCCTTCCTTTCATTGGTTCATGGTATGTAATTAAAAGCCACATTATAGTGAAAGTGATGAACTTGGCTTGATGCGCACGTTGGCTTTTGTTGTTTCTTAAAGGCTTTAGTTGGTTGGTAATCAAATAATTTGTTTGGAAGGGGTTTAACTGTGCTATTCCCAGTCACCTACAAACATTCTTTGTGAACGTACTTGTCTTTTGGTGGTGGAATGCAAGACTATGTTCAAATTGTGCTGTGATAGCTATTTTTTGGGTAACTTGGTTGGAGAGAAATAGAAGAATTTTTTGAAATCTATGGAAGGGGATGCAGCGGAGACTTCTGGTAAAAACCCAAAAGGTGAGGTTGTGGGCATCCTTGTGGATTCTTTTACTCCAGCTTTTAGGGATCTTTCATTTTCAGTAATTTTAGCATGTTGGCAGAGCTTCTGTAGGATAGTTTTTCGTTACCATTGTATTACAGTGTAGAGGTGTATTTTGGATTTGTTTGTAGGTTTGTACCGTTCTGTTGGTGGAACTCTGGTCCACATGTAGGCGTATTGTGATTTTAATCTCTATAATAAAGTACTATTTTCCTCATAAAAAAGCCTCGCTCTAAAAGAATAATATTTCACTAACAAGCCTATGCTCTATATCTAATTTTATCATGTGATGCAAATTGGAGAAAACTGGTGCCTTCACAAAATCCAATCAAGCCCTTCATAGTTTTTGATATGTTATAACTCATCCAACCTGGTGAAATTCTAAAAGATTTGCAATACAAAGTATGGAACCAGTTTAGTCTGTTATTTAGGCACAAGATATCAGTGATATAACATCTGAGACAGGTACTCTTAATACAGTATCAAAGGAGGTGTCGTGAATATTTTACGCCAATAGATTACTCACCGAGTACTTATTGGAACCTATTTGTCTCTCAAAGACCCTGAAGTAGTATAGCAGGTACAGCCCAAACATCAGTTCTGGTGTGGATGAAAAGGCAAAAATTGACACAATTAACTTCCAAAGGCGAAACTTCCCGAATATGTCCTGACAAAAAAAAAAGACAAATAATTTGATCAGAATTACCAATACATTTAAGAGTTCCTAGAACCCTTCACTACCTAAAAAATTTGAGATTGGGGATTTCATTCTACACAATCAACCAAGCTGAATAACAGTTGTTTGGTTTCATCTACCGATCCAAATGTTTTGTGGATTTTCAACTCGAGACACCTGGTAATATGATACAATGATATTATGTTCAATGGAAAGTTGAAGTAACTTAGCATCCCAGTAGAGTTCAACGCCAATATCAAATCCCTGCTGTCTCTTTAAACTAATCCAGAAGTAGCAGGGCAAGACAGTTCAACGGAAGAGTGGAAAATCAATATCCAAATGTGACTGACAAGTGAACCGAAACTGAAAGTAAAGCACGCAGCAATTAGAAAATCCAGTTAACCCCACAAAAATCAATTCCAGTCTGAGGTATATCTATTCCAACCGAAGTGAAAAACCTATCTCCAATTCAACCCAAAATCAACATCTAGTTGACTGAAAATCTATAATACCGGTGATGAATAAGTGAAGAGCTATACAGCATACGCAGTTACGAGCCGAAAACCTATAATGTTGACCATAACGTGCTGAAGAATGATGACTTACGCAGGAAACAAAACCCAAATTCGACAAAACATTTAACATCAAAATCAATTAAAAAATCAGAAATAAACAATTTTGGAACAAAACCCATTTGCAATTACACCTTAATTGCAGCAATTCGTCAATATTGAACATCAATAACAAATAAATCATGGAAAAATAATACAAAATAAAAAAAAAAAGCATTAAAAAGTTAAGAAAGAGAGCACCAGATATGACAATCCAAGCTTGCTAGAACGGCCCTGGATCCCGAAGAAGACGGTGAAGAGACCGCTGGCGACGACGAAGGCTCTGGTAACCGGAGCATTGTCTGCGATAAACAAAGGACAAAGCTTCTGCGTCATGCAATACAAAGACAATCGAGAGTAGAAGGATATGAAATGTAAGAGAGGGCAAATCTGGGGAAGAGAATGTACTCACGGAAACCAGATGGGCCGCCGTTCATCTTCTCAGTGAAGCACGAAGAAGCAACAACGACCTTCACAGTTGACAACCGCAATCTGTGTTTTTAAGATTTCTCAGGCCTCTCTGTGTATTCTTCTATGTAAAAATCAAAGACATTTTTTACATGATCTCTATTTTGATCCAACTTTGTCATGTAACTTAAAAATCACTTTTATCCTTGAAATTCAGAAGGATAAATTAAAATTAGATATCTCATTTTAAATTTTTCTAAATTAAACATCTATTACTTTTTCAACTTTTTATTAAAGTGTTTTTACTTTTAATTAAACTTTATATTCTATGTGTATTCTTAATTTAAGTATTTTATAAATTCTTTTAAATCCATTTCTATGTAAAAAAAAAAAAATACACTCAACAATATTCATTAATTTATTGTTATTTTTATGGAATCTCATCCCTTCCTCAATTTAAGAATTCAATTATATCTACTGGGGTTCAAGATTAATTAGATGAAATATAGCTTTTCCAATTTCCAACTCAACATTTTATATAGATTATAAAAAAAAAAAAAAAAACCAAGAGTCGTTTATAATTAAAATTGAGATGTAGTTTTTTGGGTTACACAACTTACACATAACGTACCATAAGTTTTGTACGTACCAAAATAAGGATAATACAACGTACTAATAACTTGGTACATACTAAATAAAGAATTGCATAACGTACCAAAAGCAATATTTTATAACGTACCAAAATACTAATACGTACCCAGATTAAATTTATATAATGTACCAATAACGTACCAAATGATTAGTATGTTATATTTAATATATCTGTTTGGTACGTTATATTTAATATATGTGCATGTTATATTTCATAATTGTATGTTAATAGAATGTTTATGTGTTTTTAGAATTTAAAACAACAAATTATTTGAATAAGAAAAATTCATTTTGAACGAATTATGATAAGATAAGATAGGATGTTTGTGGTGATTTTAGAATATTTGTGATATTATTTTCTGAACTAGTTGGTTAATTAAATACAATAAAATCATAATTTTTAATTAAAAATTAGTAGAAGAATGCTTGATCAAAAGTTTAAAAGTTATAGATGTTTGATTAAAAACATTCAAATTTGAGGCATCTATATCAAAATGCCCCAATTCAAAATTCGTTCTATTTGAGACTGAATGCTTTTATAAAAAAAAAATGGGTATAAAAAAAAGCTAAGCTCAAAAAAGTGTTTGGTAAACACTTAAAAACAAGTTATTTTCACAGTTTGGATGAAAAAAAGCTGAAAATGTAAAGCAGCAAAAATGAACTTTGAAAAAAAAGCTGAAAACATGAAGCAGCATAAATGTTGGATTATATATTGAATGCTGGATTATGATTTATTGTTAAACGTTGGATTATATGTTTAAGATAAAGTTTATAAATATTTTTCTTTTAAAAATAAAGTATATTTAGTAATTCACCTTTATTTGTTAAGAAAATTAAATTAATGGTTGTTGTGTTCCTTTCAAGTGCAAATATAAGGATAGTATAATGGCACAAGTAAGGGCGTCGAAGCACAGGGATTGATTAGACCTCTACAAATTACTAGTTTTATGTGAACCCTAACTAAACAATGAAACTAACAAATTGAGTTTGGATTTTGATTTGAAAAGTAAAGTAACTTAAAATGCAAGAGAAAGTAAATATGAATAATAGAATGATTCAGAAACGATGAGAAATGAACTAGGGATACTGATTTCACCATTACAAGCCAATTTCATGAAAATTAAGTCAAAACACATTCAACTCTCCAATCTGCAACTAGGGTTCGTTTTACTCATTTATGATCATCCATTTGATGTGTGGTTGTGAACAAGTACTCATAATCTGCAACCTAGCTGTGATGTTCAACTTAGATTACCAAATAAGAATCCATTAAGAACAAGAAAACTTCAAAGAACCAAAGAAATCACATGTCAGGATGTATGCATAGCAGTTTCTTCATTCATTCACATGTCTACCAAGATTAAGCATGATGTGTACTATAACCTTGATCAAATAATCTATAAGCAGCCCTAATTGTGACATCCCGTCTCGAAATTATCGAAATCGTACGTGTGAAATGACTACTTTGCCCCTAGTTCATTTTCGTTACATTATTGGTTGTTTTGTGTGGTGTGGCATGTGCTGGGCCACACACACACACACTGTCACTCTCCTCTATCCCCTGTCCCTTTCCCTGTCTCTCTCTCCCGAGCTCCATTCCTTCCCTTCTCTTTGGAAACGTACGGACACACACACAACTACACCAAACCCTTACAGATCGAGGAAACCAAGTACACCTTCAAGCTCGTGAGGTTGAGAGGAGCACGATCGTACCATTTTCAGGTGAGAACTCTAACGTTTTCACGTCGTTTCAAGGTGGTCCGATTTGAGTACTATTCATGCGAACGTAAATACTAACGTTTTAGGAAATTTGAAGCTCGTAGGTAGCTTGGTGGTGTCCCAAGGAGCCTCGGAGTGCTTCGTTTGAAGAGTTTTGACGTCGGGATCACCGTGGTCGGAGTTGGCCCGTTTTGGATAGTTTGCACAGGTAAGTTCTGGTGGTTTTTTACCCTTAAAACTTGTATATCGTTGTTCTACTAGTTATAGGCGTCGTTTTGGTGCAAGAATCATGAAAAATGGTTGAGAAACGAGTGAGAAAACACGATTTTAAAATTTCCCAGTTTTCCGGAGGTTCGCTGGAGAAGGAGACAGAATATTCCGTTAAATCCGACGGAATATTCCTGACGCCGTTGACGAAATCCGTTAGAAGTAACGGAATATTTCTCACAGCGTCAGTTGACGCCGTCAGCATGCCAGGCACGTGCCTGAGCGTGGCCAGCGCGTGTGGCCGTGCCTTGGCCGGCGCGTGGGGGCGCGTGTGGCGGTGAAATTTTTTTCTAAAAGTATGGGTGTGATCCTGAGGTTGTGTAGAGCACGTTGGTATATTCATTTGTCCAATTTGAGCAATGTATGAGAAGTTATTACAAGAAGTTGGTTATGTGCTTTAAAATTGACGTTTTTATAGTTGTTTCACATATAGGTGATACGTATCCCGAGGACGAGCGTGGTCACTCGAGGCAAGGGGGCTACGACCCTTCCACATACCAGTGAGTGGGTTTTTGGTTTTCCGTATATACCTATATACTATATTTTCCCAGAAATTGAATTAATGTTTATTAGTTTATGCCATGCATTACATTATCGTTATTCATGCATCGTTGGTTATGTTAGTAGTTGCATATATATACATATGCATATTGGGTGCTGTGGACGCACAGGTAAGTGCCAGGTAAGTGTTATTCATATTTACATTCAGTAGTAGTTTGAGATGCTTAGAGAGCTCATAACCTGCACCACCGGTGTTAGTGCTCCCGCCCAAAGTAGGGCACAGTCCTTCACGTGATGTTCACCTTCCGCACCACACGCTCAGCTTGGATCCAAGTTAAGTGCACAGTCCTGTCGTACAGACCACTTTAGGTGGTTCCGACTCGTAGGTGACCCGCGATTATTCGCACAGCCTTCACGTGATCGTAGTATGATGCGTGATTTATACGCACACAAATTAAACCCTCTTTTTGTCAAATTGTAGTATAAGTATAAGTAGGGATCGTTCTGGACCGGGGATTAGGAGGGATTGTTAATCACTTGGAAACTGACTCAAAAACGTAATATAAAACACTAAACTAGACTCAAAGAATGTAAAACTAAACTTTAAAACACTAAAACAAACCAAAAGACTCAAACATCACCCAAAACACTCAAAACTGCCTAAAAACCACTTTCTGGGCAGTTTTGAGTACAAACACAAATTTGGACGAAATTAAGTTATGACTTGACTCAAGACTCTTAAAAACACAAACTAAATGTAATTCTAACTAATCTAACACTTTAAAATAAATGGGGGATTGGTTTTGACGAATTTAAAACTAAAACAGAAACTTGGAAACAAAACAGATTGTACAAACGAAATTGATGGAATAGAATGATGAAAAACTAGTTAGAGGGTTCCTTATCCACACATGAACATAAGCATATAATTTGACTCCCAGTTATGACTTCAACAAACGATGAATGACAATGCTCCAAGTTAATTAGGTCCGCTTAAACTAACTTTCAGATTTCCCTAGATTCATTGGATTGAATGGGATACGCATTACAACCAAATTATTCCTAATCAAAGTCCCTAACATGGAATACGCATGATAGAGACATTCAACAAAGATCATTAAGTTCAACGGAAATCATAAACATCGACTAGGCATTCATAACTATGGAATACGCATGTTAATCCAGCCTAGGGTTTACTAAACACAATCGTGACTAGCGATTTTTACTACTCATGAATATAAGTTCATAACGATTAGGTGAAATTCCCTTATATCCTAGCATCAAGTTTAGGCATGCAAATTAAGTGTCGACCCTCAACCCACATACATAAACAAGTTCTTAATCAAAACAGAAAAGTAACCCACATCTAAAGTTCATGAATTCATAACTGGAGTAAATCAAATCATAACCAACATATGTTCATGGCTTCAAATTCGCCTCTAACTAAAAAGAAATTAGTTCCACATGTTTAACATAATTGACTAACAAGTTAAATTAAACATGAAAATAGAAACAAGAAAAGAAAGAACAAATTGATGGAATTGAATGGATGGAAAGTTAGCTACGGGGTTCATCTCCACATATGTTATACTTGCATAATAAAACGATTTCCAATTGCATTTCAACAAATCATGAATTCTCAATGCTCCAAGTTAATTAGATCCGCTTAAATTAACTTTCAAATCTTCCTAACGTTATTGAATTGGATGATTGCATACAACAACCCAAAACATTCCCCACAAGTCCCCTACATGATTGCATAATAGAGATACAAGCAAGAATCATTACACTCTATGAAAATTATAAGTGTTGACGAGGCATTCGTTACTATGGAATACGCATGAAACTTATGCCAAGAATTCGTTTAACGCGATTGTTTATAAGCAACCTCCACTACTTGTGAATATAAGTTTGTAACTATTAGGTGAAACTCACTTATATTCTAGCGTCATATTCATGCATGAAAATTAAGTGTGCACTCTCAATAAACATACATAAATAAGTTATCAATCAAACAGTTAAACGAATTGAATCCACAACTTATGAAACGCAATTAGAAGTAATCAAATCAAAATGCAAGCATAAACATATATTTCGACTTCCCGCATAACTTTGAAATCAAAGAAACACCTAAACATTCCAACAACTCAAACTTGAATTGTATGAACGTTTAGGCACTCTTCTCTTCCATTCCTCATACGTACAAAACAAAGAGTATTGAAATTAAACATTGAAATCAAAGAAACACCTAAACATTCCAGCAACTCAAACTTGAATTGTATGAACGTTTAGGCCCTCTTATCTTCCTCTTCGTTGTAGCACAAGGTCTAAGGATAGTTTGATGGTGTGAATGGTTTGGGGAGTGGTGAAAATGGAAGGGGGATGGTGTTTGGATTGTAAGGGAGAGCACGGCAATGGTGGTTTGATGTCTACATTCTGAAATGGAAGAGTGAGTGATTTGTGGCTGCAATGGATGCTTATTTATAGGTGAAAAAGAGGGAACATGACAGCTAGGAACTTGGTGGAAAGCTGAAAATGCATGTGCAATGTTTTGGGAGAAAATGGGAGTGCATGTGGCTGCAATGGATTAAAGGGTGAATGCATGTGCAATGATGAAGTGGGATGGCTGAAATTGTAAGGGGAATGCATGTGGGTGAATGTGTGGTTGCATGGTTGAATGATTAAAGGGTGCATGTGGGTTGGAAATGCATGTGGAATGGCTGGAATGAATGGAATGCAATCTGAAATGGGAGAGCATGTGGGTGAAATAATGAAGGAATAAGTGCATGTGGCTGAATTGGTGGTGCAAAGTGAATGAATAATGAAATGGGAAAGCATGTGCAAGGTTTTGGTGTGAATGATTGAATGTGCATGTGGCTGATTTATGAAGAGTGAATGCATGTGGCTGCAAGGTGTGAATGATTATGGGTGCATGTGGCTGCAATGGATTAGGAATCCTTCAATTTCGTCCATTCCATTTGCTCCAAACATAAGCTATCCATTCCAAGTCCAATTTTGCTCCAAAATGCTCCAAAATGCATCTTTTTGCTTCCTTAGCCATATGAACCTAAAAACACACGAAAATGGCTTAAACTACTAAAACAACTATGAATTAACAATATAAATGCATGAAAACAAGCTAAGTAAGTCGCCTAAATATGCTCCTATCATAGCACTAGAGCGTATATATGTATTACGCCCAGGCCTGTAGTACAGACCACTTTAGGTGGTTCCGACTCGTGGGCAGGTTCAGTTGTTGAGTTTGAGATTTGAGCTCTATATGCAGCCGTATAGGTCACGTTAGGTGACTCCGGCTGCCAGATTATATGTTATGATTACGATCTATACTTGAGCACTTGCATTTCATTATGAGGTTCCGACATGGCATATTCTTGAGCATGATTGGCATACCCTTGAGCATGATTGGCATACCCTTGAGCATGTTTGGCATATCTATACATACGTATATATGTTATTTTCTGGGAAGTATACAGGTTTTACGGCGAGGGGTTAGAATGTATTTTACTAAATGGTTTTCGAAAAGCTTTGTTTTTGCCCACTCACGCTTTTGTTTTGCGCCCCTCCAGGTTCTAGTTGATTAGCAGTTTCGGTGGTTTCCCATAGGGCTTTTTCCGGCATTTCTAACAGACACTCACCAGCGTAGGGTCACCTTCGGGTGTACTATTGTCGCATCCTTTCTTTTGGACTGCTGTAGACTTGCTCTGAACTTGTGTCTCACTTACACTAGCACTTGTTTTAGTACTTTGTATGCTAGTTTTTAATTATTCGTACTTTTTATATTACTACTCTATTAGCTTCTGCACGTGCACATGGTTACGTCACCTTCGTGTGACGGCCAACACTCCCTGATCTCGGTCGGGGTGTGTCACTAATGGTGATCAAACATTAAGATTAACAAAAAAAATTATACTATAAAATAAGTGAATGAAATAAGAACACAAATTGGTAATTTGAGTACTTTAACTTAATAACATAGAGTAGGTTTGCAAGGCTACATCGAATTCCCCAACAATGAACTTAATTACACAACATGATTACAAATTATATAAAAATCAAGAACAACATGAGTGAAATTAAAGTTCATAGAAGAAACCCCCTTGAAGCAATTCTGATGTTGAACTTCTCCAAGAATAATGCGGCTGCGTGGTTTCTTTGGTGGTTGGGGATTGTGAATGCAGAAAGGATTTTGTTTCTGGAAGGAAGGCCAAAGAAAGAGAAGAGAGAGAGCTATGGGCGACCCCAAGGGGAAGCATATGTAAAAGTTGCTGAAACTC
This sequence comes from Pyrus communis, assembly GCF_963583255.1. NCBI lineage: Eukaryota > Viridiplantae > Streptophyta > Magnoliopsida > Rosales > Rosaceae > Pyrus > Pyrus communis. The sequence goes on from NC_084811.1 coordinate 17,229,580, forward strand.
TCAGTTTTATAAGGTTAAAAAGGTTGTTACAGATTGCCAATACATCCTAATAATTGGGCATTTAATTCCCACATTTTTTTGCTGTTATTGGTCTTATAAAGAGCCATATTCATCACCATATTCACTTTCCACTTTTAATTATTTGTCTACATCAACATCCTTATTCAATTCTCCACTTTTAGCATCATTTTGCCTTATTTGTCCTCAACTGAGCTCCAAAATACAATTAGCCGCACGCTAACACAAAAGAGGGTAAAATGCAACTAGTTTAACTCAAAAATATCACAAAGGGGCTAGGAATGGATGGTATAAATGTATGAAATATACAAGTTATCGACTACCCCCAAACTTGGTTTTTGTCGGTCCTCGAGAAAAACTAAAATTGAAAACAAACAAAACAAAGAAAAATCTAACTATACCACTTTTGCTGCCTAAACGATTGCACTGAGCATGTGCAACAAGCCTTTAAACCTCTAGGTGTCCCTAGTAAGAGGAGTTGTGTCTCCTGAGTTACAGTGATGACGCCCACACACATCTACAGACTCTGCAAACAAATTGGTTAAAGCATACTTGAAACAAACTAATAAGAACCAATGAAAGCTTTGTCATACATTCAAACCAAAAGTCTACCACTTCAAAGAATCGTATCATATGTAGAGTGTAAGAATATTACTCCATGACGCATGTCTTCAAAGACACCATACTCAAATGCTAAGGATAGAATTCGCCTCAACTCTAGTCCTCATAGATATCATTCAAATTTTCACTCAGTTCCTAAGGTGTAGTATTTCCACGAACACATATGAGTGAAATTATGTAAAAGGGATTCAAAAATTCTCACATATGAAATATAAAACAAAAGCACATTTTTTGAACAGATCTTATGAAATGAATCAAATACTAAGAATATGGATAGCACACATACTTACCATCACCTATGAATATATCCCCAAAGATCAGCTAGGTCTTTCACAAGGTTGTAATGTAAGGCTTAGGCTAGAGGCTACGAAAGAATGGATAGGAAATACTAGAGCTTGGGACATACCAAAGTGTCTTTGTTGTGAAACCAGCAATCTCTCTCTTCTTGAATTGATCTTCGTTGTTTATTCTTGGTGTCCTAGACACACGTGCGCTAATGAAGGATTTGGAAATTGCATCTTCTTTATTCATTTTTTTTTTCTTTTCTTTTCTTTATTTTTTCAAACTTTATTTTTTCTTCTTGTTTTGCAATTCCGACACATGTTACCTTGGTACACGCCACATTCTTGATCTAGAGCTTAATCTATTTTTGTCTTCATCACTTTGGTAAACCAAAAGACATGCAATACTTTATTGAAAACTGTCGATATAAACTCTTCGACATTATTCAGTCTTCCAAACTTTATGGGATAAGTAAGGTGGTGAACCCTTAAAATCGGCCATGAGGTTTAGCATCAATGTGTGTGGACAAACATGTGACCAGTTTGTCAATTCATCAACCAAAACCATAAGTATTTATATGGTCTGCATTTTGGTTGGATTAGTCCACATATATTCCTTTAAATCCACTATGAAAAGAGGGTTGTTTCGTAGCTTTGCTAGGGATGATTTAGAAAATCAATTTCCCAAACGAGCAGGCTTAGCAAAGTGTGCTTGTAAGCACATGATACTTAATTCGGGTAAGAAGATGCATCATAGCATCATTGATTGACTTAAGAGTCCCAAACGGTCGTGCCAAGGCAAGTAAACTGCTCGAATCACCCGGCTGCAGGTCGGCCACATATGGCGTGTTCCCAGTTTGGGAGGTAGTCAATTGACCCCAAAATATAGCTTCGGGCTTTTTATTTTGGAGGTGGAGCAAAAATATTTCACTCTATTTTCTTCAGTGGTTTGATTTATGATCATTGTTCTCTCGAATATCCTTAAAACTCAACTACATTCTTTCGGAATAGCAAGAATATAAGGTCTCTTAAATGGTAATGTTCTAAATTCATACAACGAAAAGCGTGCCAATGCTCTTAATCAGGTTGGATAGACTTGAAGTCGTTGCCAGAGATATGATTTAAGTATAAAGTTATTTGCATAGTATCGCATTCATCCAGACAACTAACTTTCCCGCATTTGTACCTAATCACATGTTTAATTGAATTCGGTCATATGTATACAAGAAACATGATTAAATTAATTCATATTCGAGGACAATATCGATGAGATTATCCATAACTAAAACAAACACTAAATATGAATCCAAGAACATAAAAAAATGTTCACAAAGAAAATGGTTTACTGAGGGGATTCGGCCAACAAGGCTATCCATGTCAAAATTCTGCTCTTCCAACAATATTTGGTGGAACAAAATTAATCTCACATATTGACTACGAGAATGGTACTCCTCAATGATATTGGTAGGGGCACGAACAAGTGCATAACCAATGATTTATTTCATCAAGACAGATTCTGCAGGGTTAAGGTTTGGGAACAATATCCACACATTGGCATGCCCTGATTCTACCGTATGTTGTAAAAACAAACTTGAAATTGGATTGTGAGAGAGACAGACCCAAACTTGGGTTTGGTAGGCTTCAGCCGAAGCTGGAGGGGTCTGTTCGGTAGGCCTCTACCGAAGTAGAGCAATACCGTTCAGTGCACCTTTACTGAAGCAGAGCATGCCCTTTAGTGCATCCTTATTGAAGCAGGGCACCACCATTCAGTAAACTCTAGCCAAAACTGGGTCTATATGGTTCAAAACCTCCCAACCGAATTGCTGGGGTACCTTTCTCTCACAAATCTAGTAGTAATCATATGCAAGAATTTGGTAAACTTCCTCTCTTTACACTGCTGCTTCGAGAGTGAGTTAGAAACAAGGAAGGACGAGAAAAGTATTCTAGTCAAAATTCGATCGGATGTATAAACTTCAGAATTGTACTCATTCATGGACGTAATCATGGTGTGCTTTAGGCAATATCATTCATGATTAAATGGGTTATAGAAGTGAGCTAAAGAGACATGGAATCCTCGTTCTGGAGGTATTTCCATTTGTAATACTTCAGGCATAAGTCTTTGAATGAAGATCATGGTGGAGGCTTATTTAGCTATTCCCTGCCATTGTTGGCTTTAATTGGTTCTCAGCTTCTTGATAGTCAAGTGGAGACTCACGTCTTGTACACACATAAAGCGATTTCTGTCAAGAAACGTCCAAATCAGTGAAATCAAACTTGTTATAGTTCGACAGTTCATTGAATGGATGGAACAAAATTTTGATTGGTGCTATGGAAATAAGATATCCATAAGCATCAAAGTTAGAACATTCGAGGTTCTAAGACATGGTTTACATGAAAAACGTCAAGTTTTCATGGGTGTATTGTTTTATGAAAACTTCAGGTTTCAAATGCACTAAATTTGAAACTACAAGTTCAATTTAGTTTATGAATGTTTAGTTCATAAAAGAGAGGTTCTTGCAAGAACACAGAATCCAATATACAACCAAGTGTAGTGGATTTAGGTTGCTTCAGGAACTCAAGTGCGAGTGCTTCAGGACTACGAAAGTGAGTTAACGCTTCAAAGAAAAGAAATAATTTATTGAATCATTAATTGCCAAAAAGTAGACTTCAAGCCAATAATTTTGGATTAATTGTCAGATTCATGGACTATTGATCACTTTAATTAATTTAATAGATTGTAACCATCTAGGTTTGATCATATAAGCAAAATAATGACATTCGGGTTAATATTAGCTTGAATTTTTTGCTTCGGGCTAAGCGATAATAAAATTATAGCTTGATAAACATTAACTAATAACGTCCCAAAAAATATAGTAGTATGGTTATGAAGTGGGAATGCCAAAAAGGGGACATTAAGTTCGAAAAAATCGTAACCCAACTCGGTGGGCTGGCTACCATGTGTAAGGCAAGGCCCTAAAAGGCTTAGTAGGCCTCGGGGTAAGCTGCCAAGGTAGCCCATGTGTGGCTGTAGGCCATGGGCTAGTTCTGGGAAGAAGCCCAGCAACCAAGCTGCTGGTTTTGGGCCAGTTTTAGGTGAGCCCAGCCACATGGGCTGGCTTTGGTGATCGTGGGCCGAGATAGATGACGAGCTCAGAAAGCAAAGCTTGCTATAAGCGTGGTGGGCCAGGACAGGGCAAAGCCCAGCAAAGCTTTGAGGGCCTGTTGGCGAACTCAAGGCTTCAAGCCCGTTTGGAGACCAACCTAGGTCAAGGCTTGGTGTTATGCAGGGCGTCGAAATGACGTTGTCCTAGTTGCGACATGGCTATAGGTCAGCCAGCTCGGCACTGCATGGAGCCGTGGCTCACAAAAATAATCCCAGATTTCCCTTTTTTTATTTTTTTTTTTTATTTTTTTTCGAATTCTAAGGTTAAGAACCCAACTTACTTCTAAATTAATTTCAATGCTTTGACTCACAAATTTCACATAGCATAATTGCGTAATGCATGAAACGCGTGTGTGTGTGTATCAGAAGGAAAATATAAATGTAGGGGGTTCATGCATTATGGGGAATGTTTTCATGATTCATGGTTGTTTCAAATATCTTAATTTATTTTAAAAGAACATGATTGACAAAAAACAACTAAGCCTTTGAATTTGTAAAAGATCCTTCTCAGAAAGTCGTAATTGCATCTCTAATGCGTTGTACCATGTTCAACAAAGAAAAATTAAATTGAATCAATAGCATGTAGATCAATTCAATAAAAGAATAAATTAATCATAAAAAGAATAATTAAAACGTAATACTTCATTGATTGAAGAACAAACTCTTTTTAGCGCAGCGTCAAGAATGTGCTGATAACGTGTTGTGGGCCTATTTTACTGAACTATAAAAAGGACATAGAGAGAGAGGGGTGGTGAGGCAATAATAGAGAGAAAGAAAGAGATGTGTAATTGTTAGGTGTATTTTGTATCACCCAATTGTGCCTTTATTTATAGTAGTAGAGAAGGTTAAATTCTTACCCTAATAGGATTACAATTCTGAAGGATAATATCTAACCCTAGAGAATATTCCAAGATATCCCTAGATACACTAGGATTTACACAATCACATTCCTAATCAAATAGGACTCTAACATAGGGGTGGGCACGGGCAGGGCCGGGCCCAAAATTGAAAGAACCGGACCGGACCCGTTTGTAAATAAAACGGACGGGGCGGGTTTTGAATTTTTCAAAATGGGATTCGGACCTAACCCGGCCCGTTTCAACGGGCCGGTTTCTACAGGTCCCCACGGGTTCAAATCTTCACCTACGCCTAAGGCTGGTCTTCGTCATCCTGTTCGTTCATTCCTCTCCAGCGTCTTTGCTGACGCCATGAGCAAATCCTCCAGACTGTAACCCATGTGCTGATCCAAAAAAAAAAACCCATCTTTTTTCCTTTTCTTTTTTTGCATTGACAAATTAAAAGATATTGAACTACTATGATACAACAGCAACATTTTCGTTCTCACTAGATCCATAAACTCGATGAGTCTTTTCAAAATCACGACTTGGGTCCGCAGCAGAACGATGTAATCCGCCGTTTCTGATAGGAGCATATTCATGCGACTTAAATGGCTTGTTCTCGTGCATTTACGTTATGTTTCTCTAGTTATTTTAGTCCTTTATGCTTCTTTTGTGTGTTTTCAGGTTCTAAGGGCAAGGTATGCAAAAGGATGCCTCTTGGAGCCTTTTGGAGCAAATTAGAGATTGGAATGGATATCATATGCTTGGAGCCAAGAGGATGGACGAAATTAAAGACTTGAAGTAGGAAAGTTAAATCCTAAAAGACCTCATGTTTAAGCATCATTGAAGACTCCTACGCATTTTAGAACACAAAAACAACATTCCTTGCAACCTTAGGACATTGTCGTGTGTTTCCTTGTGTCTCCCTTCCTTGTCATGCAAGGAAGGGCTTTGTTCCCTATTTTAAACACTTAAAGCATTCATTTATCATATCATTCACTTATTATAAGCATTCACTTATCATATCATTCACTTATCAAACCATTCACTTATCACTTCCATTCACTTATCACTTATCACTTCCATTCACTTATCACTCACCACATATCATTCATTTATCACTTAACAAACCATTCACTTATCACTTCCATTCACTTATCACTTATCACTTCCATTCACTTATCACTCACCACATATCATTCATTTATCACTTAACATATCATTCATTTATCACTTAACATATCATACACTTATCATAATCATTCACTTATCACTTATCATAATCATTCACTTATTCTTTCATCATTCAACCACCAATTCAACACATGCATCTTCAAACATATCAACCCTACAAGCACATGCTCCCCCTAATCCCTTGCCGTGCCTTCCTCAACCATTTCAACCACATTTTTCCACTTTGTCTCTCATCATTTCAGCCACATTTCTAACTCACATGCATCACATTCATTTCCAAATAACAATCACTTCAAATGCCATGCATTCACATGCATTTACACCACCAAAAACCCCTTTGCCGTGGGCTTTCAATGCCTTTCCAGCTTTCCCTTTTATTTTCCAGCTTTCATTCTTCACAATTTCAGCCATTACACATGCATTTCAAACCTTTCAACACCCTTTAATCATCTCCCTTTAAGTTATGATTTTATTTCCTAACCCTACATGCATTATTTATTAGCATCTTCACATGCATTCACACACACTTCACACAAACAAACACCCTTGTTGCCGTGAGTTCCCTACCTTTTCAGCATTCCATTTCATCATTTCACCAACAATTCAGCCACATTCCACATGCATAACCAACCTAGTGTCACTCCCATTCATTCCCTTTAATTATTTAGCCATTATCATACATTTATTCTCCCATAAACAACCCAACAATGCCGTGAGTTCCCACTCCCATTTCCAGCTTTCCATAACTTTTCCTAGTTGTTTTATTACATACATTCCCCCTTCATTATTCCAAACACATGCACCCATAATCATTCATCCCCTCCTAGCTGCAATATTCCCTCTTTTGTTCCCCCCATTTCACCTATAAATAAGCATCCAACACTCCTCAAAATTCATTCACTCTTCCATACACATTTCAGTCACAAACACCAAGCAACAAACCCCTTGTTGCCGTGTATCTCCCTTACAATCCAAACACCATTCCAACACTTCACAACACCACTCCTCTACCATTTCCATAATCCCCCAAACCTCACCTTAGACCTTGTGCTACAACAACGAGGAAGATAAGAGGGCCTAAACGTTCATACAATTCAAGTTTGAGTTGTTGGAATGTTTAGGTGTTTCTTTGATTTCAAAGTTTAAATTCAATTCTCTTTGTTTTGTACGTATGAGGAATGGAAGAGAAGAGTGCCTAAACGTTCATACAATTCAAGTTTGAGTTGTTGGAATGTTTAGGTGTTTCTTTAATTTCAAAGTTATGAGGAAATAAACCCCCCTTTAGCTAGGGGGTGATTCGAAACTATGTTTATACTTGCATTACGAATTGATTACCTTTCGTTGGAATTTCATAAGTTTTGAATTCAATTTGTTTAACCGTTTGATTGATAACTTATTTATGAATGTTTATTAAGAATGCGCGCTTAATTTTCATGCATAAATATGACGCTAGAATATAAGTGAATTTCACCTAATCGTTATGAACTTATATTCACAAGTAGTGGAGGTTGCTTATAAACAATCGCGTTAAACGAATTCTTGGCATAAGTTTCATGCGTATTCTATAGTAACGAATGCCTCGTCAACACTTATAGTTTTCATAATGCTTAATGATCTTTGATTGTATCTTTATTGTGCTTTTCACGTAAAGGACTTTTGGAGAATGTGGTGAATTGCGTTGCGCTAACCCATCCAATTCATTAACTTAAGGAGAACTTGACGGTTAATTTAAGCGGACCTAATTAACCCGGGGCGTTGAGTTTCATAATTTATCGAAAGACCAACTGAGAATCAATCTTGTATGCAAGTGTAACATGTTTGGAGATGAACCCCTTAGCTAGCATTCATCCATAAATTTCATATTTACATTCTGTCTAGTTTATTAACTTGTTTCGTTATTTCAATTTTCGTAAAAACCTCAATCCCCCTTTTGCTTTAATGTTCATTTTAGTTAGAATTCAATTTAGTTTGTGTTTTTAAAGCATTTTGAGTTTTTGGTTTGTCTTAGTGTTTTAAACTTTAATTTTGCATTCTTTGAGTCTAGTTTAGTGTTTTAAACTTTATTTTACGTTTTTGAGTCAGTTTCCAAGAGATTTGCAATCCCTCCTAATCCCCGGTCCAGAACGATCCCTACTTATACTTATACTACAAATCGACAAAAAGAGGGTTTAATTTGTGTGCGTATAAATTCGCATCAGTTTCCTGGAACAATTCGTCAGCATTTAGTGATTTTCCAACGTGGGTCGAATTAACGAGGGTTTTCAGCGTCTCCAGCTTAGCCGAGACCACCTTCGAACAACGCCGTTTATGGTCGCCGCTGTTGAAGCTTCTAACCGGAGCTCGAAGCGCGACATAAGTCTTCTTCTTGAGGTGTTTCTTCTTCTTTTTCTGCTTCGCAGATCCGAATTGACAGGGAATGTGCAGGAAAAAACAAGCAAAATGAAAAACAGAAAAGAAAAAGGAAAGAAGCAGGGGCAAGAATACAAGATGGGAATAGAGAGCCAAAAAAGAAAGAAAAGAAGCTTGTGGAAGCAACTGATGAGACAGAGGAAGGAGACAGAGAAAAGGAGCTTCTTTTGAGGTGGGTGTGTCACAGAAACGGGTCCAACCCGAGTTTCTTTTGTGCCTTCAAATTATTTTTTCTTTATTTGATTTGATTTGATCCCAAATGGGTTGTGATCCCAAATGCCCAGAAGTTAGGAGAAACGGGTCCAACCGGGGCCCCGTTTCCTAAGACTTTTGCACCCAGCCCGTCCTAATAATTTTGTGAACCCGCCCCGGCCCGCCCTGTTTTGTCTTTACAAATTTTAGACCCACCCAATACCCGCCCCGAACTGCATAGAACCGGCCCGCCCCACGGGCCTAGGGCCCGTTTGCCCACCCCTACTCTAACATATTATAAATCTCTACAATGCATTAACCATGCAACAATCAGAGGATTAAGTTTAAAAGAAAGTGAGGACATGAAAAAAAAATTGATTATCATGTCGCACCCAAATCAAATCCACATAAAAAAATTAACAAATCTAAGGCAATGTGGAGGAATTTTTTAATTTTTTAGATACAACTTTCAAGTTTCAGGGGCAAAATGAGATTAAAATCGAGTTCTAAAGCACAAAGTGGAGCAAACATTGATTTTTAGAAAGTAAAGTGGCGACTTTTAAGTTACAGAGAGCAAATTGAAATTAAATCAAGATCCAAGGAACCTAGATAAAATTAAGCCAAAAAGAAAAGAAAAAGAATGTCTTTTCTTCCTCCCTTTTTCCTAAGTGGGTGTATGTTTTCCCTTATTTTTTTTTTAATTTTTTCTTGAAGAAAAATTGAATAAATTCTTCTCTGTTTTTTTTTTTAGACCAAAAGGGTTTGGACAAACTTTATTTTAACAAAAAATCATCTTCAAGTATTATTTAACCACAAGGGCTTAAATTTAAAGGGAAACTAATGAAAATGACTTGAAAAGTTTTAGTTTTAATAAAAAAAAACCATGTTATAAGTTTTGTTTAATGATTAGTACAAAGCCCATATTAAAGTAGTCCAACTAAAAATGGCTCAACTATAGTAAATTATGATTTGTCGATTTTACCCCTAACTTTTTTAGGTTAAGTTTCAGATTTTCATCGTTAATGGAGTTCATCGTTGTTTTGCAGACCTTCTTCTTTTTCTTTGAAACAAAAATATAGATCCTCATGCTATTTAATTTATATTTTGTATTATTTCATCGAAATGTGATTGTCGTTATTATTCATAGTGTATTTGAGGTATTGTTTTTCAATTTTTCTTCGTCGGTGGAGTTCATCGTTTGTTTTTCTAGAAAATAAATTTGAGATCTGCATGCTATTCAATAATAACGACGTGTCACTGTTTCTGAACTATAGAAATAAACTGTTTCTGGAATCTAAGTTACTGTTTCTGGAATCTAAGTTACTGTTTTTAGAATCTAAGTGATGCGGATTATATAAGCACACAAATTAAAACCCTCTTTTGACAATTGTAGTATATGTATAAGTAGGGATCGTTCTAAACCGGGGATTAGGAGGGATTGCTAAATCACTTGAAAACTGACTCAAAAACGTAAAACAAAGGTTAAAACACTAAACTAGACTCAAAGAATGCAAAACAAAACACTTAAAACACTAAAACAAACCAAAAGACTCAAAACAGCACCAAAACACTCAAAACTGCCTTAAAAACACAATCTGGGCAGTTTTGAGCACTTACACTAATTTGGACGAATTTGGGTGATAAATTGAATCAAAACACTTAGAAACACAAATTAAGACACTTTCTAACTAAATTGAACACTAAAGAAAAGGGGGATTTAGTTTTTGACGAAATTAAGCAAAATGCACAGATTGTAATAAAGACAAAATGTAAATACGAATTTGATGAAAATATGGATGGAATGCTAGCTAGAAGGTTCTTCTCCACACATGTCACACTTGCATACAAGATGATTTTCAGTTGGTCTTTCGATGAATCATGAAACTCAACACCCCGGGTTAATTAGGTTCGCTTAAATTAACCTTCAAGTTCTCCTTAAGTTAATGAATTGGATGGGACAGCGCATACACAATTCAAAACATTCTCCAAAAGTCCTTTACGTGAAAAGCACAATAAAGATACAATCAAAGATCATTAAGCAACATGAAAACTATAAGTGTTGATGAGGCATTCGTTACTATGATGAGCATGAAACTAGTGCCAAGAATTCATTTAACACGATTGTTTATAAGCAACCTCCACTACTTGTGAATATAAGTTTGTAACTATTAGGTGAAACTCACTTATATTCTAGCATCATATTCATGCATGAAAACTAAGCGTGCACTCTCAATAAACATACACAAATAAGTTACCAATCAAGCAGTTAAACGAATTGAATCCACAACTCATGAAATTCCAACCGAAGGTAATCAATTTATATTGCAAGCATAAACATGGTTTCGAATCACCCCCTAGCTAACTAGGGGTTTAGCCTCTCAGGTTCACAGAAAGAGAAACAAAATTGAAATTATACATAGAGAACAAAAGATTGATTACACCTAAAACGCCCAACGAATCCACTTTGAATTTCTGCACGTTTCAAGCTCCTCTTTCTCCTTTCTTCTTGATGCGGCAGAGAAGGTTTTATGGACTTTTGGATGTTTTTCTGGTTTGGGAATGGATTTAGGGAGGTGAAAGGTTGCGGCAAGGGGTGTGGAAGGTGTATGGAGGTTTGTATGGTGGCTGGAAGGGTGGGGATGGTTGCGGCAGAGATGGGAAGTGGCTGGTATGGATGGAGGAGATGGAAAGGTGGCTGCGTGATGAGAGAAATTAGATTGATGGTGGCTGAATGATGAGAGAATGAATGAATGGGAGTGCTCTAGGGTGAAATAATAGGTGCGGCTGAGATGTGGAATTAGGGTTATTGAAGAATGGATGGGAGTTGCGGCTGATATGGGATGATGAATGAATGAAAAGTTTTTTTAGGGTGCGGCTAAGCTTTAGTTTATATAGGGTTTTAGAAAATAAAACCCTAGCTTATTAAAATTAAATCAAAGGCTTCTAGAATTAGGAAATTAAATCAGAAAATTAAAAGGAAATTGGTTAATAGGTGTGGCTAGGGTTTTATTTGAAAGGGAAATAGGTTTAAGTTCAGAAATTAAAGGGAAAGGTGCGGCCAAGAAAAGGGTTAGGGTTTAGGTGCATAAAATGGGACAAAAATGCCCCCCCTTGCACGGCAAGGGAAGGGGAGAAGGGGAAAGGCCACGGCAAAGGTTGGAAAGTGGGCTAGGGCCTTTGTTTTGTGTCCTAAAGTGCCTACAAGGCCTTCAAAGTGGCTAGAAAATACGGACGTTTAAGATTAGGAAAGGTTACCAAAACGGGAAACCTAGGGTTAACTTTCCTACTTCAAGTAGGAATCCTTGTTGGAGTAGGAATTCTCGTTGGAGTAGGAATTCATCGTTTCTTCAAGTCTTCAACTCATTCATTCCTCTTTTGCTCCAAAAGACTCCAATTTGCATCTTCTTGCACACTTTGGCCTTATAATCTGAAAATACACAAAAGTGACTTTAAACACTAAAATAACTAAGGAAACACAACATAAATGCACGAGAACAAGCTAATTAAGTCGCATGAATATGCTCCTATCAAATTCCTCCACACTTAACTTTTGCTAGTCCTCGAGCAAAACAAAACAACTAAAGAAAACAAGATGAAACAAAACAAAAAAAAAAAAAAACAAAACCTAAACCTTCCAACGTTTGCCTTAGGGATTTCCAATGAAACATGACATGTCAAAGATCATTACTCACATAGGTTTTAGTCTTCCTTCCCCTCGAGCACATACTTAATCATAGTCACCATTCACTAGTTCGCATTTAATCAATTAAAACACATTTTGAATGTAGTAACATGCCTTAGAGAATTCCCTCAATTCCTCACTAGTTATGCACTCAATTTTCACTCAGATTTTCTGACTACACACCCTACAATAGTTATATGTGAGAAGATTGATGTAAACATGAAAAACTAGTACTCACATACGTTATAACAAAGAAAGCAATTTCTGGAGTAATTAAACATGTTTAGATATGATCTCATGAATGGAATGCTACTACTTAAATGCGAGAACCAGGGACACCATATGCTCATACCAAATTCAAACTCCACAAATTGAAATACACAACCCTCAAGATAGAAGTCAAGGGTTGTAACGGGGCTTGGGGTATTGGCTAACAGGGAAAGATAGGGATAAACAAAAGTTCTTTAAGCAATAGCAAGCAAAGTAATGAATTAGACACTTAGAATTCCCTTTAGAACGCAAAAATCAACTTTGAACACCCAAGGGGAAGTCACACAAAACTTAGGGCCATATTCAACTTTTTGGACCCTTTCTTCAACAACCAACACTTGTGAGTTCATTCTCACTTATTTTCAACTCCTTTTCTTTCTTTCTTCTTTTTCACACATTTTTTTTTTCTTTTTTTTTCTTTTTCTTGATTTTTTTCTTTTTTATTTTTTTTAGCCGTGCCTATGGCACATAAACTCACATCAATACTCCTTCCCCCACACTTATTTTCTGCAACACCTTAATAAAAAAGGAATTCATTCTTTAGTCATGCTTACTATGCTCCAAGAACAAGGGTATGGATGGTCCTAATCTAGGCTAGGTGAGGATAATATGGGTTAACAACGAACATGGGCTAACACGGCTCAATGGGGTTAAACTTAAACACAAAATGAGTGAAGGGCACACGGCTATTTGGCTTTGATGGTGGTCACTACACAACTTCATCTTGAATACGTGTTATGCAAATCAATAACATGCTTTGAATGAAATGGGCATGAGTTCTAGCATTTGGAACTAAGTGATGAAACGCCTTCTAAGTAGTAACCAAGCAATGAATAATGAGATCATGCAACGACTTTAGAAAACAATGATGCACAGATTATTACTCTCCAAATAAACGTTTAGGCTCAAGTCTCACAGGGATGTAGCGTTAGTTTGAGTTCATTCCTTCAAGCATGTTACAAAAACTAATTTTCCTTTGTGATTACATGTGAATTCGTAAACTATAACTACAACCAAGCATAAACCAAAGAGTATATCAAACGTCCATCCATGTTTGTAACTTCTTTAACCATCATGCAATTAAAAACCAAATCTTCATCATTGTGTTGGAAGGTAACCTACAACACAAACAAAAACACACAAAAACAACTCTTTTTGGGTTTTTCAAAACAATTTTTCAAATTTTTATGGGATTTTCGGATTTTTAAGTCAACACACACTAAAACACTCTAAAATAGCTTAAAAACACTTAAAAACAGCAAGGAACAACATTGGAAGTTATGGGTGATAAAATCCCACGAATTTGCATCAACAACATTAGTTACCCCCCCCCCCCCCCACACTTAAATCAAACATTGTCCTCAATGTTTCAAGCCTAAAATCACACCAAACAAAAGTAAACACACAAACAGCAACTAAACACACTAAACATGGCAGAATGTAAATTACAAAGAGAAGAGGTTAGGTACACAAATTTGGTTATGAAGTGTAAATGCCATCCTTTCCTTGGTGATTACATGGGATGCCTCCCACGAAGCGCTTGCTTTAACGTCGTGTAGCCGGACGATGGTATGCTCATTCTCCATTGGAGCCCACAGCATGCAATGGGATCTCCTCCACAACATGCCCTTCAACACTTTCATGATATGGCTCAATGAATTGGAGGGGATAGTGATCCTCCCTGATGGTGGTGTTTTGGTTCCGAAAGTCCATGTACATGCTCCCACCACCTTCAAATCGGTTGGTCACCTGCACCACAGAAGGTAACAACCTATTATTTGAAATGGGAATTGAAATTGGGCTTGACGACTTACAAACATATTGTAGTGAAGGCTCAAGATCGGCAGCCCTATCAACAATATCACCATGGCTACTTTCGGCCATATTGGGTGGTTGTAGGGCAATCACTCCAAGTTCTTCTCCAATGGTGGTTCTTGATACATCCTTCGTGATAAGTGTGGATCCTTTCGGCCCTATGTCCTTATGCATATCTATGACAAAACAAGAATGACTATCGTTAGGATTCTTAATAGAGTCATAAACATTGAATTTAATTATATCACCACCAAACTCCATTGTTAGTGCTCCCTTGGCCACATCAATCTTTGTTTGGGCTGTTTTCATGAACGGATGACCTAGCAAGATTGGCAATGATGGAGCATGGCTCGAATCCTCCATTTCTAAGACATAAAAATCTGCAGGAAAGATGAGATGATTGACCTGCACTAAAACATCCTCAAGGACTCCCTTGGGATAAACATTAGAACGATCGGCCAATTGAATTATAACGCCATCTTGTTTTAACTCACCAAGGTTCATAGATACATAAATGGCATATGGCATGACATTAATAGAAGCACCTAAATCTAACATGCATTGTTCAAATCTAGTGTTTCCAATTATGCATGGGATAGTAAAGCTCCCTGGATCCTTACATTTTGGAGGTAACTTTCGTTGCAAAACCGCGGATACATTTTCACTTACTTTCACAACTTCTTTGTTTGAAATTCTTTTCCTAGTTGTGCATAACTCTTTTAAAAACTTTGCATACCTGGGCACTTGCTTAATGGCATCAAGTAAAGGAATGTTTACTTGGACCTTCCTAAACGTCTCAAGAATGTCTTCTCCTGCTCCTCCTTCTTTGTTTGCAAAAATCTCTGAGGAAAAGGAACATTGGGTGGAACGGGGTTAGAATTAATCAATTTTGAACCCAACTTACATTTGGTGGCCGAATGAGATGAGTTGGATGCATTAGGGTCCTTAGGTAGTTGCGGCAAGGGTGTTTGTACCCTTGCCGTGGACTTGCTTGCATCCTCCTCATCATGTTGCAGCTTTCCTTCGTCATTAGGACTTGTTTTGGATGGTTTAGGACCTGCGCCAACTTCTTTTCCACTTCTCAAGATGATTGCATTGGTCGTTTCGAACCCTCCCTTTGGGTTTGGAATGGTAGAGCTTGGGAGCTTGCCTTGGTCTCAGAATTGCCCTACAAAATCTGCAATCTGCCCAATTTGTTTCTCCAATTGATCCACCCTTTTATCTTGGTTTTGCATGGCTTTGGCTTGATTTTCTTGCCCCTGAGACAAATTAGTTAGTAACTTAAGAAATGTATCATTTTCTAGGGACGTACCTGAAGCATTTGGGGCGGATTGTTGTGGAGCATGTGTGGGTGCGTATGGCTTAGTGAAGAACCCCGGGGGTTGTTGTCTAAAACCTCCTTGTTGTGGTGGTTGTTGGGGCTCCCTCCACTTGAAGTTTGGGTGGTCTCTCCAACCTGGATTATAAGTGTTAGAATACGGATCGTTCCTTGGTTGGTTTTGGCCTTGAAATCCAATTGCATTTGCACTTTCCCATCCACCATTTTCGATGAGTTGTGGGCACTTCTCAGAAGCATGTCCTTGGATAGAACACACCCCGCATACAATTAGTCCTTGTATCCTCATTCCTTCGGCCATCTGAGACACAATGGAAGTAAGATTAGCTAATTGTGAATGAATGTCGGGTGTGGAACTTACCTCATTAACTTGCTGCCGTGGGGGTCCTCTTTGGCCTACTTCTTCGTATTGCTGCCATGGGTGTCTTGTCCACCAATGCTCCACCCGCCGAGGCATCGAGCATTTGACGTTCAATTGGTAGGAGCCCCTCGTAGAAGTATTGTAGAAGTAACTCCTCCTTCATCTAATGCTGTGGACAAGAAGCAACAAATGATTTAAAACGTTCGTAATATGTAGGAAAAGACTCACCTTCTTCTTGCTGAATTCCACTTATCCTTTTACGTAAAAGGATGATTCGAGAAGTTGGGAAAAACTTCTCCAGAAATGCCCTCTTCATACTCTCCCATGATGTGACGATGCCGGGAGCTAATTCATACAACCAATCTTTGGCTTTGTCCATTAAAGAGAATGGAAAAGCCTTCATCTTCAATATACTTCCATCGACGTTGACGGGAGTCATGTTCGAACACACCACCTCGAATTCTTTTAGATGCTTGTTCGGATCCTCCATGGACAACCCATGGTATTTTGGAATGTGGTGGAGCAAACTTGACTTCAACTCGAACTTTTCGGTCTTACCTTGGGCAAGTGGGGGATATTGGATACACAAAGGTGCGGCATTATCCAATCCCGAAGCAGAAAGCTCCTTGAGTGTCCGGTTGTCCATGGCCATGCCTTGTGGTTCTTCAAAAACCCTTGCCGTGGCCTCCTTTTCCTCTTCAAGAACTTGTTCTTCAAGGTCAGGTTCCGGGCTTGGTGGATTTGATTCGTGTTGCTTCCTCTTTCGTCTCAAAGTTCTCTCAAAATCGCTATCAAAGTCCAAGATATGCTCACGAATCGGTTGAGAACTCCGAGTCATACACTAGTACCTAAAACAAGAAAAACAAAACAAGGGCAACGGCGCCAAAAATTTGATGTGGATTATATAAGCACACAAATTAAAACCCTCTTTTGACAATTGTAGTATATGTATAAGTAGGGATCGTTCTAAACCGAGGATTAGAAGGGATTGCTAAATCACTTGAAAACTGACTCAAAAACGTAAAACAAAGGTTAAAACACTAAACTAGACTCAAAGAATGCAAAACTAAACACTTAAAACACTAAAACAAACCAAAAGACTCAAAACAGCACCAAAACACTCAAAACTGCCTTAAAAACACAATCTGGGCAGTTTTGAGCACTTACACTAATTTGGACGAATTTGGGTGATAAATTGAATCAAAACACTTAGAAACACAAACTAAGACACTTTCTAACTAAATTGAACACTAAAGTAAAGGGGGATTTAGTTTTTGACGAAATTAAGCAAAATGCACAAATTGTAATAAAGACAGAATGTAAATACGAATTTGATGAAAATATGGATGGAATGCTAGCTAGAAGGTTCTTCTCCGCACATGTCACACTTGCATACAAGATGATTTTCAGTTGGTCTTTCGATAAATCATGAAACTCAACACCCTGGGTTAATTAGGTTCGCTTAAATTAACCTTCAAGTTCTCCTTAAGTTAATGAATTGGATGGGACAGCGCATACACAATTCAAAACATTCTCCAAAAGTCCTTTACGTGAAAAGCACAATAAAGATACAATCAAAGGTCATTAAGCAACATGAAAACTATAAGTGTTGACGAGGCATTCGTTACTATGATGAGCATGAAACTAGTGCCAAGAATTCATTTAACGCGATTGTTTATAAGCAACCTCCACTACTTGTGAATATAAGTTTGTAACTATTAGGTGAAACTCACTTATATTCTAGCATCATATTCATGCATGAAAACTAAGCGTGCACTCTCAATAAACATACACAAATAAGTTACCAATCAAGCAGTTAAATGAATTGAATCCACAACTCATGAAATTCCAACCGAAGGTAATCAATTTATATTGCAAGCATAAACATGGTTTCGAATCACCCCCTAGCTAACTAGGGGTTTAGCCTCTCATGTTCACAGAAAGAGAAACAAAATTGAAATTATACATAGAGAACAAAAGATTGATTACACCTAAAACGCCCAACGAATCCACTTTGAATTTCTGCACGTTTCAAGCTCCTCTTTCTCCTTTCTTCTTGCTGCGGTAAAGAAGGTTTTATGGACTTTTGGATGTTTTTCTGGTTTGGGAATGGATTTAGGAGGTGAAGGGTTGCAGCAAGGGGTGTGGAAGGTGTATGGAGGTTTGTATGG
This sequence comes from Pyrus communis, assembly GCF_963583255.1. NCBI lineage: Eukaryota > Viridiplantae > Streptophyta > Magnoliopsida > Rosales > Rosaceae > Pyrus > Pyrus communis. The sequence goes on from NC_084811.1 coordinate 17,247,932, forward strand.
TGGCTGGAAGGGTGGGGATGGTTGCGGCAGAGATGGGAAGTGGCTGGTATGGATGGAGGAGATGGAGAGGTGGCTGCGTGATGAGAGAAATTAGGTTGATGGTGGCTGAATGATGAGAGAATGAATGAATGGGAGTGCTCTAGGGTGAAATAATAGGTGCGGTTGAGATGTGGAATTAGGGTTATTGAAGAATGGATGGGAGTTGCGGCTGATATGGGATGATGAATGAATGAAATGTTTTTTTAGGGTGCGGCTAAGCTTTAGTTTATATAGGGTTTTAGAAAATATAACCCTAGCTTATTAAAATCAAATCAAAGGCTTCTAGAATTAGGAAATTAAATCAGAAAATTAAAAGGAAATTGGTTAATAGGTGCGGCTAGGGTTTTATTTGAAAGGGAAATAGGTTTAAGTTCAGAAATTAAAGGGAAAGGTGCAGGCAAGAAAAGGGTTAGGGTTTAGGTGCATAAAATGGGACAAAAATGCCCCCCTTGCACGGCAAGGGAAGGGGAGAAGGGGAAAGGCCACGGCAAAGGTTGGAAAGTGGACTAGGGCCTTTGTTTTGTGTCCTAAAGTGCCTACAAGGCCTTCAAAGTGGCTAGAAAATACGGACGTTTAAGATTAGGAAAGGTTACCAAAACGGGAAACCTAGGGTTAACTTTCCTACTTCAAGTTGGAATCCTTATTGGAGTAGGAATCCTCGTTGGAGTAGGAATTCATCGTTTCTTCAAGTCTTCAACTCATTCATTCCTCTTTTGCTCCAAAAGACTCCAATTTGCATCTTCTTGCACACTTTGGCCTTATAATCTGAAAATACACAAAAGTGACTTTAAACACTAAAATAACTAAGGAAACACAACATAAATGCACGAGAACAAGCTAATTAAGTCGCATGAATATGCTCCTATCACTAAGTCACTATTTCTGGATCAAAATGAAATAAACACACTGTTTCTTAAATGTAAACTAGAAAATAAATAATGAAATTCAATGTATTTGGATTCAAAGCAAAATAAGCACCATGTTTCTTAAATATAATCAACCGATGCATGAAAGAAAAGAAACAGTCAAAGGTTAAAACATAGACTGTTTATGGAATCTAAGTCACTATTTTTAGATTTTGATTCTTTTCTTTCCAGATACAGTGTTTGTTTGTGCACAAACAAAACAAACACTATATCTGATTTTTTTTTTCTTCAGAAACAATGTTATGTTTTGGGTTCAATTTTTTGTTTTGGTTCTTTTTTTTTTTTTTTTTTTTTCAGACACTTTTTTGTCGATTTCTGCCATTAAATTTCTTTGAACATGTTTTGGCGGCTTTGTTCCGATGAATGCTTCCTTTTTCAACTTTCATTTAGTTGATTTTGAAATGGGGGAATCGTGCTGGGTTGAGGTTGGTGAAAAATCAGGACAATATTGAATCATTTAGGGATATTTATAGAAGTGTAGATTTGTAGTGGGTTGGGCTTGTAAGTTTGACCCGTGGACAATAGTTTTGGATGCTTTTTTATTAAACTTTGAGTCCTTTTGGTTAAATAACATTTTGGAATGATTTTTGATTAAATATTTGTTGGTCCAAACCCTTTTCATTAAAGCTCCCTAAATTTAATTATAAGGACAAAATTATTCATATAACATGCCTTATAAACATAAAAGGTCACAGGTGTTGAAAAGTATAGTGGGTAATGAATGCCCACAGTATTGAAGACCTTGTCATAGCATTGAAAACATTGCCACATTATTGAAAACCTTGGCAGAATATCGATATGTGGAGATCATTTGTCAAAGGTGTGATGTAATTATTCAAAATGTAATAATACGGAGTTGCTCTATAAATAGAGCACTCCGACTACTATCAATGTAGACATAGAACAGAGAAAAAGAGATGAGGGAAGAGAAAGAGAGGAACAGGAGAGGAGAGAATACATAGAGTTATCTTTGTACTCCTATTATTCCAGAGTATAATGAAAGCATCACTGCTGCCCGATGATGTACTCCAGTCACACTGACTGTAGAGGAACCTCGTAAATTTTATGTCCTGTTTTATTTATTCCACTGTACACACATCGTCGATTTTACAACAACAGGCTGAATTAAAAGCCCAATGCACAATAAATATTTTTTTTAAACCTGCTCCTAAGGGAACCTAACCCAACCCCGTTACCCCCAACTTCAAAATATTCACGATTCTACCAATCCAATCTCAGTAACCTCCATTAATACAATCACCAATCGTCCTATTTTCACAAACACAAAATCCCATTTCACAAGACCTAAAAATTCAACTTCAGCTCCCATTTGAACTTCAAAACTAGAATTTCTCAAAGAAAAACAAATGCAAAAAATCCATTTGCCGAAGAAACTCCAAATATCCCAAACCAAACCTTCCTTCTTAATTTCTTACATCTAAATTATTGTGATATATATGTTTGAATGTTTGTGATTCCATAAACTAAACACAGTTTGTAGAATCACAAACGTTCAAGAATAACAAGAATATGAATTGTGCTTTTGCGTTTCAATTGAGATGTGCTCTCATTTTCTTTAAATTTCACATTTATAGGGCAACATTGGCCCTGGATCAGCCATTATTTGGCTTGTAAGTTTTCCCGATTTGCAAACTTTCTTTTCGCGGCCCCCTTAATCTTGTAATACGATGTCTGCAAACTAAGCTCATTTGGAATGTTCATGCATTTTTGAGTTGATTGTCTCTGATTCTTGCCTATTCGGAATTTCTGGATGTGATGATCTTCCATGCACTTCTCTCAAAAGACCGTGGACCAAAAATCTTTGGTGGACATGGACCTTGATTGCCTCCATCTTCTCTATCCTTACGTTTTCACTTGTGAGCTTTTTTCTACTCTTCGTTTGTGGACCACAGACCTTGATCTCTTTGGATTGGTAATGGACCTTGGATTGGATATTTTAATTTAAAGTCTTGGGCTTGGCTTGGTATCTCGGACCAATCATGCAATCCTACTGACTTCATTGAAAAAGCTTGGACCATCTTTGTTAAAATTACAGGTCGCGATCCCAACCATTTAGAATTCATTTGTGGCTCAAACTGGACCTTGTGCTTTGAGAATACTGATGTACGTATATATGCATCCGGATAATCCCGGATCGTATTAGGCACGGGTCAACAACAAAAAAGAGCGGGGGAAGGGGGGCTTGATATTTACAGTGTGGTTAGGATTGAGAGTGGAAGGTTTATCCCAGAACCTGGGTTGGCCATAAGCGCTTCCACCTTGCAATTTCCTCCTCGTTGTAAATCTTTCGAATTCCTGCATAGAAGCCGTCTGCTTCATTGCCTTCTTCGCGATGGTCCTTCCTGTTTATCGTCATTTCTCTCCATCGGGAACCAGGTGCGTACTGACTGAACTCTAGTTTTACGATATCTGTAATAAAAGAGTACTTGTTTGTCAGATACTTATATACAGTAGTGGTAGTCAAGAAAATAGTCCTAGCTAGAATCCTGCAAACAAACAACAATAAAGCATTATCCCACTAAGTGGGATCGGCTATATGAATCCTAGAATGCCACTGCACTCGGTTTTGAGCAAACGGCTTCCTTCAGATAGCCTAAGGGTCAATAGTGATTAGAAGAAACAACAGAATGCATGAAACAGATAGTTTACATATGTAACAAATATCAACCACTTGGTGCTGTGTTGATATGAGAAAAATGAATTCAGCAAGACTAGCACATAGGTTTCCCTTTTCCTTGTTAGTCAAGTAACAGTTCTTTCGTTTATAAAACAATGATTAAAATGCAAGGAATGGGAAAAGTGCTATCTGCTAAGAACATAGATAAGACGTCAGATTTGGTCATGACAAACAACCGTAGCTGGCACATATTCCTCAAATGTAAGAAACAGGGAAGGAAGTTTCTGAGTCAAGTCATCTTTATGTCTAGATTTTGAGTTTTCTGCCGTCTAAGTTCACTAATTCATAGGCATGAACATGCCATCGTACTTCCAGAAAAAGGGAAACAAAAATAGAACCAATAAGAAACTTATGTCAGTCACTAAGAAGGCATGCGGCACTGCATTATGAATGCAGCAGACCAATGCATCATATCGCAAGTCAATGGACAAGACTAACAAGTGATTCTGTATGGAAAAGCTATATGGTTCACATATTCGTTTGCCTTCGTTTGGAGTAAAAGGGAACCCTATTGAAGTGTCCAAGTTAAGGCAGGGCATGGATTCCCATGCTAAAAGTGCATGAATGCCAAACTATTCGGGGAAAGAGATATCATAAACTCCATAGATTTCTATATGGAGAGTTTAATATGGCATCTCATGCGTGATGTTTATCGATTGACATAGGAAGGAAGTCTGTATTTTGTAACCGAAAAAAAACAAAAGGGAACTGTTATTAGCACTCCAAAAATCTCATTCTACACTCCTCACAAGTGCATTTTTCTTTCTAATTATAGAAAGTTTGGAGTGCCAAATGAGATTTTTGGAGTGCTAATAACAATTCCCTAACAAAAAGAGGAGAAAGAAGTATGTTTCTCCAACTAATGAAAACAAAACAAAGAAAACTCAGCAGAATTGCAGAAACCGAAATGTTTTCTCACCATTGCAGTGACAACGGCAGCGATTCTCATTCCCATCGCAAAACTCTAAGTGACCAATGACACCATACCACCAACCTAAAGCACATAAGAATCCAAATTATTGCTAAATTCCAAAATTAAAGGATAATTGAGAGACATTTTAAGGCGGGATTTAGAAACACACCATAAGGAAATTCTTTGTTTCTTCTCCACTGGATCTCAATATGATCATCGGGTTTTAAGTCATGTAAACAATCGGAGACATGAAGTTTGTGAGGAGGAGTATCAACTGGAGCCGCTCTTAGTCTATCCCATGGTATATTTTCCTCTGTTGCCCTCCGCCCGTAAGGTGAATACCTGCAATGTAAATTTTGAATTCAAGGGAGAACCATTCAGAAATAAGCCTTTCCAGAATCGAACTTTAGTCCAATGGACGATTGGAACTTATACGAATAGAATTGCAAGTTAAAATTTTGAAATAGCATTTAGATTGAACACATGTTAATAACTCTAATCATTAATATATGTACTTCTCTAGTCAAAACACACATAAAGCAGACCGCTACACCACCTTGCTTGAAATGTGTTTGTCGTCGAATCATAGCGCACTTGTGCATCATAACAAGACAGCACAAACCCTACATTACCGTTCTGCAGGAAAAGACACACGCACACACACATATGTATAAGGTGTTCATGAATTGTCAAGCAAGAAAATAACAAACAAACAAAAAAAATTGTGCAACTACATATTAGCAGAGATAGATACTGCTGATAGTATCAAGTTTGGGCAATACCTCGCGGTTATAGACCTGAGCCGGGAACCAAAACTTGCCAGTTTCAAGAGAGAGATACAGAGACATGATCGAATCGACCGGTAAGCAACTCGTACTAGCCTTCACTTTACATACAGAAGTTAATTTTTGCCTAGTAATCCACGAGGAAGGCAAAATACTAGCCACAAGGGACTCTATTAGACCTTTTTTCTCGGTCCGAACAGAGTAATCTCTGATTCTGTTTCTTGAGGCCACATGCAACTGCCACTCTCTGTAAGCAGCAGGCCCTATAAGTCGACCCCATTTGTGGTTCATATGGTTCCCCCACAAGTGATCACTTGTGCAGCTCTCCCTCAAAGAAGCACAAACTGCTGCCATGGAGCACAACCCAGATGGGGGAAGCCTCTCAAGAATGCAGTCCAAGGCCAAGTAAGGCAAATCCAGGAGAGAGAGACTGGTTTCTCTCTCCTCTCTCTCCACTCTCTCCACCTCCACATTTGAGCCAAAAGTCACCATCTTTTTGAATTTGGAGGTGATGGGTTGGAGTGAAATCCTGCTTTTGTGGAGAAAACTTAAAAATCCACCCAAAAACTTGAGTGAGATTAATCTGAGGCTATCCTCCCATGTTTGCAATATTGGTTTGTGGTGAATGAAGGACTTAGAAAGGAGGATGAAAGAGGCACAAGAGATAAGGAGGCAAAGCATTGGATTGGATTGAATGGGATGGGAAGGGATGGAGTGAGCGAGTGAAACTTCAAAGTTTGAAGTGATTGATTGGAGTTTGGCATCAAAATATTGAAGTAATTCTTCCTAGCCTTGAATGGATGCAAATATATAATGTATGAGAGAGGTGAGGAGAGGAGAGGAGAAGAGAAGAGAAGGGCGTTGTTTTTTATTTTACTTGACAAAGAAAGATGAACCAATGACACTTGACATCTTGAGAACGTAGTTATTAGCTAGGTTGGCCAACGGAAGTGGGCCTCCTTTTCAAGACAAGTTAATTTACACTCCAACCGACCAGCCTTTATTGCATGTACTACAAATTAGGGAGCAGAAAACAAATGGCGGTTTTATGTAAACAACTTATTAATAGAATTCTCTTTGTTAATTAAAAGAGAGTGAAAAGGCTATTTAGTCTTTTATTACAAAAAAATAATAAGCAATAATGTAATTTTACAAAACTAAATTTTGCTGTTTTTTTATTTAAGCATCATCTACATGTAATTTTAGTATAAATCTAATATTTAAAAATAAAAAATAAAGAACAAAAAACTCCCCCATCTCCACTCCCACGTTTTTTCTCTCTCCCTCTTTCCTTCTCATTTTAAAAAAAATGCAAATAATTATTAAATGACTCCTAACAATTTGTAAAGTTTTAAATAGTTTTTAACGTGTGTCTAATTGTGGAATGAGGATCCTCTGGATCTTTTTTGTGAGGATCTTCTTTGGATCCTCTTTGTGAGGATGTAGAAGATCCTCTAATCATATTCGTTCATCGTAAATCATGCAGTCAGTTTTTGTCAGGTACTAGTTGTATTCATTTTTACATAAAAATTTTAAAATAATTTCTGATCGCACGATATACGATGAATGAACACAATTAGAGAATTACAAAGAGAATCCAGAGATGATACTCATTCCTAATTGTGAGTCGAAAGTAAAAAAGAAATTATTGTTTCTACATAAGGAGCCCAACAATGGTAAGGGAATGAACAATATGGCATGCGGAAACACAGAAACATCCACCGGTAAGAGAACCAAATTGTAGGAACAAGTGGTTGGGTGGGGGCAGCTGTCAGTTAGCAGATTGATAGATTTGAGAGGAATTAATCTGTAGATAGATAGCTCAAGGACCAGAGTCTTCAATCTTTATAAAATCCTATATGAAATCAAAGGAAATGGTCAAAATGTCCACATCAATATTAAGAAAAAATAATTGTAAAAAAAAGAAGATAATATTTGTGTTTTTTCAACCGAAATGTCAATTCCTATATGATATGATATGGAATGACAGCAGAAAGAGTTACTACAAATTTAATATTTAGTCAATAATAAATGCTTTTTATCATTATCTTTTGTTTTAAAAATACTACACTTATGGAAAGTAAATAATATAATAAATAATAGTTTAAATTTGACATTTTGGATGGAAAACAAAATTTATCAAAAGACCAACATGCCACATATAAGCCTTCAAATTTAAATTTTATATTTAAAATTTGGCATCTCATTTTTTTCGACATGGCCTAACAGGTTATTGAGAGAGATGTCATAATCTTTAAAATTAGGTGAATTAACACAAAACCTAACAATGATAAAGGTAGGTGTAGGTAGTTAATTAAGAATTAGTTGAATTGACACCAAGCATACCCCTAAAACTGGCAACTATTAAACAAGAGACATATCAATCAAAGTTTGTACTAAAAGATTTAACGATTCATCAACGTCATCCACATCCAAGTAGAAGTGTATCCTCCTTCCCAATATTCATCACAAGTAAATCATTTCTGCACTTTTTTTCTTTCATATATCTCTATTAACTTATGTTCTTAAATTCTCATTCTATTTATTCAATTTAAAGAACACAAATAAACAGGTACATATACAGAAATTGGATATAGAGAAATCACTCGAAATCCCTTCGAGTAGTAATTAAACCTTACTCAAATCATAAGAATCTCTCTCAAGTGGTAAAAGTTTGTATATATAAAGTTAAGGAAAAATGTCCAAATTAACTACTTTTCGACCAAGCGGTATATTGCCCTGGAGCTTAGGGTTTTCACTTCAACTTACTGCGCCTCTCAGGTTGAAATATTTTCTCTTCCCTTTTAATTTTGATTGGTGTAAAGTATTACTTGTAACAAAAATATTAGTTTTCAAACTTTCATTGGGCGTAAAAACTTAAAAGCAATGTGGTGGCACTTTTTGGTGGGTATCAAAGTGAGATGTCACAAGACAAAACAATAAGAGCCTTCCCATCCCCACCAGATCATTTGCCTAACTTCCACCCAACTCCAACACCTTTGGACCACAATAACCATGCACGCAGCACAAATGGTGCCAAAATCCCCACCAATTGAAGAAAGGGGACGTGATGTTTTATGACTTTGTGGAATTCAGATTTATGATATATATATATATATATATATATATAATAGTTTATCATGTAGGTATAAAATGCATGGGGTTATCAGCTATGCCTTGTCCTTCTTGCTGCCTCTGATGCTTCCAATGTCTCTTTCTCCCTATGTTTATCTCTTATTGTATTCCGGCTATAACTATGACCCCGCTACAGATACAATGACA